>NC_142010.1:78703258-79042901 GCF_049901735.1 Notechis scutatus | reverse complement strand
GAAAAATTAAGATATCTTCTTAACTATTTTCTATTTGTATAATCCCTGAATAAATTATCTTTAAATTATCTTTAAAAATATCTACCATTGTTAATGAAAAAAAACATCAATGTTTTTTAAAATTATGGGGAAAAAACCATAGAATTCAAAAGAGACAAAACCAGACACAAAGAGCAAAAGTATGGCCTAGTTTTCATTGGAAAGATAACAGAATAACAGAGTTGGAAGGGATCTCGGACGTCTTCTAGTCCAACCCCAGGCTCGAGCAGGAGACCCTATACCATTGTCCAATCTGTTCTTAAACACCTCAAGTGTTGGAGCACCCACAATTTCTGAAGGCAAGTCATTCCACTGATTAATACTTCTGACAGGAAATTTCTCCTTAGTTCTAGGTTGGTTCTCTCCTTGATTTGTTTTAATCCATTGCTTCTTATTCTGCCTTCAGGTGCTTTGGAGATTAGGTTGACTTCTTCTTCTTTATGACAGCTCCTTAGATATTGGAAAACTGCTGTGATGTCACCCCTAGTCCTTCTTTTCATTAAACAAGAAGACATACCCAATTCCTGTGACCATTGTTCATATGATTAGCCTCCAATCCCCCAATCATTTTTGTACCTAAAGTGAATAGGATTTTTAAGTCAGTAAGACATATCAGCGAGCAGGAGGCAGCTACACAAACCTTCATTGGAAGAAAGTTTCATGTATGGGGACTTCAGCCCAAAGGCCCACTTTGCTCATTTAGTGTCCTTGACAAGTCTTATCAGATGGTCTAAAGTGCTGGAAGGTCTGATAGAAGAAGAGATATTCACTAAGAAAATCAAGAAGTTTAAGAGTAAGAATGAATATTTTTGAGCACATTAAAAACTGGACACTTTCAATTAAGTCTGGAAATAGCTTGAAGATATAACCTTTCATCGATGTCCTCCATTTTTGCAGTTGATGTTATTCAGAAACTCTGACTAGAATTCCTTCATTTGCTTGAACATGTGGAAATCTTTTGAGCACAGATTTAAAGACTCCTAACAACAAGTACTTACCAGTCCTTGGTGCAGATCAGACTCTTTTGTCATGAGGTAAAAGAAGCCAACATGTCCTGAACCAAGAAGGATTTTAAAGGCAGTCAGTCTGTATGTTGTTTTATTTGTGACCCTTGCCAAATGCCTCCTTAGCACAATAATTCATCTAATCCTTGTCCGAATCTGCTGTGGAAGGTTATTTCTGCTAAGGTCATGCAGATACGACAGCTCATGTTAGCCATTGCAATGAAAATAGTCATTTTACAATAGCAATAGCACTTAGACTTATATACCACTTTATAGTGCTTTACAGCCCTCTCTAAGTGGTTTACAGAGTCAGCATATTGCCCACAACAATCTAGGTCCTCATTTTACCCACCTTGGAAGGAGGGAAGGCTGAGTCAACCTTAACTCCCTTGCCCTGAATTCCCAAATTTACTTCAATAGATCTAATTAGCCTTCCTCAACCTACTGTCTTCCAAAGGTATTGGCTTTATGCTCCCCTGGGAATATATCACACATCTCAGTAGTTGGGGAAAATGGTGCTAGCCTGCAATGCTAGCCTACAATGCTAGCCTGCAGGCATACTCGGAAGTTAATCTCACTAAATCCAGTACAGGAGCATATGCTTCCTGGTATAGATGCAGATTCAAAATCAAACATCTTCCCTGAACAGTGGATTTCCTCTGTGCTAGGAAAGCACCATTGGTCACACTTCCTTCTCTTATGTCAAAGGCAGAGTAGGGCCACCAGTCCTAGTGAACAAGCCACCCTTTCCATCCATGCTGCTAATCACTTCATCCCCTCAGGGCTGTGAACAGCCAGAACCACAAGCCCTGAATCACCAGAAGAATCTGGAGAATTTCACTGATTACAGTCAAATAGCTATGCAGTCAATATAACCATTTCTGATTAAATGCCAAGTATACTGAGATTTCTGCATAGCTAGTCTTCTCAAGGCATCTCCATCCTATGACCTGAGAATGTTTTGTATAATAACTGCTGATAGGTGAAAATGAGATCAGTAGCTAATTTACAGGAAGATCTTTATTCTTATTCTGACCCCTTTGTTAAAGAGGCTTCTTACACAAGAAAAAAAAGAGGTGGCTCCTCAACTATGAAACCACATGTATGCGCACACATATGTAGTTATTGCCATACCACCCTCATGCCAGAACATAGAAAAATTATTAAACAGCTGTTCTGAAGAGGTCCTTCTAGTGTTTTTTATTAAGAGTACGCTATCTAAGAAAACAGTAAAAGTTGTAGTTGGTATCAAAAGATTATAACGTGGCTAATTACAATTGGTGTCATGGTTTAAATAAGTAAATAAATAAATATATCTCTCTGGAAACAAATCACTTCTTTCAGGACCTGCTCTTTTCTAGGTAATTGCTGTGGGAAATGTCCACATGTAGTAGCTACAGCTGCTATTTGAAGAATAGAGTCTATCTCAGAGCTTGGTATTTTTCTGTGGTGTAGTGAATGGTCTAATACATGGAAGGTGCCAGCTTACGATGGGATGGGAATGGGATGGATTGCCTTCGTGTGTAATATGACTCCAGTTAGTCTGGTTTATAAACCAAAATTAAAATGCTTTGTGAATCTAGCCAGCTGTCATTTGTTTAGCCAACTACTGTATGTTAGTAGTGTAATACATGATCCAGTTTAATGAAATTAAAAACATTTCACAGACTATTTATTTATGTATTTGATTTATTTATTATGTATTTGATTTGATAATAGGTATAAGGATAAACGTAGTTATGAATACAAGAAATGAGTACACATAAGAAAAATAAAAGAAACGATTGGACAGGGACGGTAGGCATTTCGGTGCGCTTATGCACGCCCCCTACAGACCTCTTAGGAAAGGGGTGAAGTCAATAGTAGAAAGTCTAAGGTTAAAGTTTTGGGGGTTTGGGGAAGAAACCACGGAGTCAGGTTTTTAACTATTTTAATGTGTTTATAATATTAGGCAACCCATATTTTACTAGTCCTAGCATAAACATTTGTGTGGGGAAAAAAAATCAGATTAGCAGTTTGCTTGCCCACAAACGCTTTCTTACAAAGAAGAATTGAATCATTTGTTGTCTATCAAAACCCTTTCCTTTCTGAAATGGCTTTCCAGAATGTTAATGATTAGAGTGTCTCAAGGCAAGTTTTTTTCCCTCCCAGCAGGAATACATTCACTTTGGGAAAACTTCTGTGCTCATTACAAGGAATTTGGCATTCATTACATTCTCACTAACCTACCATTTTAATCCTCTGATTGTGAATGCTTGTTTGCAGCTTTATCAGGCTGGCTCCAGGTTTCCCTTTCACATGATCTTGGATGATGATAAGTTTCTTCTATTGCTAATAAACTTGGAGTCAAGAAAGAATTGCCTTCCAGAAATAAGGGAAGGAGCTTGGGCTTGTGTGACTTAGTCTTTTGGTATGATATGAAAATAGACTGCTAAATTAGATACAACTTTTTCTTGCTCAGGGCTATATGTGTGGCCAATGAATAGCAAATCAGAGATTGCAGTTCTAGTAATGAGTAAGTTGAAAACAAATCTAAATTTGGTAGCATTCATGCTTAAATTGAACCAAAGATATGATTACTGTACTCTCCACAAATTAATCATTTTACTTTTTAGCATATTAAACATACGTATATAATTTCACAGTAGGTTTTGGAAGTCTTGATGGTTGTACCCAAGGATTTTGAGCAAACAGGTTTGTAGCCCTGGACCACTAGTTCTGCATTTCCAGTTAATTTTTTGGGTGGCTACTCTGGGTTCCCGGCAAATGAATAAGCCCAATTTATGAGATGCCCAAATATCTCATGTAAGAAATGGTGATGTCTAAGGACTGCCCTGCTGTGCTATTTTATAATAATCCCCCTTCATAGCATGTTTAAGTGCTTATGCTGTGTCAGATTTATGCCATATTTTCTGTCATTGGAGTTCTTTGCAGTAAATTGTATCAAGAAGTCTAAACTATTAGTCTTGGAGTTGGAATTCTAAATACCTTACACAAGTGATGATCGTTAGGAAATGATTCTCAGCTACATTGAGTGATCTGATGGTGCAGCTCCAGGGCAAGGAATGATGGCCTTTGCTTGCCCAGGCATTTTATGCATTCTTCATCTGTATTGTCTCCATGTGGGAACAAGATCCTTGAACAGATAAGCAATATTATAGGTGACCTTCATGGGTTATAAAAGTGACTGAATGAGTAAAGTTAGTATTATTATTTTTTTTAAAAATCTCAATTTCCATTTTTAAGAAAACCCAGGAAGAAAGAGACTTTTGGTGATAAAGAACTGCTTGCCAAATCCCAACAAACCATATATTTTCCCACAAATTTCCAATATTTCTTTTTCAGATGAGATGTAAAGGTGTATCCATCCTAGAAGTTTCTGCAGGAGGTGACTTATCTAGAATCACTTCAGTTTCGCTTTAGTGTGTTAATGAGTTGGAGTGTGTTTTGTCATAGTGATAAATAATCTTCTCTATTCCAGGAGCTGAACAGGAATAGTAAGAAGCTGGAGATTTGGCTAGATTCCCTTACTGCTTTTAATATGCTTGACAATGGGGCCATTCTAGAGTACATGGCTAGAATGGAATGGGAATTTGAAGCACAAAACCAGTCACCCACAGATTGCAGACAGTGGTTCTGAAACATCCCTTCTGAGCCTGTTCAGTGGTTTATGGACTCCAGGATTAAATTTTTATATCCCATTCTATTTCACATAAACATGACATTGTTGGGAGAAAATAGTTTGGAATTTGGCTTCATCAGTAAGTAGATGGCTCCTGACTTCTTTTCTCTTTCCTATCTAATCAAGAAATAGATTCAAATTCTAAATCAGATATCCAATGTTTATAATTGATTGAATAACACCAAACACAATCATATTAAAAGCTCCATTCAGATAACATATAAGTGTTCCTCCTAAGTTGAAAAGTGGAATATGAATTCAGTTTATCTAACTAATGAACTCATAAAATATAATGGCTCGGGCTACATTTTCCGTGAGGACACATATTTTCAGCTATCCAAGATTTAGGTCTTAAACTAAAAATGTTGGTAGTCACCAGTGAATTTCCTCATGTATTCAATGCATAAAATCTTGGAAATATCAGGTCTTTATAACACATACTTGATGATGTCCCTTTGGATCAGGCTAGTGTTGTCTTCAAGAGGCTTCATTTTAAATGTGTTTGGAAACTTAACGAAGTCTAGACCTTACCTGGCCATGACCATGGATCACTAAAGGGGTGAACACTTTATTTTCTTTAATATATTTGGGCTAGTAGGCATGTTTCCAGGTACAGTTAAAATGCTGGTCATGATCTGTACTGTAAAACTATACAGACACAGTCCTGGAATGTTTATTTTGTCTACATTAAATTATCTACTCCGATTTTAAGATATTGGAAGAGCCCCTTCCAAAAATACATTTGTTTGGAGAATCAGGAATTAGATATGTAAGATCAAGAAATATTGGCTATTATCAGTCAAAAAATGAATCAGAAAAGGGGAAGCTAAGGGGAAAAGGGGGAGGTGAAATTTGTTGTGGTCATATTAGGATAAATCAATAGCAAGCTGACAAATCAAACACTGAGGTGCCCAGTCAAAAAAAGGGGGGCTTTATCTTGCAAAATGCTCCCCCAGAAAAGTAAATTATCCCTAATTTTCATGCAAATAGGCCTTGCAGAATACTTCTTGCCCATCTGTTTGGGAATAAATGTAAAATTCTGTGGATTTAGGGATATTTATGTTTAAGTAAATTTGTAAGTGCAGAAGGGAAGATTTTTTTATAATTACTTAATTACACTAAGAGTCCATCTTGCTTTTAATGTGCTGGAGAAAGTCCATGGACACTGTTCCTTCTGTCTGAATTTTTTGAAAGCCCACTTTAACCACTGATTTATGTGCTTAGATCTCTGTCCTGCCCATCAGAATAGAATACAGTAGTTCAAGTTAAGGATGAAACAACTTTTGTATAGTGATGACAATTACCCACTTTTCCAGACTGGGATCATGTTTCTTAATCTGTTGCATGATGAAAATAAAATGAGAATTATAATACTAGTGCTTTATACTTTTAACTACTTTAAAATATTCCAAGATGACCATCCCTAGTGCAGTGTCTGGCACTAAATGTTATCTTCTATAGCTTCAGGCAACACGACTATGCTCATTAGGAACAGCCCTGCAAGGCATCAACTGAGGAAGGCTATTGAAGTTCACAAATGAGGCTGCCTTCACCTTCCAAGGTATGAAATCTTAGCTCTGTCCTCGAAGAAACCCACTCAAAGTTTGTTCAACTAGCCAGGTTTCATTGGAAAGAGCAATTTAATCATCAAAGATAATTAGCCTTTCCCCAAATGATCCCCCTGATCTCTGGGGAGCGACAGAAGACCAGAAGAAGGAAAGGTGTTGTTTGTTTGTTTTTCAAAGGAGAAAGAAAGGACACCTCTCTTCAAGTCAAGGAGTTGCTTTAAGAGCATTAAAAAAGTTCTCTATTGTTAGGCAAGCTCTAAGAATGGATAGCGAAGACACACACAGCCTCCTCCCTTTGCCTTTTGAAGTGCAGCATCATCAGGCGGCTCCTTCTGCTATCTTGTTATTGGGTAGCAAATGAATTGGGGGTGGGTGGGAGGGGGTGCAGTTGGCCTTTTAGGCATCCACCTTATAAATAAGAAAGGCTGCAGGAACTTCCCTTCTTCCAGCATCTGATGAAGGGGGCCGGCCGGCCTATGAGAGCTTTTTATTCCATAATTAGGCTTTTAAGTAATTAAAAGAGCCTTGGTGTTTTTTTCCACCCTCATTCTATTGGGCTGGGACTTTTTGTGGGGTGTTTTTTTTTTAGTATAATAAAAGGAGGAGCAGAGCCTAGCTCTTTCTGTTATCTAGCAAATCCTTTGAGAAGGGTGTGAGGGGAAAACAATTTTGTAGGTCAGTTAGGGGAATAGAAATTTACCATGAGAAGAGGGATCTCCGTCACCCTGGCCAGCCTCCTGTTATACAGTGCTATTGCTGCTTTCAACACATCATCAGCCTGGTAGGCATTCAAGGCTCAGTGCCACTTAGGGTTCTGGGTTTGGAAGGACTCTGTTCAGAAAAGTTTTTCATAATTTTTCCCCTCTCTTTCTACAGGTCAGTGAATAACTTTCTGATGACAGGGCCCAAGGTACTTATTTACACCCCCTTTAAATGTATTTTAAACTTACATAATTCATGACAGATTACTTTAGTCAATAACATATTATTTACCTGTGGTAAGTAACCTTTATTAATATTGTGATCCTCTGTGCAGAAATCAGAGAAACTGGACATAAATAGCTGTTTAAGGGTGTTTGGGAGGGTCGAGAAACATTGAAAAATAATGTGTTGTATTTGTTTTTGTCTGTGAAAGGCGTATTTGAGGTACTCTACGAGTGTGTCTGTTGGTGCCCAAAGTGGAATTGAGGAATGTAAGCATCAGTTTATCTGGGAACGCTGGAATTGTCCAGAGAGTGCACTTCAACTCTCCACTCATCACAGACTTAGAAGTGGTAAGTGGATTTTAACACATCCCTGCCTTTTGATAGGTCGGTCCACTTGAGTTGTGTTTAGCGGTCTCCAATGACAAAAGTGTGCAAAAGTTATGTGCAACTGAGAATAGACCATAACTTGTAGGTAGGGTTCACAAATTTTCAGTTACTTGTGGCAGAACTTGATCCTGGAATATGTGAAGGAATATATAATAGGAATGAATACATTCTTGAACAGATCAAAGTAAATTTCTCTTTTACTCTGCTGTTATTATTTACCATCGGTGGGGCTGCCCTTTTTCTAGGAGTGGCATAGAAAATTGTTTTAGACCTCTAATCCTTACAGCAAATCTAACCCTTACAACAATATTTGGCACTAAAGAGAGTTCAGTTGTATCAGCCATCTGTCTGTCTGTCTGTCTGTCTGTCTGTATAGGTAGGTAGGTAAGTGATATTTGTGTATTTATGTGTATGTTGTAAATTCATTTTTGATACAAAATGAAAACTAATCTGTTGATTGTCACTAAGCATCATATATCAGTACACCTAATTTATGAATTAATTTAGAGACCAGGAGAAATGTAGATGGATTAACCAATCAACTCTCACTGCTTTAAACTAACTCAAGGATGAACAGACATCATACAAATGAAAAAAACACTTTCACTCAGTGGTGTATTTTTGTATCAAATGAGGACGCTTTCACCAAGAGTGCTGCTTGATTTGCCTGTGACATGATGAAATACATAAAAAATTTAAAACCTTGAAGCTGAAATAAAAACAAAGACTAGAAAATGAATCATTTTATAACAGAAATGCAGTGATTATATCCACAAATTTAGTATTTCTCTCCCTCCAATTTCTTATCATGCTGTACAAATTTGCAAAAAGAGGTTGTTTTTCTTTAATTCCATTGTCATTCCTGTCAGTCCTTTGATATATTTCCTAATCCAGAATCCTAATGAGATTTGGGCATGAGAGGGGATATAAATTGTTTAATTAAACTTCTTTCCAGAGAATGGGAATATATGGCACATACAAATCCATTGCTGGTAAACCTGAGATGAGAAGATTTCTTTTGCTTTTATTTTGGCCAGGAGAAGGGAAGATTAGGCTACAAAGAGGTGAGGGTTTATGTTCCACACTGACAGTTCTTTCTTCCTTCTAGCTACAAGGGAGACTTCATTCGTTCATGCTATCAGCTCAGCTGGAGTCATGTATTCCCTAACCAGGAACTGTAGCATGGGAGACTTTGAGAATTGTGGCTGTGATAATGCAAGAAATGGACGTGTAGGTGAGCCCCTGGGTTTTCACAATTTTGAAGAACAGAACTTGCAAGGTCCATATTTTGCACTTTTCTTTATTTCTGCAAGTTAGAGTGTCAATTAACCTCACCAATTGTGCAGATTATGAACAACCCCAAGCAACACAACTGAAAAATGTTTTGTTTCCCAACCACCCCCACATGCACACTCCTCTACTAATAAAAAAAATATGCTAATTCTTTTTAGTTTTTTGGTGAATTTCTTAAAAACCCACTTCTGTCTTATGACTCAACCCACAGGTATTTTGGAAATAATACATTTTTTCCTCCCCCAGGTGGAAGCGGATGGGTTTGGGGAGGATGTAGTGACAATGTGGAATTTGGTGAAAAAATTTCCAAACACTTTGTGGATGCTTTGGAGACAGCACATGATGCCAGAGCTTTACTGAATTTGCATAATAATGGGGCAGGGAGATTGGTAAGTTTTACTTAGAAAAAATATTTCTTTTGGAATTGGGGTATGTGCAAACAATGTTACAGAACTATGCCTTTAAGCTGTGTTTTCCTGATTTGACTATCTCCATGACTTCATGAACTTGAGTGCTCAACTTGAATAACTATAGAGTTACCTTACCTGGCCCTACAAGGAACTACATGTTTCAATAAACTCCTTTTTATTTTGCAAATAGAAAATTTAGTCGTCAGTAGGACAATAGTTCAGAGGTTGCTTTAAAACCAGTAACCACAATGTCTGATTTTTAAAAATGTGTTGTCCAATTTGATGTGATAAATACAAACTTTGCTCTCATTTAGCTATGGGGATAATGTGGAAAATTTATTCTCCATATTGATTGATTGAAATTGATCTTCAAGTTCCATTACAATGAGAGATTTGGACAAGTCCCAACATGCCTTGGTATTGACTCTTTTTCCTCAAAAGGATTTGGAAGATTGCTTGTTAGGCATATTGATAACCCACAATGTGTGAAGTAAGCCCTGATGGCCAGGTTTGCAAAGAATCCTTATTCATAAGCTTGTAATCAGAAATCCAGCTAAGTAAAAGCAAACCAATGGATTTTAACTTAAAGTTATTTTAAGAACTGGTGCATTGCAGTTTATTTATAATATGTTAGACACCTAGCCATATATATTAATATTAAAATTAAAAATGTTGAAGATATTTTTCTGCAGTATTTGATGAACATGAGTCTAATTTTCTCCAATCTGCTGTCCTCCATATGTGATATCCATGCTATTTAGGGATAATAGTAACTAGAATCCAACTTATGCAGACTGCTGGAGGCTTCTAAGATATGGACAGTAACTATATTCTATACATACTAGGCCAATATGTATAAGTCAGCCTAAAATTATAATATAATTTAATGTAAGCTTTTGTTTTCCACTGCCCAACTAGACATTCTTTACATATTTATAGAGAAGCAAATCTAACTGAACACAGAAGAATTTTCTTTTAGTAGTAATGTATGTTGCTTGTTTCCATTAATAACATGTTCACCTAGCACGGGAATTTAGCTGTGGGGAGGTTCAGGTTCAGGATAGGAAGCAAGATGTTATGGGCAAATTAAATGAAAGCCTGATGCTTGTGTCAGTGTAGGTCTGTATTTAGAATAACAGCAGGTTGATTCAGGTTTAGCTCTTTATTTCAATCATGAATCCATTTCTTTGCCCAAATCACTCACATTATCACTCTTAAAAAATTGACAGAAATCATGTATGCTAGGAAGCATTCAGATCTGTAGAAAACAGGGCTGTCCTAGGATTCAAACTGGACTATTGTTTAGCACTCTCTGCATAGGGCTGTCTAAAGATGGTCCAGGGCTATTACTGAAAGGAGAGGCATCCATATACATGTACCTGGGCATTAAGATTAGTTTTTAAGAGCTGTTCTACCCCTTATGCCTCTCCCTTCCCCCCTCCCCCCTCCGTGTGCTGCTAAGAATTGACAGAGATGGGATCTTCCTGATGATGGCCTTGCTCTGATATAATTTCTTTTTTAGCACACACTTTTATATTGTTTATAATTGCTTTGACTATAATGCAGGTCTGATGTTTAACATGTTTTTGAAAGTATGATTTTGCGATTACTTCTATCAATTTTGTATAGTTTTGATATTTCAATAGCATTATAAATGAATAGTAAATTATAACAAATGTACATTCTCCCAAACTCTGAAAGAAAGTTGGGGAAAAAAACGTTCTTCAAGATTTGGTTTTTGTTTTAATCCTGTAAGCAATGTAAACTAATTAGTGCTGAACAGGAAGTTGTATACATTTTGAAAAAGACGATTCAGAGGATGTGGTGCAGAACTGCACAACACTTTAAATTCACCTTAAACTGCTGCACAACACTTTAAATTCACCTTCAAATAACTTTTGTTTAGACTTTGACATGGATGTGGAAGAAAGGAATACCTGCCTTAACAATCATTTTTATGGATTCCTTAAAGTAGCAGTGTCTCCTTCCCCTCCAGCTTACATAGAAGCCAAGCACTTTAATAAACAGCTGATAGGTGATGTGCTTGTTCAAGGTCTGAAGTACTTATCCTGAATCAAATTGACAGGATGCCTAGACCTTCTTAGCTGGAGACAGAAGTGGATCCCCACACATTCAGATGTAATAAGACCCACCTAGTTCATGCATATACAAAGTCTAATCTGAGGACTGTGTGTCAAAAAGCCTGTCTCCTTTTTTATTTCTAGAATGGAAATAACTAAAAATAATAATAATAATGGCACTTTTCTGTAATTTTTAGAATTGGGGCCAGGGGGATGGAGTAGGGGGAATAAGAAATTGTTGCTTAAGGCATCAATTTTCCCCTGTAAAGCTTCTGAACCTTCACTCAAAATGACATTTCCCCCAATCATTTTTGGAGTGCAGATGGCAGTATCCCATGCAGAGATTTGAGTCTCAGCCTGTCAGAAATTGCAGGCCACAAACCAAACATGTCCCCAGACCAAGAAGCGATTAATTGATGCCTTCCAGTAAATGCAAGTGGCCAACAGCCATGAACATTTGCAGTTTGGAAAGTTGTAGTCCAAAATATTTGGAAGATATCAAGTAGTAGGGGCTTATGCTCAATGGTAACTACAGTATTTAAAACTTTTGATTTTTTTTAATTAAAATATTGGATTTTGAAAATTAATCTTTTCCAGTCTGGTGCCCTTTAGATATATTAGGATGAAACTTCCAATTGTTATGACCTCCACATAATGTTTGATCATGCAAACTCTCAAAATAGCCTACTGGGGAAAGGATGAGTTTCTCTTCTCGCCATATTCTTTTGGTATTTCACAGAATTACCTAGTATTCCTAAATGTTGTTCTATCTCTCATGCAAGGCTGTAAAAGCAACCATGAAGCGGGCCTGCAAGTGCCATGGAGTATCAGGGAGCTGCAGCATCCAAACTTGCTGGCTCCAACTAGCAGACTTCCGAGATGTTGGAACTTATCTAAAGAACAAATATAACCAGGCTCAGAAGCTGGAGTTGGACAAGAGAAGAATAAGAGCTGGTAACAGTGCAGAGAGTCGTGGAATGTCCTCTGAGCCCTTCAACACCATGCATGCTGCTGATCTTGTGTTTTTGGAGGACTCCCCAAATTATTGCATCAAAAACATCAGCTTGGGCCTCTATGGTACTGAAGGACGAGAGTGTCTTCAAAGTGGCAAGAATCTGACCCAGTGGGAGAAGCGGAGTTGCAAGAGGCTCTGCGTGGAATGTGGCCTCAAAATAGAGGAGAAACAGATTGAAATTGTCACAAGCTGCAATTGCAAGTTTCATTGGTGTTGCACGGTGAAATGTGAACAGTGCAAACAAGTGGTAACTAAATATTATTGTTCAATTCGAGTGGGCTCTCTTTCCAATCACTCTCGGCAGCGGAACAGGGGCCATGGAAGATAAATGTATCATCCTCTAACCTCTCCCTAAGGCTAACTCCTTGTTCACAGGAAGCATTCAGAAAAGAGATCTTTGGATCATAATTGTCAGACTTTCAGTTTTTCATTGGACAAAGCTTCAGTGTTCACATTACATGAACTACGTTTGTATTAAGTCTGAGTATTACCACTGCACAAGCTCATCACTTTTTATATGCCTACCTCTATTCTAGAAAAATGGTTTCCTCTAGTCTACACACTAGGCAAATGTTTTCACCAACAAGATAACCTTACATTATAAGGATCAATTCAGGCTTGGGATATGTAAATGTTTCATTTACAATGCAATGTAATATGGCTTGTAAACCTAGATTATAGCCATTGATGGCTTTAAAGTTTCTTTCAAAAATTTCACATCTGTAAGCAACTTAAACCTTATAGCAACTCTCCTTTCACATTGAAGCATTGTCTTTTTTGGAAGATTTGGAATGCAAAAAAGTCAGATTCAATATTGTTCAACTACATGTATAATACTTATTTCCTTTTCTTCCCCAGTCTTTTTCAGTCTCAGATTTGCCTTTGATCTTATTTATAAGTATTAATGTGATATATAATTCCACAGCTTAGGGCATACAGTGTTATCATTTTTCCTAGCATTTCAATGCCCAAGGTAATAAGATATTAATGATACATATAGGATCCATCTGATAGCTATTATACATTATATGTGTTTCACTTGCACAATACATAGTTATCAAAAGTATGAAAATCTATCCTGCATTTTATCCCTTCAAACAAGATAGTGCCATAAGAATCCAACATTGTGATCAGAAAATACTGGTTGCTTAAAATATTGGGTGAAATTCACAGAACTTTTGGAAGCCCATTGTTTGAATGATTATGTGTAGTGCCAGAGAATAGTTTTTTTTTGTATTGAACTTCCATAGGTTGTAAATATATATATATATATATATAAATTTATATATTAATGTGAAACATATGCACTTTTTATTCAAAGAGCTTAAATGCACAGGTCTAGTTTTCAGAGGTACCTCAAGAGATGAAGCTATGGGCTTTATTAAAATTCATCTTTCAAGGAAAGAAATTCAGGTCTTTTTTTATGGCTGATTAATTTTTACCCCTTCCAAGTTACTATTATAAAACAAGATAAGTTAAAGCTGATCTTCAACAATAAACATTTTTGAAGAAATGTTTCCTTTAAAAAGCCCTGTTTGCTCCATTTGTCTGGGTTAAAAGAAGCTACTTTTTCAGAAAAGTAGATAAAAGGAAGTTAAGGATTTGATCAAGAAGCCACAAAATAAGATAGAAACTGGCTTAGGTCTCTTTCTTTCTGGGGATATAAAACTTGGAAGAATTGGCGACAAACAAGGGCTTGACAAAGTAAATTTCCCTTGTCTCGTTAATTTGTCTATTGTCTAATGTTCTTCAAACAATGCAAGCTGAGATTGTGTTTGATGTGGTAAATATAAGGGCTTGTTGCAAATTCTTTATTCTAAAGGACAAGATTAACCCTTTGAACTAGAGAGTTTGAGCGAAAACTTGGAAGCAGTTGTGAATGTGTCTGTGGGTTCCCTGCTGTTTGCTCCTATAAATAACCTGATGACTTGCATGCCTGAGAAGACAAATGGAGAAACCCTCTAGATCTGGAAACACAACAACAAGTTCTGGCTGCTTCCTTAAGTGCATATTGAAGATCTCATCCAAGGTTTATTATTTTGCTGCCTCTATAGGTCAACTATGCCAACAAAGATTTGGCTTATTGTTCTCCCAGACAATGCTGCTATACCATTCCATTCACCACTTTCAGTATTTATAAGTAGTTTATGCCCATCAACTGACCTAATTTGAAATTTTTCATCTATTTCTTTATCCTCTCAAAGCTTGAACATAGTTTTGATTGGTCTTAATAAATGGATTGATTTTGGCTTTTACGCACACACACATATGCATGCACATGCACACACACACCACCATCACCACCACCACCACCAACAACAATGGGCTTCCCCATTGACTTTGCTTATCAGAAAATTGCACAAGGTGATCACATGGTCCTGGAACACAGCAACCGTCTTAAATAGGAACCAGTTGCCAAGTGTTTGAATTTTGATCACATGACCATGGGGGGTACTGCAAAGGTTGTAACTGTGACAAGTGGTTCCTAAGTCACTTTATTCAGTGCTATTGTAAGTTTGAATGATCACTAAATGAACTTTTGTTAAGTCAAGGACCACCTGTATATAATATATATTGTAATATATATAGAATAATTCTTTATTGCCCAGCAAAAGCTTTGCTTTATAGTTAAGCTTTAGTTTAGTCATGCTGCTATTCCAGTATATCATCCTTTTCAAATGGGCCAAGAGTATCCATCAAATCTGAGTTAGTGGAGGTTTCATCACACTGATTTTTTGGGAAATTATATATTTTTTACTTCCTCAGATGACAAGAATACATTTGATGTTATTAATTTCTCATATACCCACATATACCCACAGAAAGTGAGTGAGAAGTACAAGTGGTTTTCAACTTACAACAGTTAATTAAGTGACCATTTGAAGTTACAACGGCACTGAAAAAAGTGACTTATGACTGTTTTTAACACTTACAACTTATTCCAATATCCCTATGATCATGTGATTAAAATTCAAACGCTCGACAACTTACTCATATTTATGACCGTTGCAGTGTCCTGGGATCATGTAATGACTTTTTCCAGCTTTCTGACAAGCAAATTCAATGGGGAAGCCATATTCACTTAACAAGTGCCTCATTTAACAACATAAATTTTAGGTTCAAGTGTTATAGCAAGCTATATAGCTTACTATTTTCAAATTTGGATTCCTCACTGATAATTTACCATTATCATTATTATCAAAATGGAGCTGGCATATTTATAATTGTACACCAAATCAATCTAATATAATAGAGGGGAAATGCAATGTTTTCCAAAATAACTACAATAAACCCCTACAATTTATGAGAGTTAGCAAAAATGCCAATTCCAAGATAGCCCTTATGGGGAAAACTGTAGTGGCAAAAGACCTGAGACAGAAGACACATGTGATGAATAAACCAAAATCTGGAAAATAAACCTTGTTTTTCCATGACAGCTTGTGAAGCTGGAATTTTTCCCATGCTATTTTGTGCAAGTGCAAAATAACATACTGATGTTCATAAATATGTAAAATCATTTACTGTGAAAGCCAGTATCAGGTATGTCTTTTTAGAATTTATGCTAAAAATGGGGGGGGGGGTGTTTTTTATTTTGGACAAATGTTTCCATTCAATCATAGGTAGTTATTTTAGAATGTAGGCTAGCTTCTATTCTGTTGCAAGATTGATCCAAAGGTAAGACTTCACTTTTTTAGATTTATATCCAATCTGTCCTCCTGAAGGGAACACTAAGAATGAATCCAGTAAGATAACACATGACTTAATTGGCATAATTGGCATAAGAGCGCTAAGCAGCAGGCAGGCTGAAAATACAATGACCAATGTCCTTTGTCTTGTGTTCCCACTGTTCAAGAACAGAACTACCACTGATTAACAATCCATGATTTAACTAAGATTCATCTCTATTGTCAGCAAGCATTCTACTGTAGATAGACTTCTTGATATTGGTTGCTCACCAAGGATTGTTGACTGTTTTTCTTTCTTTTTTTTTTACCCACCAGGGTCTAAGAACAGAAGAATGTATTTTTACACCATCCATTTCCTGCATTTCCACATGGGGTTGGCAATTGTACAAAGTGAATATTATGGCTCCCAATGCAAAGGTTTTCCATCATTCCACTTGACATCTCCTCTCTTGAAGAGAATAAGTGACCTTTTCATATGCAGCTTGGCTAGCTGGTCACACCAAAACTAAATTAGGAAAAGCCATGGGTCACATCAATTCCTTGAGGCCCTAAAAACAAAAGGGAGAGGCTCTTTTCAACTTGCAAAAAATCTTCCTTAACATTACAAAGTTTGGGGAGGGCAGGAATATATGGCTATTTTGATGACCTCCCTTCCTCCATATGTCAAAGTTGAGTAGATATCCAAAATGGTGGCCAAGTGTCATTATCTATTTCCAGGCTATTCTGTTTAGTTCAAGAGAAAAAGTTAAATTCATACTTACTGGGACATGTTGATGGCTGAGAAAAAAAATAGTGGTTAAAAATAGGATAGTCTCATATATTATCTTTATAATGTCCTCCACTCCAGATACACGGTAGAATACACAATATGTGGAGTTTTAATATATTTGAAGGCTTCTAAGCTGTTAGAATAAAAAGAATTTCAAAATATCTAGAATGGCCCTACTTGGAACATAGAGCTCATCTTTCCATAGATAGGAACCCTGCACATATAATTGTGAGATTGGAATATATAAAGAAGTAAGCTTTCCAGCTGCATGACCCAGGAGGATGGTATAGCATGAGAAGAATCTGGTCTAACCTATAACTATATATTCTAACCTATAGCTATATTTATATACCCTGTTTCTCCAACAATACAGCCTCCCCCAATAGGAAGTCCCAGCATGTTTTATAGGCATGAAATGAAATTAAGCCCCTCCCCCCAAATTAAGGCCTTTATTAAAACATACGAAATGGGGGGAATGGTGGGGGGGGGGCTTGCCATTAGGAAGTACTTTTGTTGCACACCCGGATATGATGCTGCCTGCATTGACCCCGATACAAAGTGCCCCACCAACGCCAAGGTCAACATCCAAGCCGTTGCTGCCCGCCCGAAGATGCAAGGGGGGGAAATTAAGTCACCCCTGAAAAGACGGCCTAACCATTTTTGGGGGGGCTCAAAAAAAAATAAGACCCAGCCTTATTATATGAGAAACACGGTAAAATGCTTTTCCATGATAAACTTAACCCTAATCTAGTCAGTTATACCAATTTTCTGGGCTCAGAAATACAATAGATTAAAATATGACTAGCTAGTTTGGATTCAGTGACATGTATGAACACAGTATATGGATTGGGGATAGGGTTCTAATACACAGTCCTGCTTCCTCCATTTGAGTGTATGTTCCTTTTGTGGGACCTCTTATTTCATACACCTGCAGTGACTCCATGCTTCATTATAGGATCAGAACCTATTGTTCCATATAAAACCAATGTGATTTAGAGAGGGAAGGATTTGCTTATTACTGCTAACCTGCGGAGATGAAGCTATTGCCAGAATAGGCTGGGTTTGTACACTGTGCAAATCCAGAAAGTGATTTGTCTGATTTTTGCTCATTCTTTTTTTATGAATTATTTATGTTGTATCGTATGAAGCCTACCAGTTGTGATTTATTTAACAAATCGTTTTAAACAAAGTTGAGCATAGGGTGATATAAAATCTCAAGTATTTTCTTTTCTTTTTAGAAATAAAATAAGGTTACAGTGAAACTGCTAGTTTTGTGACTTACTAGCATGAACTGGCAAACATCAAAATAAAAGGCACATTTGTGGTAGTCAAATAGAAATGGTAACATCAAAACTTTGTGATATTGTGCTGGTTCTTCCAAGGACATTTTGTCATTTCTGTTTAGCTGTATTATCATGAAGACATGAAATCCTTGTAAATATTTGTATTTACAAATATTTAGTAACCTATGATACAGCGACCTAGCCCCATGGCAAGATAGATGGCAAATAAATTTACCAAATTAATTAAAATAAATAAATAACTGTCCAATTGTCAAACGTATATGAAGTTATTTTTCAGTTTCTCAGATATTAAGATATATGCTATCTCAAATAATTAGCCTGGCTGAAAATACCATTTACTATTCTCTGTATGCATAATTTGTATCAACTAAACAATATTTTTTCAGGATTTGGAATTGATTCAAAAAGACTGGAATTGATTCACGTTTTACAAGCTACAGAACTGTTAATACAAAAACATGCAGCATATTATCTTCTGTTCCTCTTTTTTGTTCTTCTGTTTCTTCTCTTCAAACTGTAGAGGAGAGGAGGAACTCCATCCTGAAAAAAAGACTTCACTGATCGTATCTTTACAATGGAAAAAAAAATGAGTAAAGCAAATCTTTTAATATAATGAACTTATTCTGTAGGGTGAAACCTGAACCTGATTTTCAAATGTGACATGTTTGAATCAAGCAGATTCAGGGTTTCATCACTGCCTTTTAGCATGAGGAACTGCCAGCTCCAAGGATGAGTGCTAACTCTTTGTGTAATCAGGCACAAAAGACGAAGAGATATACTAGCTTTATCTCATTCATCACCAGAAGACTGCCACAAATCATGCTTTAATGCCTTCTCTGATGATTGGGAGCACTAAATTATGCCACTGTTATCCAGAACTCTCTAAATTTATAAATACAGACCAGAAACCTTAAAGAGAAAGATAGCGTAAATGTGCTATGGGGCTGCTACAGAAAGCTTAAGATTTCCAGTAACAATGGGGAACCTGGTTTAAAATCCATTTAAGTTTGCCTCATTTCCATGGCAAAGATTAGCAAAATTAAGGGGAGTTTGACTTAACTTTCCTCAGTTATAGCAACATTGAAAGATTCAATCTATTATATAGATCTGAGTTACAGTTAAAAAAACAAAAACAGTTCAATATTGTAAGAAAAAAAAACCCAGTTGCAAATGGCATGATACTTGCTTTCATAGATACTTTTCTGTTTGCCATTAGAAGATTAACTTTAATTTGGGGGTGACCAAATTTTTTTTTTCCCTGAAAAAAATGCTTTTCATTTAGAATTTGAAATATTAGCTAAAGAAACAGTTAGACCTAGTTTCATTTTCTATGCATTTGAATGATTTTATTGTATTTCACTGAATTTTACTGACATTCTGTTCTGGAACTCTCATTAACAGCTGCAGTAAGCTAAAACACCATTATTGAACTTCAGTATGAAATAGGACCAGTTTTTTAAATTTCCGCTACCGGTTCTCTATAACTGGTCAGAACCTGCGTAATACCACCTGTGTAAAAGTTCATTGTTTATAATCTTCTATTATACTTGAAACTTTGTTGGTAAGTACATGGTTCTTAAACAGCATTTTTGTGATATATTATGCTGAGTTCATCTGGATTCAACAACTTTCAGGGAAGAAATTGTGAATTGAAACTGGCTCTGCTAACAGTAAAAACAACAATTGTGGCACGATGAAGAGCCATCAAGTAGGCTAGCTCTTCATAATTCTTTTCTGGACAAGGAATAGACTTGAAATCATCTATAAAGTGTTCCAGACAGCTGCTCCGTGTAAGAAGACCACAAGACAGCAATCTCCAGCAGATTTAAAACTCTGAGAGATGAGGGAATAGTTAACTTGCTCAAATCATGGCTGGCACTTTCAAAAGGACACTGAGTTTGCATAATTTCTTTTCTTTTCTTTTCAGAAATGACAGACTACAAGAACGATATGGAAAAAAGATATAACATTGGATGTACAAATGAAATCAGCTGATGTCCTAATAATTAAAAGGGATTTACAAATAATAAATCAAGGCAATGTCTGGATAATTTTCCTATATTGGATTTACAATATAGGCTGGTTAAAGCTTTGAAGAATTTTGTGATGAAGGACAAAGAAAAAAAGGTGAAAACTTAAATTCTGGAACATTATTTGAAGGGATTAAAGATTGAGATTCTTAAAAGTAAAAGGAAGGAATATAGAGTTACTTTATTTGATTAAGGTTAAAACAGATATGCTATTATCTCTGGAGATTAACCAGAGATAATCCTCAATGGATTTTTGCTGATCAGGACTAAAAAGATAAGGTTTTGAAGATTTGTTTATACGTAAGAGATGGGATATGGGAAGAAGATGTAATTTTTTGCATGTTAAAAGAAGATAATAAGTTACTAAAATTATTTATACTTGTGATAAAGGAGGAAATAAATTCTTGATATATTTCCATTCCTCCACTTTACTATATTTTTTATTTTCTATTTTTCAATTCTATTATTCTTCATTTTTGCACTTTCTATTTGTTATTTTTTTAGTATGCAGTAGTTTTTTTAATAATTGTAAAGGCGATCTTTTAAAAACTTACTATTAAAAAACAATAATGCTGGACTGAACAAAGGAGCAAGCTATTCCGTGATAGAGGTATATTTTAATGCAATTCATAAATAACCAAAATAAAACAATCACACTGATTCAAAATGCAATATCCTAACCAGAAACTGGATTAGCTGGCTATTTTTTACATTCAAAGGAAATTGAAGGAAGTTTCATTTTATCAGCCCTTTGTGTTCTTTCAAAAATTAGAAGATGACACTTTTCAATGCAGCCAGCAAGGTGTTAGCAAAACAAAGGTCCATGTGGTCAAACACATTTGGCTGTTTTCAGTTACATACAGCTTTCTATATAACCATGAATAGTTAGGTGGAAAGCCCTAGAAGAAAATATTGCCTAAGAATATTCTCCATGATGCTACAAGGAACAGTTTACTGTGGAATGAATGAGCTAGCAGTAGCCTAACTAATCTGTCACAACAATAAACCCTTGAGAGAATAGGATGCTATTTTCTTTAACAGAAATTGATACCTGGACATTTACCAAGTAGTTTTTCTTTTTCCCTTGCTTCTATGTACAGAATAATATATGTGCAATAATTGAAAAGATAGTAGAAAAAAATTACAGCACAGTGGAAATTTCTAGGAAATGTATTCTTAATTTCAGTACCAGTGCAAACTGTTTGATACTGAAGTCTAAGACTTCAGGCATTCTTAGGGTTTTCCTGGCACTCCAGACCCAAGCACTGCTCACTGCAATGAATGGCAGTGTCCCATTTTTTTTTCTTTTGCTTTGTTCATCCACTGACAGTATCTCTTCATATTGATAGTTATTGTTTTTTCAATGACTATGACCAAAACAAAGTGGTAATTGCGATTTGATCTGGTTACATGTAGAAGTAATCATAAATGTTAGTTTCACATGGTATGCTAAATCAAAAAGGGAGGGGGGGAGGAAAGGAGGGAGAGAAAGAGAGAGAGAGAGATCTCATGGGTATACCTGAACTTTGTGGCCATGTCTACCATTCCTATTTAATTCAGTGGTCTATTGGTAGTGGTTAACAAGTTCTTCAGTCACAAAATTTGATCATTTCTGCTCTAATTCAACACTTTTAGTAAAAAAAAAAAAAAAGCATCAATTGACCAAAAGCTGCTGCATTTGAGCATTATTGCTGCTAAGCTGAAAAGTTCTTAGTCAGCAGAAACCTACTGGCTAAAATGTACTGTACCCATTGCTGATTACTGCCTCCCATCCAAAATAAGGAAGTCAAAACAATTTTATTCAGGTTGAGGCTGCCTTTGGATGATGTTGGCATAAAGAAGGAAAGAACTTTAACATTTGCTATGGCTAATAATGAACTGAATATATCTTGTGACCTGGAGTTATTGTAAAGACAACATCATTTGAAATGATAGACGAATTGTCAACAGGGCTGTTGAGAGGATTATTAAGTGCTGAAACAAGACTAATAGGGCCCCCTCACAAGAGGGTGTCCCTGGCCGGAGCACCCACCTGAGGGAGGTGGCACAGTGGCCTTCTCGGCTGGGCTATTCATGGCACTGGCTGTGGAGGTGGTGGCCTGGATGGGGCATCATGTGTGCAAAGGGAAGGCTGGGAGTGCCACTCCTCTCCTGCGGAGAGTGACGCATCATAGAGGTGGTGGGGCAGAGTGGCACACTCACGGGGCAGGCCAGCCATGCAATTTTTCTCCTGCAGAGGGGCATGCCATAGAAATGAAATGAAAATTCAATAAATTACATAAATAACTGTTCACTGAGTTTCAGATTAATAAAGGTTATGTCAAACAAGGCTGCAAGGCAGTTTTGCTATACACATAATGTATAGAATATGAAGTATATATCCAATATTGTTTTTCTTTTTAAAAAAATGGTTTTGTAAATTTTTTTTAAAATTTCCCCCTTCATGGTCTCCTTTGAGCTCCATGGGCCCCAGAACAATATGCTGTCTCCTCAGGCCTGGTTGTCAAGGCAGGTTTGCGTTGAGGCTTAGTGATTGAGAAAGTCCTCAATGTAGTTTTTTTATCCTATCTTATTTCCCAATCCTTCCATGAAGGAAGAAAATTTTTAGTGGGTTAGGTATATTACTTCATGTTATCCTGTGTACATAGCAAACCACTAATAAAATCTAAAGGACAAAAAGAACTTCAGTAGCAAAGATATATCATGTTCACTTATTTATTAGATGTATATGGCTGTCCATCTCACCCAGCAACTCTTGCCAGCATACAAAACTGCCTGTGCCTATCTATCTATCATCTATCTATCTATCTATCTATCTATCTATCTATCTATCTAATCTAATCTAATCTAATCTAATCTAATCTAATCTATCTATCTATCTATCTATCTATCTATCTATCTATCTATCTATCTATCTATCTATCTATCTATCTATCTATCTATCTATCATCTATCTCTCTCTCTCTCTCTCTCTCTCTCTCTCAATATATATGTAAAATAGGGCTAAAATTAATATTATTAAAATTCAGTGTAAAATATACAAAACCTGGGCATGGAAAGAATGTGTTTGTATTATGTGATCTGTTAGGATATGACAATATATTATGTATGCACAGCCTTTATGGCCTTGTTCAATAACTCATGATTAAATACCTCAGGCATAGAGCTATTATGTGCAGGATTAGATCAAGAATATTTACCCAAATGTTTCTTCAGCCATAGGGTCTGAACATTTAGTTAGCCAATTGCTGCAAATTTGTTTGTTTTTTTCTGATTGAAGTTGGGTTTGTCTTCATCTGTCACTATTTTTCTTATTTTGTTGTTTGATTTGAGATGCCCCAAGATGAACAGCTATATAAATTGATTTAACAACAAAAATCATTCTTGTAAGGAAATGATGCTAGAGGACATTCCAGCCTAAACAAACCTAATTAATGCATGTTTCAGAGGATACAAAAAATACTTTACATCATTCAGAAACCATCTGGTCTTAAACTGTCTTTAGCACAGTCCATATAAACATAAATAGCAATACCATGCATGCTTACTAGAAAGTAAGTCTCATTGCCTCTAATGACTTTTATTTCTAGTAAATGTGTGCATGATTGTAGTTGATAAAAATACCAGTAAAGTTAATTCCAGAATGATGCTGGTGATTTTGGGGGGTAGCCTTAGAAAAGAAGCCTATATTACATACAGGTGCTATTAACAGCCAACCTGGCCTTAGCAGCCTTTTCCTTTTCACAGTTCATTTGCTAAATTAGGTATTATAAAAATAGTTTGGTGCGACTGGGAGGATGTGTGAACTTCATTGGCTTTACCATTTCTCAGTGATGACTGCTTTATGTTGGGTACATGGTCATCTCTTTTATGGTACAAGCAGGCAATTCATCCACATACATATGTTAAAGTCCCTGTGGAATGTTCTCACGTTAAGAGAGCAAAGAGTCACTACCTCAGAAGGAAGCTACACCCCAAATGTTGCGATCCCTTATATTCCATCCTATATGCCACCCAGTAAGAAGAGATGTTTACAACTGCCAAGGGGGAAAAAAGTCAGCCTAGCCCAAATAAAATGCAGCTTTGAGGATTCATGTCATTTTCCTTTTCCCTCTCAATTCTTCAGAGCAGAAGAGTAAAATAATAATCTGCATTTATTTATTTTACTTATCAAACTTGCATGCAACCCATCTCATTGGAGGCAACTCTAGGAGACTTACAGACATTGAATAAAATACAGAACAAACGTTAAAATAATGCAGATCTTAAATTTAAAACTGAATTAAAACTGAATTTATTTCTGCAGAAACAAAACATGACCAAATATATCTGATTTTTTTAAAATGGAGGAAGACCCCAGTTAATTTTTATCATGCTATAGTCAAGTCCCATGGCAGTAGTACTGAAAATGCATCCCAGATCATATAAGATCCATATACGTTTATATATTTTGTTCAATGGGATATGTTTTTCCCATTTTTATTTTTTTCAACAGGAAGATCATTTTTTTCTGTATTTGCTCAGTTATGCCTCTTTATGTAACTTGGAGTCGGATATGGAACCATGTGGCTTTTCAAATGTGTTGTATTCCAGGTTCAAAAGCTCCAGTCAACACGGTGAGTAATGAGTAATAAACAGCATGAGTTATAGTTCAGAAAGGTGTGGGGAGCCACAGATTGTCCATTCTCAAATATCATCCAAGCATCTTCCTATTTCTCTGGCAGGACTCATTTTGCATTAAAAGAAATTTAAGCAGATTTCCCATTATTACATTGCGAAGTTAGTAAAAAACTTTCTTTTGCTGAACTTCTATTTGTCCTCTTTCAAAAGCTCCCAAAGCACAAATTATTTGCAAATATATTCAGCTCTGGTTCTGTTTGAATTCATACTAACAAAAATGGAACAATTTGACAGAACGATTTTCTCCAATCTTGTTTAAAAAAAACTGGTGGGAAGCCATGAAAGCAAATGTCATAAAACTGCCCTGCCTCCCCCCCACACCCTATGGAATGACTTATCCAAGTCTAAACAGGTTTGCTCCAGACATAATTGTCACGAAGTAAACAGAATAATAAAAAATATGACTGAGGAACAAATAACTATGTTTATATATAAAAAAAATGTATGGTAAAATAGTCTTCTGTAATGTGGTGTTTTCCATTCATTATAACAGCTGGTGTTCTGTTAGGTAAAGCATTGTTTTAATGAAATATATCCTTGTATTTTAATTTATCTGTGTACGAGACTGATATTATTTATGTGAGAGAAGCTATTATCTGAATTAACAAATCTGTTATTCAGAGGCCCATTGGATTCAGTGGATCATTCTCAAACAAATGAGTTTTCCATTTTGATAAGGTTCTAACCTAATAAGACTTTCATTTAAAATATCTTTCCAATAGAGCTTAAATTTAGATTTAAAAGAATATTATATAAATTATCACTATGAAAAGATGGTCATGCAGTAAAATTAAAAGACACTATTCTCATGATGGGCAGCATTATTCTTCCATTCATCTAGAATTTTTCCTACCTGCTTGCCATTAACTGCTGCCACAATTCTGAAGACAGGAATAAGAGACAGCCCTCCCCACCCCACCCACCCACCAAGCTGAGGGTAATGCCATTCCATCATGAACTGGCAGGGGGTTGGTACCAAAGCAATTCGGTCAGTAGCCATTCTCTTGGATACAATGCTGATCAATCCTGCTTCTGACATGTTTGGGTCTCTAGGGGAACCAAACTTTTGGGGGGAGAGGTAGTAATGGAAAGCATCAAACTCTCAATACAGCTGAGAAATTTCTTCAAGTTATGCCAATGAGGAGTTTGCTGTATAACATCATGTCTTGTTTGAAGGGAAAAGTGTCTTAGCTTTTAATAAAAATTATGATATGACAGATATCAATTTCTTGAACATTCCCTTCTCTCTCTTTGTTCCTTTTCCATTCCATTTCTTAAATTAACTGAGATAGTATCAAGACTGTCACACTCTACGGTTATTCCCTTTTAAATAATTCTAATTAATTAGAGAATAACTTCATCACTTATATTGATGAGCAGCAAAAAAAGGATCAAAAAAGTTTAATAAATATGTAGATCATGATGTCAGCTATTAATTGTGCAGTTCTTATCCAACATTTCCAATGATGTTCAGAAAGGAGATAATGCTCAGCCTAATGGACAACCACCTCAGGCCTGGCTATAGCCCAATAAATTCTTACTCCTCATCCACATCTCTCAAATGGAGTGGCTCATTTTCATGGCTATGGAACAACATTTCAACCAAACTCCTCTGTATCTGTCTCGAGATATGATGAGTAAATTCAAATCACCTTGAAAAACAAGTAAACTGAGGTTTTCATCTAGTCCTTTTATGCCAGTAACTTGTATTCATTTTATAAGCAATACAATGGCCACTTAATGATTCTAATCTCTTAAATTACAAGATTAATTACAATACTATTAGAACTCAGGAAATATGTAACATTAAAGGAGTAACGTTTAAAAATATTTAAGTTTCATGAGTTTGATTCATTCACACAAGTATAGGTATCTCATGAAAACATTGTATTCAGAGCTCAGAAGGCAAAGGTTGAATGAATGAATATAGCCTAGCAACAGGAGTATTCTCCAGACTGAGTATCTTATTCATTAAATTCTTCTTCGACATATTTTTAATCAGAATATTTCCTTCCATACCAAAATAATATAGAAATACCAATTAGATGTTCTTTTGTTGAATCACTGAAAGGTACAATAATCTTATCAAGGTTAAGACTTAGCAATGTTATAATGCTAAAGTAATATGAAAAATCTATCTAATTAGTGAATTATTTGCTCTTAATATTTGGTATTTATTACTTTCTATAAACACCTTAAATGTAAAGTTGTTCTTGGAAAATAATGCAGATCAAGGACATTTTTTCCTGCAAAGTACAGGCTAAGTAAATGATATTTTAATAAAAAAATAATAGATGAAATAAATAGGTTGGAATTTTAAAAAACTCCATCAGCTGTTCAGATAAAGGAGAATCATCAAAGTCTGCTGGGAGTTTTGATTCTCACTTTGCCTGGGGAAACATCAAAGGGGCAGCTGCAGTACTGCAAAGTTTGTGAACTTGCCTGACAGACACAAAAATACATTTCTTATTCTATTCCAACTAAATTGCACTGTATTAGACAGAGGAACTATTCTTAAAGGAAATAGGGAACAAGACACTGCTGAATTTAAATGAAGGTCTACTTAGCCCAGCATTTAGTTTTCCAATGCTTAGTAACAGGCCTGCAGGAAATCCACAAATATTTTATACTGATGTTCCATGAGTTGATATTTTGAGACAGCCACCATAGTACAATGATATTCCTAAACATGAAATAGTAAGGACGTGCATTGTGCTATACCACACTCTCATTTTAGTTTGCTATGTACAGTATATGAACTCAACCATCTGCCTTTGTTAATAATACTATAATGGTTAAAAGTGCACTATTTTGTACTGCCCTAATATGAAGTACTAAATCATTTCATGTCATCTGCAAAATGGATGGTTTGTTTGTTCAACTCTAAATCCAAAATATCCAGGGTCAATTTAAACAACAATAATCCACATGCAGATTTCTGGAAGACCTCACTGCTTTCTCCTGCCAATTCTAAAAACCATTCTTGGCTTCTTATTCTTTAGTTAAATGTCTATCTTATGCTTCTGTTCCTTTATATCAATATAACATTTATTCAGAGACATTTTGGAGAGACTATGTCAAAATATTTTTCTTATATACTGTGTCCATCAGGCCACTACTAGCCACATGGAATTGTTACAGACATCAACAGGTTGGTGAGCCACATTTAAAAAAAAATATCAGTAGGATTCCTTTGGTAAGATCTTTTTTAAAGGTTTCAGTATTATTTATTATTATTTATGAATATTCAGTATTATTAATAATACTTTATATGTGTTTATCCAGATCAAGCCTTGTTAGCTATGATTATTTGGATCCAGGATACTCAGGAACTCCTTTAAAAAATAGGAATAATAGACTAGATACTTTCCAATCTTGAGAAGCAGGAGCCAGTTTGAGTAATAAACTGCATATTTATATTTTAAGAGAAATTTCACTATTTCAATTAGGAAAACTGGATAAGTGTTTATTTTCACTTAATATTTATATCTTGATCTAAAAAAATCTTTAAAATGTTGAATAAGCATCTGTCCAAATATGTTTACTTTACTATCAATGCCTGCATGCATCAATGAAAGTATATATTTATGATTTTATAAGTAAATTGCTTTCAATACAAATAAAAAAATTGTGCAAATTAATTGGGATTTATCCTTTTATACATAGTTTAAAAAGTCACTATAACAAACCTTATACCAACTAAGGGCAGTTTGTTGTAGCACTTAACACGCTGGACAAGAACTAGGGAGAGTCTATTTCAAATCCATCTATAAAGTGAGTAGTTTTTAGCTAGTCACTCTGAGACCAACTTCTCTCACAAGGCTTTGGGGGTATAATGGAGATCCTCATGTTAGTTGTTTTTATCATCTGGATAACTGTAAGATATAAACTAGATGAGTGGCTCTCAGCCTTTTTTATTTTATAGCACATATCTCATAGGAAGGACTTCAAGGTGGAGAAACTGGAAGTCTTGTGACATCACAGATTGTTGGAAATTAGGTGGAGAAATTGAAAAATGGAGATAGACCATCCCTAGTGAAGTCACGAAGATGGGATTCTAGCTGCGCAGCACTTCCTGTCATTTACTCTGGCTCACTTATAGGGCACACCTGTGGATGTTTTGCAGCATGCAAATATGCCAGAGCCCAGCAGTTGAAAAACTAGACAAATAAATACACTTGTTATTTTTATGTTTTAATTGCAACAAATACTCTTTATTAGTTTAAGATCTAAATATGTATATTTGACTCTTATATCTACAAATTCCAATTAGTAGTATTTCTCAATATAAAAATGATTTTAAAATTACAACTTGTGATACTTGCAGGAAATTGGTTAAGATTTAACTAGCAGTCTCTTCTCTTAAGGTTCCTCCACAATCACATTCTGCCGCAACTTAGGTGTATTTGGATTATTTTCGATTAGCCAATCAGCCAGCCATATCTATCAAAAAGAGCAACAATAAAATTCCTCGTTTAATTTCTGTATCAAGATACCGTTTGCTAATAGGAGGCACTCATACTCTGTTATTTCTACTGACCAACTTTCCTTTAATATTTCTCTTTTATAAAGCAGTGAGGAAAGTAGAAACACCTTAAAATTCCTAAACCTTTCTTTTCATGATTTTTTGCTTTTGAAAATGTACCAGTTTGTCTGAATAGGTGCTGACAAAGGAGGCAGTCAGTCTAGACTGCTCCTGAAATACAAAGGCTCACCAATTATGGGCATTCTAGCTTAAAGGGACCAAACTCAATATGCATATAAACAACTATTGCTCTTATCAACCATCAATTTTTTCCCTTTGGATTTCTATCTGTCATGGAGCAAAGAACATTTTTTGTTAGCAAAGGAATGCTACCAGTTGTTATCTCATACTCATTCTGTCTCTTGATATGGGTCTTTCTTGATACATACAAAAGGATCTGCTGGTTTCTTCTTAGACAGCGCTGTAAGTCCTTTCAGTAGAGTAGGTATGACATATAAGTTAAGGTAATCTTTAGCAGCTTGCCCAGTTGGAATTGGTTCAATAAATACTGAAAGAAATACATTTAACATACTGAATTAAAACCAATAATTTGCCTTCTATTGGTGAGTACATATTCCATGCTTGTCTTCTCCTAAATAATAGCATCTCAAGCTGAAATCACTATTATTTTTGAATTCCAGACAAGAATGTCATGAAGAAAACTACAGTACTGTATTTCAGTAAAACAAAGTGGTAAATTTTATGGATTTTTTCTCTCTGTCACATTGTAAACTTACTCATAATAATCATGGGTCAGTAAAAAAATAAAGCCTTTTTATATATAATATTTGTATCCCACTGATTCCACATGGACTCTTCAGATAAGATTATCTGAAATCATACCTCATTTGCCAGATAATAAACAAACACAATGCCAGAAGGGTCATATTGAACTTGGGATCCAAATAGAAATAATTCTTCTTTAAATCAGTTTATATTATTCTATAGGTGACTAAGTGGCATGGAAGAGATTTCAATACATAAACTCATTTGAGATGAGTAGCGTCACCACATCACCACATAGGAAAGTTACAATGAACATTACAGAAGTTCAATTGGAGCATTAGCTGGGTCTCCTGCCAAAGATACTGCCATCTCAAGAACCACAATCTGATATTTTTTTTCCAGACAGCTTCCTTTTGAATCTTCTTCTCTAGAATTACAAATCAAGGGGCTGCCACAAAGAAGAGGGGGTCAGCCTATTCTTCAATGCAGCTGAAGGCAGGACAAGAAACAATGGATGGAAACTAATCAAGGAGAAAACCAACCTAGAACTAAGGAGAAATTGCCTAACAGTTAGAACTGAGGGGAACGACTTGCCTCCAGAAGTTTGTCGGTGGAACTGGAAGGTTTAAGCAGAGATCTTTAAGCAGAGATATGACAACCATTTGTCTGAAATGGTATAGGGCTCCTGCCTGAGCATGGGGTTGGACTAAGGATCTCCAAGGTCCCTTCCAACTCTGTTATTCTATTTACCTAGAAAAGTTTTAAGTATAAAGGAGCCACAAAGACCTTATTATTGATATATGGTACAGCTCATCTGAGCTTATCACATGGTAACTGTAACAGAAGGATTACCATGAAAGAAAAAACACATCTCAAACATAGTGGTCAATATCAGTCACATGTTTCGTTACTATTTGGAGCATTTTGAATTATGTTTTCAAATACTTGCAACCTCCATAAACTTCACAACAGCTAGGAATGCAATAAAATCTTGATTATAATCTAGACTTGCCTACAGAAAATATGCAGATATCCAATTCAAATACTAATAGGAGCATCATGCATACCAACCTCATTTGTGGTAGCACACTTTATTTTGAGTTGCAAATGAATATTGTCTCATATTAGCATAAGGATTTATGATAAAACATTGCAAATTGAAACTTACACTGACTTGGAGCTAAGAGTGAATAGCTGATTCAGTTCCTCTCACTGTTTAGCTATTAGGAGGATAAAATTAAGGAAACCATCTATGCTGCCTTCAACAGTTAGAGAAAAGATGACTATATATACATGTAAAATAAATTTATTTCCTCTACCGAGTATATACATATAGGGTGATGGGATTAGACAACAATGTCCGGTATTTAGTTTATTTAGCTTCATAGCAGGAAAGATGGTAAATACATACCTTCAGGAAACATGAACCGGATTTCTCTTTCAGCTGAGGAAAAGTTGGCACTACCATGAAGTCCATTTCTCAGATCATCTGTTCCATAGATTGCTCTTAAACTAAAAGCAACACAGATATGCCCACACAGATGCAGTGCAAAATGATTCAATTTCTATTTAGTATGACTGTAATGCAACTTTCATTGAGTTATAGGAATATCTCCACAAACACTCTTAGCAATGATTAAGATAAGCTTATGATTAGTCTTTTTTAGCCTGTTATTTAATAAACAGACATAACATAGATCTCTGCCAGTAACTTTTATTGAGTTATAAGAATATCCCCACAAACACTCTTAGCAATGATTAAGCTTATGATGAGTCTTTTTTAATCCATGTAATAAACAGACGTAACATGGATCTCTGCCACAATTCTTCTATTTTCCCCTTCGTTTATTAAAATAATCCTTAATCTATAAAATAGTCCTAAACCATGCAGCAGGTACATAGGACAGCATAGGAATATATCAGAGAAGTTTTATATCGCTTAGATCTGAATCTGATACACAAGTAAAGTCTTTAAATATACGAAACATAATTACATTGCAAAGTCTCAAATTGATAATACTTATAAAGGTGCAATAGTAAAACCTGTTAGTTCATTTTAAGATAAATAGTTTTAAGTAATTAATTAATTAATTAATTTACCAGTCAGGATGTGTTTCCTTAGCTACTATACTACTTGAGGGTCCAAGAAGTTCCTTCCAGTATGAGATTGCCTTTTGCCGAGCAAGAACCATTGCAACTAAAGGTCCAGAACTCATGTAAGCTGTCAGATTTGGAAAGAACATTTTCCCATACTGTTCTACATAGAAGTTGCTACATTGCTCTGGACTTAGGTGAAGCTTCCTTTTCTATAAAAGATATGAAAAATATCTCTAAATATGATACCTTGCATAATCATATTTCTATAAAAGCACAGTAATGTGTTTGTATGAAGCCCTTTCTGATTAGTATATAGATTAGCCATTTAGACCTCCCACTCGTTCATCTGATGTCATAGGGAGCTTGTAATAAGTTACAGGTTCTTGACAGCCTCAAAATACCAATTCTTAATACAAATATAATGTATGATACATTACTGGAACTATAGTTCTTAAAATGAAATCCTTACTTATCACAAACTTGTCATTCAAATTTATTGTTACTATTTCAGGAAGGCTTTATATTCAGATGGAATTTACAAAAACAAAAAGTCTTTGATTTGAAAATTTCCAGTAGTGAAAGAGTGACATCTAGTGGAAATCTTTAATAGTTTATCTATAGCCATAATATTTTTCTAGAACTGCTGCATTAGCACTTCCTTAATTATAAAAAATAGTATATAACAATTGTTATACATCGTACAGCATATAACAAAATTATCTAATAGACATATGCACTGCTCTATTTATACTGGTTTGGGGTAGTAATTAAAGACCATCCAGTTCAGTTATGTTATTGCTATTGCAACATAAGCTTACAAACTGTTTCACAACTAAATAATATGTATCATCTCTAACATGATCACACTTTAATTGGGCCTTGTTCCTGAACATTTTTTTGTCATTCTTTGATGAAAGCATAGCCCTGAAAAAGGTAAATTAGAAATCTAAATTTTTCTTGCATTACCTGAACAATAGTAAATCCTGATCTGAGAATTATATCTTCTATTTCTACTTCTTTGTTGATAACATCTGGCTTGATGATTGCCAAGGTTCTTTCAACATAAATTTGAGGTTCGGGCATTAAAGCCTGCATTTTTCAAATTAAAATTCACGTTGTCTTCTCCCACTGAAATTATAGAATTATTATACCTTTAACATATGCTCTTGTTTGAGGGATGAAAGAACAGTAATCTGACCTTTCAGAAGAATAATTTATTCCAAAATAGATTGCATTAGCCAAAACAGGACATCACACCCATTATGCACATTTATTCTAGCTGAGAATTAAGACTGCAGTGCTGAAGGTTCATCATTGGCTTGCAAATTAAAAATTATATGGAAACTTTAGCCTATTTCCCAAAGGAACAAAATGACAAATTAGAGACGGCTCCTCCCGCATCAACCAGAAAAGTAGAGCTATTTGACCTTTTCTTCTTTGCCAGAAAGCTAAACAATTTTTTTTTTTGTAAATTTCAACGTCTGAGTAATTATGGTGCGCCGAAATCTTACCAACGCTTACTCGCCCAATAATGCCACATTTACTGGGGCTTTACCCCTTTGATGAAAAGGATCAGACGGCAGCCCTCCGTAATGATATCTATGCCTTATTCGGTAGAAGTAACTCCTTTCCACGGATCTCGTGAGCTAAGTAAGATAATTGCAACCTCAAGCGACACCCCCTTTCTTTGCCACTACCCCCCCCCCCCACTGCAATTTTGCCCGTGACTTTTCGGTATCACCGAGCCAAAGCCCCCCCACCCCAGAAATCGCCTTTACCAGCCTGCTAACTAAGTCCTACCCTACCGAATACGGTTGCTAGACAACCAGTCAAACTATCCGGAAAACGCTGGGTCTACGGTAGCCGGCAGGGTCAGGTTCAAAACGAACATTGGCTTCGCTTTTATCATTTCTGTCTTAATTTTTTTTACAGCATATCGCTAGCCTTTTTATGGGAAGACCGTTCCTATCACATCCATAGATATTTTGGTACGTGTATTATTTTAAAATTAATTAAAATTAAAACACTAAAATTAAAGCTACCGATATGAGTAAAAATTCGGAGAAATACAAGAAGTCAGAAAAATACGTGTGCTGCCGACTAGTGGCTCACTTCATTTTCGCAGACGGGTTTGATCGCTTTACAATCTTGCCCCGTCTGTGGTGTTCTATGAACAATGAAACTCACGTTCCTTCCCGGAAAAGCCTAATACTTCTTTCATTAACTAGATGCCTCCCAGTTAGGTTGGTCTTCTCTTTCAATCAACTTGCAAACTCAGCAATGAATTCTGCTTCTGCCAGTATCATTCTTGGGATCACTGGTGATTTTCTAAGAAAGCAGAAAAAGCCACTAAAAGCGAAGCAATATCCTTGTAAATGATGGATAGTCAACTGTTTGCATCTGCTGATCGTTCATTGGAAACCTTGTTCAAACAGTGAACATATAGTTTTATACATTTTTTTAAAAATTAGATAATGTGTAACTATGTATCGATAAACAAGGTGGTATAATGGTTAAAGTGTTAGACTATGATTAGACAGATCCACAATCATGTCCAGTCTGGGCATTCACACTCAGCCTGGCCTACTTTACAGGTGTGTTATCTGGAAATTTGAAGTGCTCTGGACACTTGGGCTTCTGAAGGAAAAGTGGGAATTTGAATTTTACGTATAATTAATACAATCCTATACAAATCTACTAAGAAATAAGGCTGTCTTCTGTAACATATTTCCCCCCTTTCCCTTCCTTTCCCAATAAATTGCTTCTGCTATGCCAACACTATTTAGAAATCTAATGTGTCTACTTTCATAATTATAATCATCTTTATATGGCTGAATGACATCAAAGGTGTGATTTTTGTACAATTTTGTGCCAATCACTATTTCTGTATTCAATTCACATTAATGCTTCCCCATTCAATCTTGATGCTACCTGTTGGTTTTATCAATTGAGTAGCCAATCTTCACTGTATTCAACTGACTTATATATTTCTTCTACTCAGCTCTCATATTCATAAGTCAGAAGCAAGTTCTTGTTGAAAGATACTTTTCTTCTTTCAGCCCTCATAACTATATGCTAGCCACTACCTGTCTAACAGGATTTGCACATCTTAACAATTTTCTATCTATTTCTCCATGTGTAGTAAGCATACTACAAAATACAGTCATAAACTTGCTCTAGTTTAATAATAATAATATAATAATGAAACATATATGTTTATATATATAAAACAAGATGGTCCTCAATTTGCAACAATTGAGTCCAGAATTTATGTTACTAAGTGAGAAATTTGTTAATTGAGTTTTGCCCCATTTTACAACTCTTCTTGAACATTTGATAACTGAATCACTGCAGTCGTTAAATTAGTAACATGATTGTTAAGTGAATTGGGCTTCCCCATTGACTTTGCTTGTCAGATGGTCACAAGGGGAGATCACATGATCCTGGAACACTGCAACCATCATAAATGCGAATCAATTGTCAAGCATCCAAATGTAAATCGTGTGACCATGAGGATGCTTCAAGGGTCATAAGTGTGAAAAAATTGTCATAAGTCGCTTTTTTCAGTGTCACTTTAATTTTAGTCACTAAATGAACTTTTGTAAGTCAAGGACTACCTATATATAATTTTAGCTATTGTCTATTCACTGCAGGATGAAGACCACATCTGCATGTTTCCAACCAATATGATCCTGAGCTTTCTTTTGGCAATTGGGCCTACAATACTTGCTAATGTCATCCATCCATCTTGTTTTAGGTCTTTTGTAAATGCCTTTTATTAAGTGGGATCCATTCTATGATGCACCTTCTATCAGTTCTTTTTGCTATGTGACCAGCCCATTTCCATTTCAATTCTTTTACTCTCTTGATAATATTGTATACTTTCATTTGTTCTCTAGTCCATGTGCAGGTCTGTCTTGTAATGCCGAGGCTCTTTGTGCCATGGCTCTTTGTGCCATGGCTCTTTGTACCACTCGCAGCTTTTGTATTGATTGTGAGGTTAGTGTCCCTGTTTCACTGGCATATGTTAGAGCAGGTAGCACAGACTGATCAAAAACTTTTCTCTTCAGGCAAACACACACACATATATGCAGTGTCTATGTATATATACACACAGACACGCACATAAACAAAGAAATAAAAAGGAAAGCTAAAAGTGCAAGAAAAACAAGTAAAAATAGAAAAATGATAGAGAAATAACCACTAATCTTCTTTACAGCAGTTCATTACTATTAGAAATTTACCTCTTGCCTTTTTTCTGATAAAAGAATTCAGTTAACCATCTCATGTAGATATTGTCTTTTTTTATCAATTAGCCACCTAAGCAAGTGTCATCTTCATCAACCATTTCTCCATTGTAAGGTAGTGCTGAATCTTTCCATCTTTGTGCATACCATAATCTCATTGCACCTATCATGCAGTATCACAAAGGAACTTTTCTCCCCAACTGTTTGTCCATCAGTCCCAAAAGAATAATCTCTGGTCTCAATTTTAATTTTTGAACATTCTCTGAACCAATTTTCTAGCTATGTACATACTCATCAAATGATAAAATGTCTCTTCTTGTTGTTCATGTTCTAGATAATTTCTCTGGTGTCATACAAACATTCTGTTTAAAATATAACATAGTATAAACTTCAGTGCTTTCAATCACATATTTCCCCACTGTTCTATTTGTATAGTATAACCAAAATTTTAGCTTACTTTATCATACATTTCTTGTATGATTCTTTTGTTTCAAATTGCACTGTCCTACCTGAAAACCATCATGGATCCATTCTATTTCAATAAAAGTTTGTACATTTTAGCAAGCACGTATTCATCATTTGTATACAATTCTACCTCAAATCCAATTTTATAAAGTTCAAAACCATAATTTTTGTCTACTTTAATCTAATAACTATGAATAAGAAAACAATTGACAACTATATCCCTCTGCTACCAGCTCTTCTCTTGATTTTAAGTTTTTGTTGACAAAATTCTAGTATCTCACAATATGTTAGTCATTTGTATTTGCCTATTTATTATCTCTTGTCTAAAATATGGTTCTTGTACTAGTATCCTAGTGGCTATTTCATATATAAAGCCAACTTGATATACTTTGCAGAGACATAAAGTTTAGTGATGTTTAAGAGAAAATTGGATGGCAGGAAAGAGTATTTGACCATTAATTTAAAATAATAATAATATTCTTCCAAAATTCTTGAGCTTTACAGGATTGCCACTAAATATGAAAGAATGATCCAATTTGATTATTGCATTTCCAACTATTTTTAGAAAATAAGTTACCTATTACAGTAATATATCACTGATAAAACATAAATACCAATTATTTCTAAGTGCAATATTAATAATAAATTTAATATTTGTCTACATTAATATTCCCATTGTTGTCTAGTTTAATTTCTACAACTATTTAATCATACATTTTTTATTTGTTCAGATAGTTTTTTAAAGATTAACTCCCTCAGTATTCTCCCTTGTTTGTAATTTAAACTCTACTTATTAAGAGATATTGAAACCAATAAAGTGATTCTAACCATTTCCAAGAATCTTGACAGATAGCTTGATAATACAATTTGAAATGAGACTAATTCAATTTTTCAGTTCTTATAAAATCATTTTTTTAATTTGTTCATATAAGTTATTTGCTTCTCCTATTTAACACTGAACTTTTCATTATTTCTATTTATCCTTCACTAATTCTCTCACCTGTTCATTATAAACAATTGCATACTCATATTGACCGAGATTCATTCCTTTGCCATGTGTATATGAGTTTATTTGATCATAAATGTTATACTCAAAATAAACCTATATCAGGCATCATTCACATTTATTTTTGGTTCTCAGAATGTTCCATTCACTTTTTCCAAACCCTAATCTCAATTCATCTTCCCATTCATGTCACTTAGCAGATTCGTTCATTGATTCATTCATTGATTCATTCATTCATTGTTCCACAAACTTTCCCAGAATTCCTATCTTCAAGCCCATATACTTACAGCACATATATCTGAATTCCATTCCATTCAATAGAAGTTTTGAAGATAGAAGTGTAGACAAGCCTTAGTCAAATCCATCCCACATACAGGATTCCCTGCTAATAATGAAGCCATTTAGATGAATATACCATTATACTTCAATTTTCTGCCAGGGATGTCCACACTATTTATTAGAAACTGGAATCTCAATGTAAGCCAATAGAGTGTTGCCTGTATAACACCAATTTTAGCAGGAGATCTATTGTAATTGTTGTAATCCTTTTTGACCTATTTTGGGAAAGTTCACCAAGCAACTTTGAGCCAGTTACTTTATTTCATCCTGACCATCATTGCAGAGTTGTTGTGAGGGAAAAAAGAGGGAGTGTTACATATATTATCTTCGGTTCCTGAATGAAGCCATAACATAAATGAATAGGTACAGTGGAACCTCGGGTCACGTTCGTAATCCGTTCCAGGACTACAGTCGCAACTCAATTTGGTTGTGACCTGACGACCCGAGGTTCCACTGTATATGTAATGTACTGACACACTCAGAATACTACGCATTAAGTTATAGTAACTGTATTAAATGTCTTTAAAAACTAAATATCTGATTGGCAATTTATGTATTTATTTAGAAAATTTGTATAGCCACCTACTCACTCATAGTTACTCTAGGTCAGGGATCGCCAACCTTTTGGATCTCAGGGACCACCAAACTCATAATTTTAAATCTTGTGGACTAGAGACCCTGGGAAAATCCCCCAAAAAGTCTGGAGGAAAATTCCCCACCCTGTTTGCCTACTGATCAATCGTTCTTTATTTGGGATCTCAGGATACCATCTCCAGCTCCATTCTCGGGGGGAGATACTTTTTGCTTCATGAAAGGAAAGCAGCAGAAGTCTTTTTTTTCTCTCCCCAAACTCCGCCAGAAATGAGTCTTTGTGAGACTTGTCGCGCTAGCACAGCCTCTTGGAGCAGGAGGCCTTGCAGGGTCCCAAAGACTCATTTCTGGCAGAGTTTGGGGGAGAGAAAGAAAGACTTTTGCTGCTTTTCTTGCATGCAGCCAAAAGCAGAAGTGGAAAAAAGCAGCCCAGTGGCCAGGCCAGGTGCATGGGGCGAGTGGGGCAAGTTCCCCCCCTCTTCCCTTTCTCCCCTCCCCTCACTACCTTGTGTTGTTCGCAATGCAGATGACGCAAGCCTTGTGTTCCCATGGACCATGTGGGTGGTGCAGCCTTGTGTTCCCGCACAGCCTGGATTAATTGCTTTGGGAGTGCCATTTCTCTGCGGACCACCAAAATTTTCTCATGGACCACCAGTGGTCCCCGGCCCTCTGGTTGGCAACCTCTGCTCTAGGTGGCTTACAAACAATAAAAACAGTATAAAAACAAAAAACAATACAACCCCCCCCCCCCCCAGCAACACAGGATTAAATAAGTCATTTGATGGCCTCCATTGCACTCTGGGCTCTCCAGGCTCACTGGCAAAACCAAATCTTCAGGGCCTTACAAAAGACTGTCAAAGTAGGGGCCAGTCTAATTTCTGCAGGGATGATATTCAAAAGGAAGGGAGCTGCAATAGAGAAGGCCCTTCTTCTGGATCCCACCAGATGTAGGGGGCGTGCATAAGCGCACCAACGTGCCTACCGTCCCTGTCCTATTGTTTCTTTTATTTTTCTTATATGTATCAATGTATTCATAACTATGTTTTTACTTATACCTATTATCTTGTAAGCAATTGACAAACCAAATAAAATAAAAATAAATAAAAAATGTACCTCCTTAGGGACAGGATCTGCAACATTTCTTGCCTCCCCGCTTTAGTGGGTTGCGTGGATGTGACCAGCAAGAGACATTCCCTCAAATAACCCGATCTCAAGCCATGAAGGGCTTTAAAGATGACAAACAGCATCTTGAATTGTACCCAGCAACCAATGCAGCTCCCATAGAAGTGATACAATGATTTATCATAAGTCAACTTGATACAAAAGCCTTTCATAGTTGTTTTAATGAACAATATTTTATATTTCATATTTTAATGAAAAAATAATTGGTGAAGTGGGAACGGATAAAACAGGAGTAGAACAAAAATGCATTATCTCTACATGCATCTTTTAATGACAGCTGAAATACTGGAAATGGTAAGGATCAAAACACTTTTATCAGTCATATTGATTTGGATGTGGAATCCTAGAATGATGGTCATTCACTTAATTTATATTTCAGCAATTAATAAATTCAATGCAATTAGATTTACTTCTGTAGAATCATGTATTGGCTATACTTTTTATTAAGATTCTTTATTGAACAAATTCTTAATTTTAAGATGGCAGGCTTCTCAAAGTATCATTTCACAAGGTGCTTGTAAAATTGATACCCCTCCCCCACAGAATTAAAACATGTATTATAAATAAAACCTTGTCTAATGTGAAAGAGCAGATTATGTGAGTTTGAACATTTAATTTGGAAAAATGTACTCTGGGATGGGGGAGAATTTCTTTTTCTCCACAGTTGTGGCCTTGTGCCTTAGGCTTGCTCCTTTTTTAGATCAGTGTTAAGAGGTGAGGTCAACAGGACTGCCTCAGTGAGCAAAGGAATGGAAGTGCTTGTGTCCTTTTGACAATTAGACTAATTGTCTAATTGGAGGCAAATATTCTCCACTCTTCCACGAACATTGAGACGAAGCAACTGGGTGCAATCCTACCAGCTGCACTATAGATGACATCTGCTCTTTTGTAACACCCCAACTGGTCTATCATTTGCCCCTCTTTCCTCCCTTCTTCTCAGAAAAGCCACGGGCCGGGCCACCAAGAGGTAGTCCCCTGCCTCAGGAACCACAAGTGGCCGAAATCCGGAGCTGTGCCTCGGCTGGCCTGATTAACCCCTCGCAGCCACGTGGGATCTTGTCCCAGGAGCTCCCTGAAGCACCTCCGCTTCTCGGCTACCCGTTTCCTCTCGGCCGGTGGAGAGGCAACCTGCACAGGTGTGCAAGGTTACTTAGATAAATTTAACGCAAGCGAGGGCGGCCTCAGACATCATTCCCACGTCCTCCTACATGACGATCAGATCAGCCGGCGCTTATGTGGGGACGACAAAGGGAGAAATGAGGTTCCATTTTCGTTATGCAAACGCCGAGTTCCAGATGCTCTGAAGCTGGAATACGAATGCTTGCATCCCAGGAGAGTTTCGCCCCTCAAAAAAGCGAACTCGGGGATATCTTGTGAACGGTGTGAACGTTACTGACGGAGAGGCCTGTACAATATTATTTCCGCGCTCTCGTAGGAAGCCGCAGGCCGCACAAGCAGCAGTTAGAAAGGAGGCGTGGCCTAGAATACGCAAGGGTGTTCACAGCCAACGGGAGCCGAGGTTCTACATGAGTGATCGACACGCTTGACCAATAAGCGGGAGGTTTGTTGCGGAGTGGCCGCGCGACCCGAGAAGCCTATAAAAGGAGGCCAGGCGGGAGCGTGCTTTCGCCCACCGGATAGCTGTGCGCCGTCGTGTCCGTTTGTCTGTCAGGAACTGCGCGGGAGGGGAGGAGCCGCTGACGACATTGGCAGAGACCGGCAGGCTCGCGACCAAGCTTTAAGGACCGGATTCCGGTTCCTCCTGGGAAAGGCGAGCCGAGCGGCGTTTAAACGTGAGTCTCGGGAACCCGAGGCGTGGGGGGGGGGGCGGCGCTTGGCTTAGCGGCTTCGCGTGGCGAGGCCGAGTGGGACGTGCGCTTCTTCCTTCCGTGCGTCTGAAGGCGCCATCTCTTCTCTCACCCCCCTTTCCTTGGTAGGCCTCGCTGACGGGGAGAGAGAACTTCCGTTGTTGTCGCTTTACGCAGGTTCGAGGCAGCGGCGCACTCTCTGGGCTATAGGGATCATGGCCGAGGTGGAGCACCAGTTTGGCGCCACCCAAAACGGGCACGAAGCGGCGGCGGCGGCGGCCGAGGCAGAGGCCGAGGCCGAGGAATCTGTAAGTGGCGGTGACGAGGAGCTGTTGCAACCAGAGCAGCAGCTTGAAGAGGAGGAGGAAGAGGAAGAGGTGGTGGCGGCGGTGGTGGCCGAGCCCGGAGAAGAGGGGGACGGCGAAGGAGAAGAAAGCGAGGAGGCAGGGCAATCGGTAGCTTCTGCAGAACCTAGCGGCAGCCAGAACGGAGCCGAAGGCGATCAGATCAATGCAAGCAAGAACGAGGAGGATGCGGGGTAAGGCTGGCAGGCTCGTTAGCTTGCCCCCGCCCACTTTCTGTGGTTTCCGGCGCCATGCACGGCGACAACCTGCTCGGAGGAGTGACAGGCCCGAACTCGCTGCTTTGGCTCGGCTCCAATCCAGTTCTTAACGCTTTTTCTTGCCTTGCCTGGTCTCTTTTTTTTTTTTTTTTTTTGCCGAGGTTGATTGGCGCCCGGGTCCGTCCTTTTCTGGCCTTGTCTTTGCCATTGAAATAGACAATGAGCCGGGCTGCAGCAGTCGGTCCTCCTTTGTTCTTGAAGCTGCCTTTTGTTGGCGCCATGTGGTGGTGGGGGAAGGAGGGGCGGTTAAGGCTCCTGGTTTCCTGAAATGGCAGTAGTCTAGGCATCACCCCCCTTTCTTTGTGTGCCATTTGAGGACAGCTTGCTGCCCTTGCATCTGTACTAAAAGTTGGAAAGGTAAATGACCTTTTCTCCCTAAAACATATTAACTTGCTAGTTCGATGGGAGTCAGACCTAGCTGCTTAAGAAGTTTAATGTTATTAATTTCAAATGACTTCAGAACATATGTTTCTGAAAGTATTTGCTGGCACTGTAATTGAATTGTACATACTCCAGCAATTGTGGATCAATTAGCATATATGTAATTTAGTTTCTTTGGGTGATTAGGTAGCTCCAGTATAATCCTTGTAGAAGTGATGCTGAGTTGTTTACTATATTTTATCTCCTGTTTTGTATGTTTTTTCCTGCTCCATTAAATTTTTGTAGGAAAAGCCTGGACTTGAACTGGACTCCCACAAAAAACATAATTTTACATAATTACAGCCAGATTGAAATGCTATGAGGCTTGAGTATATCTAAAGTTTGTAATAGAGCCAACCTATTATAATAGAAAATCAAACTGGTAATTGTTTAAACAAAAAGTTTGAGTCTTGATGAGGCTGCATGCTCAAAACTTCAGTTAGAATCATTAATCTTTATGACTTCTTTGGTTTGCTTTGCTTTTATTGTTAATATCACAGGGCCTGAAATTGAGTTAAGGGAATTGAACCACAGGTGTAAACTTGTTTTATGAAAGGCTATACATCACAAATTACAGAAGGTCAATTATATCAGACATGATGAAATGCAGGTATTCTTCAACTTACAGCTATAATTGAGCCCCAAATTTCCATTGGTAAGTAAGGCAGTTGAGTTTGTTTTGCAACCTTTTTTGCAACAGTTAAATGAATCACTGCTGTTGCTAAGTCAATCATGTCATTAAGTGAATCCAGCTTTACTTATTAGACGCCGGCTAGGAAGGTCACAAATGGTGATCACAAGACCATGAGGGCACAGCAACTTATCAAATGCACACCATTTACCAAATGCTTGAATTTTGATCACATGACCATGGGGTTACGGCAATGGTCTTAAGTGTGAAAAACTTCAGTAACTGAACTGTCACTGAACCAGTGGTTGTATATTGGGGACTACTTGTATTGCTATGGTAACTGGTCATTTTTCAGTGTGTCTTGTCTTGTTGCAGGAAAATGTTTGTTGGTGGTCTCAGTTGGGATACAAGCAAAAAAGATTTAAAGGACTACTTTACTAAATTTGGTGAAGTAACTGATTGCACAATAAAGATGGATCCTAATACTGGCAGATCAAGAGGTTTTGGATTCATTCTTTTCAAAGAAGCAGCAAGTGTTGATAAGGTGAGTGATAGACTGTGGTATACTTGGACTACTGCTAATGTTATATTCTGTCATCCTGATTTGTTGAACTGCTTTGTAGGTTTTGGAGCAAAAAGAACACAAATTAGACGGAAGAGTGATTGACCCTAAGAAAGCAATGGCAATGAAAAAGGATCCTGTGAAGAAAATATTTGTTGGTGGACTTAACCCAGAGGCAACAGAAGACAAAATCAGGGAATATTTTGGAGAATTTGGAGAGGTATATAATCTGATGCAAGTTTAGGTAGACAGACTAGCTTTAACCTGAAAATAATAAAGCAAATTGTTTTAATCCACAGTAATTGTAAGTAGAAATATGGGGTATATTACTCATAGATTATGTTCTTCTGTTGTACTTGTGTTTTGGTCTGTGACTGCAAATAAAGTATTATTATTACTCAGAGATTATTATACCAGGTACGTTAGTATACCAGGTGTGCAATACATAGGCATATATATTTATGTTTGTATTTCAATAAAATTAGAATTGGTTACATCATGGCATTTCTTTAAATTGTTGACAAATCCCTGCGTATCATAAATTTATTTTTTATATTGCTTTCTGTACTTGTATTTCCTTGTGGTTTTTCAAGCATAGTATATAGTAAATTCTAATAGGCTTCAATTGTTTAGAGCAACAAATAGTCTTCCTTAGATGAAATTTGCAAATTATTATACAAATCAGATCATATTGCAGAGTAATAATAGTTTGCATTTGTTACATCATTTTATCAATGTAGCTTTATCTACTAAGTTCCTAGTGCTTAATAAGTTGCAGTTTTTAACACAAGACTGTTGTACTTTGAAGAAATAAAAGATTTACCAGAATTACTGAATAAGGTAATGTAGTACATAATTCCAATAAACATGAAATATGTTTCTTTAGATTGAAGCAATTGAACTTCCAATGGATCCAAAGACCAACAAAAGGAGAGGGTTTGTATTCATCACATTTAAGGAAGAAGAACCAGTGAAGAAAATATTAGAGAAAAAATTCCACAATGTCAGTGGTAGTAAGGTAGGAATTTTGCTTATATATAGTGGATTAGAATCTATTCATTCCCTATATCCTGCTCATGGTTGGAAGGAGAAAAGTAAAGAATTACACAGGTTTATTTTGAATGTGGAAACTATATAGGAAACAGACTAAATGAGTACAGTATATTTACTGTATAATTTTTTAGCCATGAGATCTGTTTTTGAACTACAGAATTAGAAACAATATCCAGATTAATTCCCTTTGCATGATCAAAAATTTGAAGTAACATCAGCAATTGTAGATGTTATTACAGTACGTGGTTTTTCCCCCCAAAAGCGAGGGATATTTCTAGACTATTAAATTTATATACTCCTATTTCACTTTTACATTATCCCAAACAAGTTTTAGTTGATAGCTAAATATAATTAGAGAAATACATAGTGCCCTACCATTAAATATGATTTAACATATTAGAAAATTAATGAAAAACAGCTAGTTGTATGAAAGTAGTATATTAGTTAATTTACAATTTCATGAAAACAGCCAGTGGCATCTCAGACCTAGAAGCTATAGATTAATATTCCCTCAAAAAGGAACATTAATGGCTGAAATACAAGTCTTATGTGGACCACATTTGTTGATGGAGTGTGGGAATAACAGGCAGGAAAGGTGTAATTTGTAGACACACAAATTGTATTTATATAATGCTGGTATACTACTGTTACTTGAATGTCTATCACACAACCTGGGTCACAATGTAACAGGCCTTTATCGCCCCTTTTATAGCTTCCAGAACTGTGATATAGTGCTAGATTTTTAGTTTTATTTCCTTTCTGTTTATAAACCAAAACTGCAAACTAGGGTAAAAATATTGATCTTGCCAATGTGATATCAGAAATAATTCCCGTTGCCCTCAAAGTCACTCTTTAAAATGGAACCACTTTCAAAACAGGAAGTAATAGGAAGTATCTTTTGTTACTTTATAGTTGTTGCCCTGAACTAGGAGTATTGCTAGAAGGATAAAGGTTTCTTAAACAATGGATTTAAAATAAGCATTTTCTGATAATTTTTATTAATTTGCTTGGATCCTGTGATAGTAAGGAAATTAAACTGTTTTTTTGAAAATCACTTGAATAACAAGACATGAAAACATTAATATAACATTAGGTAACTTAGCCAAAAATAGGAAGTTGCTTGATTAGAATATGGGCTGCTTGAAACAGAAGAACATAAAGAAAAATACAAATGGTGGTAGAATGTGGAAGCATATTTTAAGAGCAGAGCTTATAGCAGTGGAGCTAGAGTGCTGGAACTTTGGATGCTGCCAAACTTCAACTGCCAGTAATTCCAATCATGAAAATGATGAGGGATGATGGACGTAATTCAATATTTCAGAGCCACATGTTGCCCTGTTTTGGGTTGTAGTCAGTGTCTAATGGTTTAAAACTCATGTGTTTGACATTCATAGCACTATCTGATGAAAAATATGTGTACACAGGTAATGCTTGACTAAGACCACAGTTGGGGCTAGAATTTCTATTGCTAAGCAATGTGTTAAGTGAGTTGTGCCGGATTTTATTGCCATGATTGTTAAGTGAATCAGATGTTCATTAAGTGAATCCATCTTCCTCCCATTGACTGTGCTTCACATAACTCTTCAGATGCTGCAGGTATCATAAATACACGTGTGTTGCCAAGTTCCTGAGTTTTTGATCATGTGACTTTGAGGATACTGTGATTGCCATAAGTGCGTGGACCATTCCTAAATTACTTTTTTCAGTGCCATTGTAACTGAATGTTGTTAAGGACTATGGTGCACTTTTGGCTGTATTTATGTGATATATTTAGCCATAGTTAACTGAACCATATTCTGCTTAACCTGTTTCCTGATTTCAGTCAGCATATGGAAATTTAATCATGTAAACTGGGTTTATGCAGTTTGAGATACTAAAGTTCAGTTTTGAAAGAGGTACTGAGTTTGTATCTTATGAATCCTAGTACAGTGTTAACTTCTATGAAGCAGAAGTGTTCTCTAGAATATTTGCCCTCAATTTCATTATGTGGAAAATATTTTTGTAATCCAGATATTTGAACATTTATAACTTGTGGTATGTATATGTAGTATTGTATGTTAAGAACATCTGTTTTACATTACAATCTTTTCAGTGTGAAATTAAGGTAGCACAGCCAAAAGAAGTATATCAGCAGCAACAGTTTGGTTCTGGGGGCGGCCGAGGAAGAGGTGGAAGAAGAGGTACGTATTGCATTCAGTACTCTAGTATGGACAGATTCTAAAATACAGGGTTGTCTAGGTGATTTTCCTTTCTATAAAAGAAAGAGTTTTTGAATATAGGATGTAGCTGTCAAGACTGCAACTATTCAGTATATGTGTATTTTGGATGGGACTGGGCTACAGATACCTGCAAGCATGACTAAATACGAATTTAATGCATTTGATTGCTTACTTATAGGTCAAGGCAGTTCAAATTATGGGAAAGCTCCAAGACGTGGTCATCAGAATAACTACAAGCCATATTGATCAAAAGTATTCAGGTATGCAGTGGCATGCTCTAATGCACAAAACTACTGCATATGTTTTGTACTTAATGCTGTAGATGGACATTACAATTATGTACCAAAATTAACTTTACAATACATTTCTATGGCCTGTTATGTGTATCTGAAGACTTCCCTGGAAATGTCTTTGTTTAATATTTACAGATAATAGTTGTCTAGAGAGTGTGGTGTGTAAATTTCAGCCTTGCTGAAGATTAATGATTTTATTGATAGGTTAAATTGAAATGATTTTGAGGGGTCTGCTTAAAGCTGCAGCTTCTGCATCTAGGGACTGCCCGTTGGAGTTAACCACATTATTCCAGTTGTACAGAATGAGATGCATCTTAGGGAACCAGTATCACTTTCCACCTTTTTATTTTGTATTGGTTTTGTGTCATACATTTCCTGTAATGGAAGTGTTAATTTTACTGTACTTTTTGGTACCTTTTTGGAATCTAATGTATTGTAAGGTATTTTACATGTGTTCTGATTCACCATGACATGGATATTGATGCTATTCTAGCTTTTGAATAAAAAAGCATAATACAGTATCCTGTGCCATTATTCCAGCTATCCTTTTGTAGCTCAGAAAAAAGAAGCCTTAGAATTTCATTAGAAATGGTGGCTGGTTGGATGCGTAAATTTTAAAACTTTGATTTAGAGCATGTTTTAACCCTAAAATTGATTAAAGACCAGCAAAGCTTAATTGTTTAATCACAAATGCAAAGTATTGTTGAGGTAGGAAAAACCAGGAAGCATAACAAGTATTATATTTCAGGCAAATTTTAGGATTAAGAATAGTGTATTATTGCCTTGCGTAGGAATAAAGGTCATAGGAATTTAGGAGTAAATTTATAGAATAAAATATCTAAAAATACTGAAGGGCTCAAGGCTGTATTTACACACACAAGACAATATTAGACATGCTTACACTATAGTCTGCTTTTTTGTATATGCAAGTTCAATTTAACTGCTTTCAAAATTTGAAAACATGCTCAATAACATATGTACAAAACTCCTGGATGCTTATGTAGTACACGCATATTTGAATCTTCCCTAGTTTAATTGATCATACTTAAATCTGTCAATCTGACTGGCTTTTGTACTCTTATGTGTTTTATTAGTATTTAGAAATTAAACATTTCATGCTAAAATTATTAAGCAAATATTAAAGCTGCGTAAACATTGGATTTTCAGTACTGTTTCCAAGTTTTTTTCAACTATTCTATAGCTTCTTCCAAGCAATTCTGAGCTATTTTGTAGTCATGTTAATATTTTCAGTAGATAATAGGTGATAGCAGTCCTACTGTCAAATCTGGGTAAAGATCTTTAATGCACTATAAGTACATTACATTCTAAATTTAAGTTTCCAAAAATATATCTTGCCTTAGCTAGGTATAAGCTCAGAAGAACATCATGCATTTTTATTTAGAATAAAAATTTCTTGCTTAAATCAAAGATATTACGACACCTCTGTTTTAATGGAAGTTTTAATTACATGTGTAACAGCCATGGTTAAAACTAGGTTTGGAAGAGGAAGTTGTCTCTGGATATCACTTATCCATGGGATAAATAATTGTTATGAACATGCATTTTAATTGTATAATAATTGATATTAACTCCAAATTAGAACTCATTGTTTAAGCTCATTTATAACAGCAGCTATGGACTGGTTCCAGTTATTTAATTCTTGAGACCATTTTTATATGGTAATCTGCATGGTTTGCTTGTCAGGGCATTTGAACAGTAACAAATAAGGCTTGAAAATGAAAATGAGTTTTGGTTTTGATAGTTAAATGTGTAATTCAGTCATGCTGAACTGTGTCCTCTTGTGAAATTAAAAGACTACTGAAAATATACCAAACTACTTACAAAGAAGTTGTCCACAATTTTCAAGATTTATTTGCTAGAATGTCAAATCCTACTAATTGAAGGCAAATTAAATAGAGTTCTTCTGAAGGTGAAACTATTAACTAATGCATTCCAGAACTTACGAGCTAGAGTGGTAGAAGTAGGTACTCCTATGTTTGAGTTCCCTCTGATTGGGGACTGCTAATTCGTTTAGACATAAAATGACTATTATGCTCTTGTCTATTATAATCAGTTGGATATCCAGCAGGAGTTCCTGAAGGACATTTTCACATTACACTAGAATTACAATTATCTGTCTTCTCCCTGGCTATGAACTTAAAATATCACATTTTTTTTTTCTCTGTAATGGATGTGATAATGGGCTTTCCACTCTTACTTGCTTTTGAGTATTTTAATATTGTTCTCATCCTGTTTGTTTGTCCAAAGAATGAAAATTTTATGACTGCTACAGGTGTAGATAGTTGAATATTACTAGTACTATATTTTGCATGTTTTGATAAGCCTAATTGTTTGTTATTAATATGTAGCATAAAAGAGACTATTAAAGTTCTGTAAAGTACATTTTACCAAATTTTTAAAAAATACATTTTCATTTGCTTTAAGTCATAGATCTTAGGTATTGAAACATCAGAGCCTGAAATAGCAAATATAAACAGGATTGTGAATTTTCTAGTGAAATACAGAAAATTAGCTATAGCTAAGAGAGGAAAGAAACTGGTGAAATAAGAGGTACCAATCTGATACTGTTAGACTGACAGAGACATAGCAGAATTATCTTTAGCGATGGAATGCCATCTCAATAGTACAGAAAAACAGGTAACATGTTTGAAGATAGCAGTTGGTGGACACTGTCCTTAGAAAATGGGTTGCTTTTCATTGGTTACAACATTTTTGGTATAAATACTTTTTGATCTATCAGTTTTTAAAAATAAACATTCCCCTTTATTCCTGAATTACTGTAATGGGAGAGCTATGCTTTTCAAATAAAACTAGGTTGTCAGTGTTGGTGACAATACTTCCATAAATAAAACATTTTTATGAGATGCTAAAAATCTTACAAAAAACAATTCTCATGAGTCTAATGTTTGGATGTTTTATTAAATAATGGATGCCTACCAATTTGTTAATAAAACATTGTGAAGAAAGCAGATTTATTAGATCAAATGTGCTAATTGTGATATAAGTAGAAATAAGAATATATATAGAACTGCAACCTGTATAGCACAAGGATGACAAGCTATATTTTCTGGATAAATTACGTTTTCCTCTCTACTACATTAAGAATTGCATTAGTAGACATAATAGCAATAGAGCTGAAAAATCACAAGCTGTATTACTAAAAATAATGTCAGCAATATAATAAAACTACATAGAATGGATTATGAAAGCTTGAAGAAGGCAGAATTTTATTATTGTAGTTTTAAGTGTAGAAAAATGGTAGAATTCTGCATCACCCCTGAATCCTGTAAAAGATGGATAAAAGAATTCAGTATTCATATGGGAAAGCCAGCAAGTTAAAATTTTCATAATTTATGTTTGATACACTGTTGTTGAGACACTATTGTTAGAATATTTGATACATATCTATTCAGGATAATTAAATTAATAGCTTTTGCTTAAAGAATATGCTTTTTGTGTATAATAATAGTACATGAATACTTACCTCTTATAGCCTTGGAAATCATCTTATCTCCAGTTCTGCAGAATATTCAATTAGAACATGATTGTTATCTGCCCATTATTCATGGGCCTTTATTACTCTTTACATATAATCAGGAATGAAAATCCTTCATTCCCGTGGCACAAAAATATTCCTAGTGGTCTTTTGATTCAGACTCTTATTTTCATATCCTTCCTCCCCCCAAAAGTTAAAATGAAAAATAAGGATTTATTGAAGGTGAATATCATAAATTTAAAAACTTTTTTTCCATTTGGACCCATGCTTGTTTTTTCATTACAGTGATATCTATTTTCGGGGGGAAAATTATTTGGTGCTAATTGGTGCATTCTCATAAAGGAGAAAAGAATTTAGTAGGAAAGTCATTCAGTATAGAAGAGTTTCCATGTAATTTTGCATATGTAAACTACACACAAAACAAAACATACAGTAATTTTAGTCCTTTAACTGCCTCTTGGGAGAAATAGCTGAGAAAGAAGACTGGCAAACTGATTAATGTTCTTAAAACAGGATTTTAGACTGCAAAATCTTGGGACATTATTGCTTATGTATAAAATGCTTCATTTCTTAAGGCTTAGCTCAATCTATAGCATAGGCAATCTGGCTTCAAAAATGTGTCATATAAACTGATTTTAAAGAGCTTTCTTCTATTTACCTCTTAATATCATATCAAGTTTATCAACAACTAACTCTGCATCCTTTGTATTGAAACACAGTGGTGGCTTGAACTTAAGCACATTTCTGCCTGGCCCATCTGTGCTCAGCATAATGAATTCTTCCTTTAATCTAGAGAATCAGAAAAAAATGGCTGATTTCAGTAGAAGTTATTTGGATTAGTATGATCATATAAAATTACATTTACAATTATATATGAGCTTTATCCATTCTTGGGCACAATAGGAGTTTCGGTTATGACTTGGCAGAATTTGACATTTTTCTTAAAAACCTATAGGCTTTGAAGACCTGCCTGGAGCATGTACTCTTAGTGGCAAGTGGGACCCTGCATGACCAAGAAGCTTACATGTTCCTAAATACCTTTAAGCTGGAGATGGAAAAATCATAAGGCCTCCTTTAAAGTTACTTTACCTCATTATGTAAGCATAGCTTTCAACATGTCATGGCTTCCATTACTGGAATGACAACTAATCTGAAAGGATTAATTACTCTTTTCATGAAGCTAGGGTTGAGCATTTGCATTTTTGCCCTTTGGGAGGAAGCCCTCTTCAGCCTTGACTCAATCTCCTTGAAACAAGGAGGATCTTATTCCTTTATCAGCTTTACTAACTGAGCTGATGACAGGACAATGGTGTATAGTAGACCAAATCTCAGAAAATGTTCGCTGCTGCCCCCCACTCCTTCCCAAAAACCTACTAATAAGTTAGTTGAGGAATAGAATGCACACTTCAATTGTTTTGGGGGAATGATTCTTATTTCAACATAATCAGTAAATTCAAGATATCCAACAGTGGGACCTGGAACTGCAAGACCAGTTCCATGATGTGGTCCGGTTCTAAGTTAAAACACAGATGTGGATCGATCACCTGTCCAAGGTCAGATCACATACAAGCCCTTCCTGAGATGAAGACTTTTCTATAAGTTGCTCACACAAGTGCTGATAAAAAGCAAGTGCAAAAATGTAATTGCCCACAGCCCTAAGAAATACCAGATTACAGAGAAAATCAGTATCTAATTGTTATAGCAAAGATTGAGCAGTACTTTTCCACACCCTGAAAATAGCTTGATGGCCCTGCAGTTTACAACCACTATGATACAGCCCTCTTAAACCCACCAGAGGAGAAAAGTCCAGCAGAAAATATGCCTTCTAATAAATAGGTTTGATATGTATAGGATTCCACTAATATCAAACTGGTGTATGTTGTAGGCTTGAAGAGAAAAATCTCTACCATGTCCAGGTATTCAAAAGGATGTTCCAAGCCACCAAGAATTGACAAATGTCAGAACCATAAAATGGATACCATCAAAGTAACTCCTGTCAGGATTTTTCCCCATTTTATTCATGGTTCCCAAAAGGGATTGAAAGTAGAGAATGGTGTTGAACCTTAAGGGTCAGAATGAATCCATCAGGTTATGAGGGTTTTAAATGGAAGCAGATTACAGCACAGGATATCCTGGAGTTGATTTGCTTAAAAAAAGCAGTAAAGAGGATCAATGCAAAAATTTCCTGCTTCCAAGACAGAAGAAATTGAGGCTTTGTAACTTCCAGCCCTACTCTGTGTTCTTACCAACACTTGACACACATCAGCAGGGAAGCAACTGACCTGGAAACCCTCTTGACCTGTTGGAACTAGCTGAATGGGCCCAGTAGTTGACACACTCCTTCCCTCAAGATGCCCAGCTGCTGGAGTGATACATCCAAAGAGAAAAGCAGAATCTAGGGAATCATAGTAAATTGTACATTGCATGTACAATTCTGCATACATAAAGGAAAAGACAAAGAGGTATGAAAACTGCTAAGTTCTCTATCTAGTTCACTTGTGAAACATGGAGATACTGCCCACAGACTATTTCAGGAGATAGGTAAAAAAGTAAAATGGGAAGTACTAATCTCTCTTCCACTACCAATAAATTAAACTATAATTAAACTGTCCAAGCAAATAAGCAAAACATCTCTTTTACCTTGTTATGATGAATTCTGCTTCTTTGCTAGCAGGTGATCTTTTCTCTTGGTCTTGTACTAAATCTACACCAATAAATAATCCAACACCCCTGTAAAAACAAGGTAAAACATGAAGTTACAGTCTACACCTAAACACCTGTAATTTGGGGCTGCTAAAAATTGTGCTAACTGGCAAGTATATGCTGCTTATATTAAATGGTAAATGTTTTCAAATTGATACCTGATATCTCCAATTAGAGGATGTTTAGCTTTTTGTTGATTGAGTAGTTCCATAAAGAAGTTTCCCACGTGAAGAGCATGGGCTTGAAGCTGCTCTTTCTCAATAATATCCAGGACTGTTAGGCCTATTGCACAGGACACAGGATTTCCTCCAAACTAAATGGGAGGGAGAAATAAAAGTAAAAATAAATTTTCTACACAAAATTGTTTGCCAAAAAGCAAGTACCATATTCCAGTCAGAATTTTATATAATGTACAGGTGAACTCAAAAAATTAGATTATGCAAAAGTTCATTTATTTCAGTAATGCAACTTAAAAGGTGAACCTAATATATGAGATAGACTCATTACATGCAAAGCAAGATAGTTCAAGCCGTGATTTGTCATAATTGTGATGATTATGGCTTACAGCTCATGAAAACCCCAAATCCACAATCTCAGAAAATTAGAATATTACATGCAATCAATAAAACAAGCATTGTACATAGAACAATATCGGACCTCTGAAAAGTATAAGCATGCATATGTACTCAGTACTTGGTTTGGGCCCTTTTGCAGCAATTACTGCCTCAATGCGGCGTGGCATGGAAGCTATCAGCCTGTGGCACTGCTGAGGTGTTATGGAAGACCAGGGTGCTTCAATAGCGGCCTTCAGCTCTTCTGCATTGTTTGTTCTCATGTTTCTCATCTTTCTCTTGGCAATGCCCCATAGATTCTCTATGGGGTTCAGGTCAGGCGAGTTTGCTGGCCAATCAAGCACAGTAATCCCACGGTCATTGAACCAGGTTTTGGTGCTTTTGGCAGTGTGGGCAGGTGCCAAGTCTTGCTGGAAAATGAAGTCAGCATCCCCATAAAGCTCTGGACTTAATGAAGCACAGTGGACCAACACCAGCAGATGACATGGCTCCCCAAATCAACAGACTGTGGAAACTTCACACTGGACTTCAAGCATCTTGCAGTGTGTGCCTTTCCATTCTTCCTCCAGACTCTGGGTCCTTGATTTCCAAATGAGATGCAAAAGTTGCTCTCATCAGAAAAGAGGACTTTGGACCACTGAGCAACAGACCAGTTCTGTTTTTCTTTAGCCCAGGTAAGACGCTTCTGACGTTTTTTGTTCAGGAACAGCTTGACAAGAGGAAGACGACATTTGAAGCCCATGTCCAGGATCCGTCTGTGCGTGGTGGCTCTTGATGCACTGACTCCAGCCTCAGTCCACTCCTTGTGAAAGTCCCCAACACTTTTGAATGGCCTTTTCCTGACAATCCTCTCCAGGCTGCGGTCATCCCTGCTGCTTGTGTACCTTTTTTTCCACACTTTTCCCTTCCACATAACTTTCTATTAATGTGCTTTGATACAGCACTTTGGGAACAATTTCAAATTCACTCTTTTGCAATTACCTTTTGAGGCTTTCCCTCCTTAGGGAGGGTGTCAGTGATGGTTTTCTGCACAACTGTCAGGTCAGCGGTCTTTCCCATGATTGTGATTCCTACTGAACCAGACTGAGAGACCAGGAACCCTTTGCAGGTGTTATGGCTTAATTAGCTGATTAGAGTGGGACACTTTGAGCCTAGAATATTGAACCTTTGCCCAATATTCTAATTTTCTGAGATTGTGGATTTGGGGTTTTCATGAGCTGTAAGCCATAATCATCTCAATTATGACAAATCATGGCTTGAACTATCTTGCTTTGCATGTAATGAGTCCATCTTATATATTAGTTTCACCTTTTAAATTGTATTACTGAAATAAATGAACTTTTGCACGATATTCTAATTTTTCGAGTTTCACCTGTAGTAGCAATCCAGTAAATACCTTATGCATGAAGTATATTGAATACATTTAACACTCAAACTATACTAAGATGCATTTTAGAATGAAAATGTGGATGACTGCTTACTGTGTTGAAATATTCTACTCCTGTTGCTGAAAATGCCTCTGCAATCTCCTTCGTTGTTGCTACACAAGCCACAGGATGTCCATTCCCTATTGGTTTTCCCATGGTAACAATATCAGGAATAAAATCCTCTCCCTGAAGTTGAAATGCCCAAAAATGTTTGCCAACTCTGCCAAAGCCAACCTGAATTTCATCAGCAATAAATACACCTCCTGCTGTATGTATATGCCTATTAAAAGGACAAGAAATATATTTATGCAGAAATGGAACAGATCTTATTAAATCAGTACTTCTGAACAATTTATTTAGGGTTAAAACAATTCACTCTTTCCAAAATTAAGCAGCAGCAATCAAAAATAAAACTCCCACCAAGGATAATTAAATATTAAGTTAAATCATTTCAGTTTTAATTATTGAAATCTTTGGGAACTAAAACTGGATCTTGCAGAAGTTAAACATCTAAAAAGTCCTTAAACTTGGAAGTTTACTTTAAACAGAAAATATATTAAAACAGTTTAGAATAAATAGAAAAAGATAGAAAGTATGAATACTTACTCTGCAACCTTTTGGAAATAACCAGATGGTGGAATGATTTGTCCAGCAACGCTTGGCAAGGATTCTACAAAAAGTGCAGCAAACTGAAAGTGTATATAATATAATTAGTAGGTGGTGTATACATAATACATATGTGCATGTATCTGCCTTTTTGGATATATTAAAGCTTCTAAATCAGAAATCTTAAGTACCACAGTTGAGTAACAACTACTATAACACAGAAGCCTTAACAATCCAAACTACAGTGTACATTTGAACTTTTTTTCTTGCCAGGACCTATGAGTTATAGCCAACAAAGTGATGTTCCACCACTCAGATTCTTTAGGATGCAAGAACATTACTCAATTTTGCTTAGGCAGTTGTCTGGAGCAAAATGTAAAAAATTATAATGAATGAAGCTGAATACCACACATTTTTTTCAAAATTTCCTGACTTGTTAATTGCTACAAAGACAGAAGAAAAAACTCAAACTCCACTAATGGCACACTGGATAACTGACTAAATTCATGTCAGTTAAAAAGAAACACCAAATGATAAATACAGAAACTTTAAAGACAGTTTTTACCTTTCTGCTTTCTTGGTGTGCTTTGTCAATAATTTTTTTCACTTCATCAGCATATGCTGTGGCTGGATCCTTATGATTTTCTCTATATAATCCTCTGTATGTATCAGGAAGAGGAGCCTATTCAAAATAAGTGTAATAGCTGATTAGACCACTTGGTTTTAAGTGAATTGGAAATTAACAAGAAAAGGGTTAATATAGTCTCTTATGCCTACCACATGGACCCATTCCTTTTGGCCATCTAGATTTCTGAATTTGTATGGACTTATGTCAATCAAAGATGTCAGATGTCCATGATAAGCGCTTAAAACAAAACACAACAATCCAAAGAAATACATAAATTCTACCTTGGTTTAATATTAATACAGAAAATTGTACACATCCAGACTGCCAAACTGAAGCACCTACTTTCTAATTTATAACACTTTTAAATATCTCAGCTGATGTCCTAGAAAGCAGTTCCCATAAAGATACATTTTCAAAATTCTACTCTGATTATCTGTACATTAAATGCAAATTGTAATTCAAAATATGGTCTTTGGGATCACATACACTGAGCTTTGAAACTAAATGGATGTACATAGATTACGAATTCAGTTTGTTTGATCTTGGCTTCTTGGAAGAATAGCAGGATTCAAGTTAAAAAAACACGAGTTTTAATAAACTTACAATACTGATAACCTAAATACTTCTTAGTATGAAATATAGGTTAAATATTCGGTATTTAAAAGTTCGCTTCAGAAACACAGAGTTTGTGATTCCAATTACTATTGAAAGAAAATAAGGATTATTGAGCCAAACTAAACAACTTGTTAATTATAAAAGCATGTTCTTAGTTTTCTAGGGAACAGTATTAATACTCCTTTGTCATACTTCTTTAAAGGCTTCCTAATCTAACCTATATCCCTCAGATTACCTGGCAGCATTTTCCTGTCCAAGTTCTGGGCACGATCCTGTTTAGGTTTTTCCAAGTTCAATTAAAGTTGATTAGGTGCTGATAGTGAATTGGACATATAATGTGATATAATGGTATTTAAAACATTGTATATACTTACTGGTCAATAACAATAACATCTTTATGCTTTGTATATTGCTGTGCCAGTCTCAGAGCAAGATCATTAGCTTCTGATCTGTAATGGAAAATTCTGAGGTTTTCTCACTGTTCATATTCAGTCATCTATATGTAGTTTCATATGTATCAAGTAGGGGCATACTGGTATGGAAATATGACCAGTGTTAGATGTATGTAATTTTTAATAAACTTTAGTTGAATGGATAAAAGAAAAAAATATGGATACAATGAACATAATTTTAAAAGAGAATTTTACAGTTATTTATATGCAGTGCTTCATTACAGTTGCCTAATAAATGTACGATGAAAAGCCTTTTGATTATAGAAAATAGGGGAAATATGAATGTCATCCCCCCCCCAAAAAAAAAAAAATGGAAAATGCATTTTCATTCATTCTGACTAAAGGAACAAATACTGAAGTAATATAAACACCAAAGAAGCAAAGATGTTGATTATCCTGACAAACAGTTCCATGAGGAGATAACGAATTTCTTGTTCTGCAAAGAAGGTATAAAGATGCCTGTATGATCTATTGGTTTAAGAAAAAAACAAACACCTACCCCGAATTCAAAAAATAGAAGGTACACAACTTCTCCGGCAATGTTTTAGAAAGTCTCTGTGCATAATCCACCAAATTGTCATGGAGATACCGAGAGTTTGTATTTAGCAGTAGATTCTGCTGATGAGCTGCTTTGACCACTTCAGGATGGCAGTGCCCCACTGAAAAATAAGGATGGGAAAATAGCCATTTAAATGAGCATTCATGCCATTTTTGAGACTCATGTATATAATTCCTCACTTATTTTATTTCCAGCCTAATCTTGGTAAATCAAAGGCAGAATATTTCATGATGTCAGTTCAGTTACCCAGATATACTTTCTAGGGGTGCATTTCCATAGGAAGGTAGAATGACTTATTTTGTCTTGACCACCCAAACTTTTAAATATCAACTATAGCCTTTATTTTTCTAAATGATTCTGTCTTGAATCATTGTTAGCATATTTATTCTTACTCTGCAGGGTTTGAATTAAATGAATGGATGCAGAATGGATGTCTATGAGAGCAAACACAGGGCACATAAAGCTACCACTGCGGTTGGATGATACGGACAAGTTAAACTTTAAACCATGGAAAAGGAAAGAATCAAACAGAAACATTTTGACAGTTTAGAAAGGATTGGAGTTAAATTTACCTGACTACACTGACTAGATCTAAAAAGAGAGTTTACTAAAGAGAACATAATTTCACACTTGCCATGAGCAACATTATTGATACAGTCAAGGTACTGGTTTCCATTTTCATCATACATATATTGGCCCTTTGCCCGGATGATCTTCACTGGGTCTTCTGGGAAAAAAAGCTTGCAGGATGACCTTTAATGAAGCATTTAAAAAAATTAAACTTCATTGGAACATTAAATTTTTTACCATCAAACAAAAAATGGTTTAATTAGCTACAATGATAGAGTAATCCATCCATTTTAATCAAATTCTAAGGAAAATGTTTTTGAACTGAGTTTAGTCTGTCATGCCTGGTTGCAAGTAATTTGAGCAGCTAAAAGTTGCTTTAATTTTTAGCATGATTGTATCTCTGAATACAATCCTTTATAATTGATATGTGGAAGTCTTAACAAGTGCAAAGTCAGGAACTTGAGGTGACATTTGTAATGCATATTTGTAGGAGATGTGACAGTGAGTAATATAAAATTTTGCGTTCAATTGTGCTTATAAGTTGAGGACTATGTACTGAAAATATTACTTGTTCTTAATAACATTTAGAGCCAATAGACTTCTGGAAATCAAGTGAAGAGGCTTGGTGGATGCAATGAGTACAAGATAGGTAGAAGTGGGATTCCCTATTATCTATAGCCTGGGTATACAAACCTATTGGCTTGCCTAGGCAAGTTTTCGCTTGCCTAGCCCACTGAGTTGTCAGGAATTGTCTTTCGCCGCATATCAGATATATACAATAATTAATGTGTACAAATCATACATTATGGGGTCCCATTAATTGCTCTCGAGGGCTACATGCAGCCTGTGGATCATGTTTTGGAGATGCCTCATCTGTTTCAAGCTCCTATGACCATGCTTCACTGCGCCATTAGTAATGAAAGGAGTTGTGCAACTTTCAAGCCAGGCCAGCACTGCAGGTTGTCTTTTAGTGTGCATGCTCCTAATACAAACATTCCGATTACAGTCATTATGCCTTACCAATACTTGTTGGTGCCGCCAAGAGCAAGAGATTTACAGAGATGTACCTTGAACTGTCCTTGTACTAGAAGGACAAAACGTCTGGTAGTTAAGTTTACTTGCGTCAACCCTCATATATCTAAACAAACCAACCACTGGGTTTTCAAATCAGATACACACTCAATTACACAATTATAATTATTACAAACATAAGAAATTTTCTGCTCGTCCCTCGGGGAAGAATCACGCCGCCTAGACGCTAGCTAGACCATTTTATATTGCCGACTCCAGGATTGGGGGAAATCCTCGAGACGGAGATAGAAATCAATCTGGGCAGCGCGGGGCAATCGGGTTGATCTCACGGGGCCCAAGAGCGGGTCTACGCAGCTGCCGCCTTTAGAGCTGCCCTTGCAGGACGAGCCGAAACAGCAAGGCTCCCGTCAAGCGCGAGCAGCGGAAGCTTGTATTGCTGCGGCTGCTCTCCCCGTTGAATGCGGAATGAGTGGGTGGGCGTCTCGCACTTTACGACGCAGGATGGTCTTTTCAAGGCCGGGCAAACTTTTCATCCGCCGCCGAAGTACCTACCCGATGAACTGCTTCCGTAAAGCCAGAGTCTGCTGGCGGTTGCGAGGCTCGGAGCTCATGGCTGTCTGGGGAACCGTAGAGATAGAAAAGGTTAGCATAGGAGGAATCCACGGGGAAAACCGCCCTCTCGTGCCTTTAGCCGCTCGAGTGAGGCACATTGATAAGAATCGCGCCAAAGCCCTGCGTTCTCCCCTTTGGTCTGCATTTGGAGCGCGGTGGCTGAGGTCGCCGCGGAGGAGTCCAGTTGAGGGTTTTAACGATCTTGGCTGAGTTTGGAAACAGAAACGTTTTCTCAAAGCTTGAGCCAAACTGAATCTGCTGAAAGCTGTTCCGACCTCCTCCAAAATGAAGGGAGCCCGAAGAAAGCGCGCGTCTTCTCTACTAAATTTTGGTAGGATTTGAGGGTCGAAAGCTAACTGCCTTGGAAAGCGTGTTTTTATCAAGGCGCTCACTCAACATTTATGGGCCGGAAGCGAGCGAAGCGCTTCGGTCGAGTACATTACCACGCGGGACGAGGAGGAAGGCGATTTAAACCATTGCCAATTCTTGCGGGTCCAGGTTTCAAGGCCGTATCGATCAGAAACAGTTCAAGCGATCGAGAGTTTTCCCTTGTTAAAAGCGCTTCATTTATTGAAGGGCTGCGTTAAAAGCGCCACATCTTTGCAAGAGGCAGCAAAGTCACCTTTCCTAGAGTTGTGCATCTTCCCAACAGTAAAGCGGAAAATGAAGGGAAAACACGCTTGCACAACACTGGCAAATGTCTGACGTGGTTACTCGCAATCCTTGCAGCCGCCCTATATGGTTGCAAGGGTTGCGTTCCCTAACCGACGACTTGGAGCGCAGATCCCTTAGTCAGACCCCATGACCAATAGTCATTTTACATAAATTGTACCGCCATCCGTTTAGCAGGCGCCAACCTGGGCAAGAAATCTAGTAATATTTTTTATACTGCAGGTACTAGAACTAAGCAATACTAATCTAATTTGACAGGCGATCTCTGAACAGACAATGTTGTTCTTTTTGATTAACTCAAGCTGCAATTCTCAGTGCGTTTACCTGGAAATAAATCTTACAGAACGAGGCGACTTACTTTTGAGTAGATTTGTACAGAGTTATACTGCCTGTTTCTTTGCTGAGCTGGCTGTGCAAAATGGCAGTTGCCGAAATGCTCCAGGCTGGCAAAAATCTGATTTTTTAAAAAAAAAGTAGGACGGGGTTAAACAGAAAGTATATCTGGAGCTGTCCTCCACAGTAAAACTCTTCCAGCTTTTCTGCAGGAAATACAAGATGCAGGCGTGACATATTGATAAAAAGGCAACTCTGGCGCATTATAGTTGTATCACTAAGATGATTTTTTTAAAAGTAGGAATGTCTCCCCCATATTTGGTACTCGGAAACAACCCAGCACCGTGGATGTTGGTGATTTATTTTCTTCGAGAGGCATCCCACAAGACTGATTAATTTACATAAAAACTGTATATCTAGAGATAAGCGAATTAATGCCTTACTCACCAATTTCAGAAGACTTAATTTAATGTTTCATCTTTCTTGCACCACAGCTCAGGGATTCAGGGAAATGGCATTTTCTATCAAAAATTGATTTCTCAGTAATACTGTAGTCTATCTTGATACTCCTGGCCTTACTTAACATTTGCTTATGGTGATACCATACTTGCTTTGTTTGGAGCAAAGATTAGAAATTTATTGATATATTTTCTTCATATAATTTTGTCTTAAGTCAAGAACTAAGCAAAACATCAGCATTTTATGTGCCAGTGACTTAGATAATTGGAAAATACCTTTGCACAAAAACCATTTATCTCTTATTTTAAGGTCTTGTCTTATGTACAAATTAAAACAAAATGGGAGACAGCATTTAAAACTGGTCCTATTTGAACTTTAATCCCATGTCACCAACTGACCCAAAATTGTGATGTTGAAATTTGTTGGTGTGGGATGATTTGAGAGAGGCTTCTGAGCAGGGGTTTGTTCCAAGGGTAGAAATAAGAGTCATTTGCCTAACAGAACTCTCCTTTTCTCATACCCAAATACTGCATTTTTGGAAGAATAAAAAAGAAATTTCATGACCGTATATTACCATTTTTTCTCCAAATTTTGGAAGAAAGAATTTTAGAATACCATGTCTTGCCCACCTTTGAATAAAACAGTTTAAGGTTTAGTATGTTGTAGAAATATATCCAATTGCTCCTTATTCAACATAGGAGAAGCCAGTGTCATATAATAATTGAGGTGCGGTTGCAGGACAATAAGGTTGAAGTCCTTCCTTAATGAAACAATAAAAGATTAATAATGAACTTTGAACCAATCAAAGTCTTTCAGTCTATCTACCTCTCAAGATTATTATGAGTAAAATCAAGAGGATAAAATATTACTGTGTCCAAGAATTATGCACACTTTAAAACTATTTAAGTGTTTTGTATCTGGTAAAAACATCACTCCTCTGGAATTCATTAAAGCACAGATTTTTGTTTGTCTGTGCAAGCTTGATAAAAGATGCTTCTGTTTTAATGAATCATGTCAATACAGCACTATGTCTTTAAGGCAACTCTTAAACCATCTGCACTTTTCTTCCAGAACTCTGTAGAAAACCATTACTGCTTCATTGAGTAGAAGATCATTATTTATATGTTGTCCAGAGCACTTCTTGATGACTTTTGAACACCTTGATTACCTTGAACACCTGGATAAAATGGTGTAATATACATTTAATCAATAGCGAATAAATCTTGGTAAGGCAAAAATGTATTTTAACATGTTGTGTGAACAATCCCATTATATATGTGCCAGGTTATTAGAAGCTGCTCTATTTCACCTGCAAACTGCTCTGTAAAAATGGGAGCCATGTATTGTGGTTTTGATTTGAATTTGTAGAACAGAGGCAATTCATATTATGTAAGAATTTTATTTAAAATCATGACTTCTTTTTGGGTGGGTAGGGATAGAGTATGAGATACAGTGAAAATCCCAGCTATGCTAATGTTCTCCGTTGTTTTCTGTGGGTAACAATTTTATTTTCTGGATTAAATTAGTTGTCCTTCATGATGCTCTTTGTCCCGGTTTACCTTTTTTTCATGGGTAATCAAATCAAATAATCTTTATTATAGTCTTTCATTAGCCTTTACAATAAAATGAGTACAGTAAGGGGTTAGCATCCCTTAAAAATAATAAACATAAAATTGATAAGTGGGCCCTTATATTTGAATGGCTGGGATAATCGGAGTACACCTTAGAGGCTTAGAGCACCATATGAGGACTGAGTAAAAGTTCTGCCTCTCTGGATCTACAAAAGCAAACTCTCTGCAAATAAGAAGTCATATGAAATTTTTCCCCCAGCAGACTTAATGAGAAGGCATCAAAGCGAGATGTGGAAATGGCCCATCCATAATAACTTAAGATTGTGTAGTTACCCTGCTTATGCCTAACATTTAGCGATAGAATTCAGCAACGCTGATGATGTCATTTTTACAAGCAATGCCCCTGATTCCCTCTTTTATTATTGATTTGGCTTTGTCCAGGGTTAACTGGCCCAATATTCAGGAGAGAGACCAAGACTGAAAAGTTCTGCTATACAGATGCGGTGCCAATGACAGATTTGACAGCTGTCTTGACAGCAGCAGAGGCATCAGGCCTGTAACATGGTCCTGAGATTAGAATACTAGTATAGGATTCTGGTTTATATTGCCAGGAATTTTATTCCTTTGATCCTGAGAGACTCAAGGTTGACTTAGCTTTCCATCATTCCGAGGTCCGTAAAATGAGGATCCAGTTAGTTGAGGGGCAACTTGCTGACTCTGTAAATTGCTTAAAGAGGGCTGGAAAGCACTGTGAAGTGGTATATAAGTCTAAGTGCTACTGCTCTCTGCAAGCAATGAATGTGCTGTTTCTGCTTTAGGTACCCCCTCCCCCTCCTGATCTTTCTTAGTTTCCCCTCCCCTCTAACAATCTGTATAGCATTGGATAATATGCTGCTGAGATTGTGCTCTGCTTTACTGAAGATTTTTTTGGATAGGGAACCTCAAAGTTAATCCAAGCCTGTCCCTATCATTCTCCTTGGAGAATGGTTGGCGCTGTTTGGCTGAACAACCTGTATTATAAGGTGATTGAGTATTATCTGATGTTGTAAATGAAATAATCTTCAAGTAATTATTTCAGAATATAGGCCTTGTTAATATAACATTGTTTCTGGATTGAAAATATTTAACGCTTATTTTTAGTTGAAATTCTTGTTTGATATATAACTGTAGTTACAAATGCTGCAGTATAGAATAATCATAGAAAACAATCTCTACAAGAAGCAGTTTATTTTAAAACTGTTCAAGTATCACTCTTACTACAGATTAAAACACAAAACAGTGGATACACTGCCAGATATGCAGTGATTGTTGTAAAATTTACAAAACAAGCAATACAATTCTTAATAATGAGTAATACTGTATTAATGCCTTCGTTTAAAAAATAATTGTTCCCCTATATTACAGCTAGATATACCACTTCTTTTGTCATGTACACATTAGAAATTATACAATGAAATCAGTAACAGCGAGATATGACTTGTATAAAATATTACCCTCTTTGTTTTGAAACAAAGCTTTACATTTTATTGAATCTCAGAAGAGGGTTTCCAATATAAACATGAATTACATTCACAGTTATGCTTGCCTTGTATCTGTGTCTAATTATTTAATATGTTGAGACTGCACAAAATAAAATGTACATGGTCAATTAAAAAAATCAGATACCATATTTATATTATACCTATTCAGGTTAAGCTGAAGTGAAGGAAGTTTGAATTAATGCATCTTACCCTGACAGTTTAGATATTGTATCCACCTGCTATGACCGAATTCAACTTCCTGCAATTCTCAAATCTACTTGAGAGATTTGGGAAGTGGAGGAAAGAGACACTCCAGGATATATTTGGAGAATGTGTGGTGGAGAAGGACAAAGATAACTTCCCTTGCATGCATTGCTGGTAATGAGTTAGATATAGCCAAGGTAGCCGCTTAACACATTCTCAAATCTGGACTAGAAGCCAGTCCTGTGACTTGTACTACCTGAACATCTGGGCCTGCCAGTATTGAGGAACAGACAATAGCATCTGGAAGGGCATGATTCAGTAACAAGTAACTGAGATGCTTATCCATCTATCCATCCATCCATTCATACTTATTTTCAAGAGAGTCACCAGATCCTCAGGTGATACAAGTAACTCTTGTTGGATCTGCATGCCAGGACAAGATCTGATTCACCAAATCCATCTGAATTCCTATCAGCCTTATTAGCCAGTTATGGATGCTGTAGACAGAAGTTATAGTCCAACAGCCTCTGGCTTTAGGCAGTGCATAGTGCTGATGAGTTGTTATTAACAGCAGTACATTCTCACACCTGCCAGGGCTATGCTGTCATTCCTGTTCATATCTAACATTTTATATTGAGGTTTCCTTAGAAATCTAAAGGGCAAATAAGTGGGATTTAAATCTAATTTCAGCTGAACTGTAAAAGAAACAAAAGGAAGAACAATTATTTTTGTAGTTACAACAATGTGTGGAATAAATGCAAAAGGTTTGCAAAACATTATGAATAAATTGATTTGTGAGACATTCCCCTCCATTTTAGTCCTACATTTATTAATCAGTAGTTGAACTTTAGATCAAATTTGGAATTGGTTCAAAAGATTTTTAATGCGTTGTTTTGGGTTAAAGCTAATCATGGCTTAACACTGTATTGAGAAAATAGACATGATAGAACCTAAATTAAATGTTATCAAGTCTGTACACTCTTCAGCATGGGAATCTAAATCATGTTTACTATGCTTTATCAATTCTATTTTTTCAATAATAAGACTATTGGGGATTAATTTGCACTGGTTATGAATAGATAATATATACTTAATGCATTCAGAGCTACAGTACAGTCAGGCTACTCCTTGACTTAGTAACATAGCCCACAATTTTGGTCATAAGGGTCATAAAGCAGATCACCACATAACTGACTAGTTGCAAGTCAAGGACCTCTATCTGTATATGTTTTACAGCTCACTTGTGTAGTAAAGTAAGATCAACAGTTACCTATGGGTAAGTTTTTATTTATATAAATGCCTACCACTCCAAATTAATTTAGTCAATAAATGTCAGTTACTGAGTATGTTCTGTATTACCAGAAGATAACGCTGAATAAGTATATAATTATTCTATTACAATATTAATAACTTCACAGGACATTAAAACGGAAGACTTTTTGAGAATAACTAATTCAATATCATTTTTAGATGAGAGTGACTACACTATAATTTAGATATTATATAAAGGCTAGTTGGACTAAGTGATTGATATGTTCAAAGATTATCCCCAAAAATGAAAACTGTAAGATGGTGCTACAAACAAGATAAATATGTTGTCTGGGTGTTAGTTAACATTTCTCATTCTCCAAGATAATGCCAATGCTCATCATCTTCAGTTCTGCTAACATCTAGTGGTGATTTACCAATTTAACTATCCTTACATAGAATAAATAGGATATTTCTATTCATTTTTTATTATTTTTAATTATCCATATTAAAACATATAATACTGCTAAATGAGGGTGTACTCAGGAAGGATCTAAAAAATGTCAAGATGATGGCCACCCCAAGGAAGCAATCAAAATCACCTTTTATATGCCTTTTTTGTGTATTCACCATTTTAATTGTTTTGGGCCTCCCAAACCAGACACTCATCCTGATAAATATTTTTAAAAGAATATCCAAAGAATCATTTTTTCCATAACATTTTTGCTTGTGCTTTATTGGTAGTCTTTACTTTGTTTTTTGTATCTTTATTCTGATGCAACTTCCTTAAAAAAATTACTAAACGCTAAACCAAAAACTAATCTCATTAACTGAAATGAGAGTATTCTAGGAGAAAAATGCCAGCTAACATTCAACATTTTATTATTTTCAGAATAGTTTCCTCACAATTATCCATACCACAAAATGTGACACTGATAAATATTTTGAAAGGAGTATGCAAAGAATCTCAGTAGCTACAATGAAATTTAACTAATTTCAGAGTTATCCCACAGAAAAACATCTGCATATTTTCTTTCATAAATCTGTTGCTTAAGATGTTATTTAAAACTGATACTGTGATACATATTGTTACATTATTAATATATTGCTACAATTTCTATATAATAGGTGCAAGATATGAATCTGTGACAAAATATTCTGGAAGATATAGGGCACTGTGGACTTTCATACCATAAATGTTGAGGGAGGGCCCTCTGACAATTTTTTTTAAGCAGAACTTTCTTATAGCAATAAGTAGGAGCATAGTCCAAGGACATGTGAGGGGTGGCTGAGCCTCATGTTCTAACTGTCAAATTAGTCTGCAACTGCCGGTTTCTTCCCCCTCTATTCTAGTTGGAGTTCTTAGCTAGAATAAGCCTCAGGACCTCTCAACCAATGCTACCTAAAATTATTTAAAATAAATGCATTTTTGCTAATTGGTGTAGATAGGGAAGATTTCTTTTTAACGGGAAATATCACAGAGGTTTTTAAGAAGATTTTTTCTGAAAGTTCTCATAAAAGTTGGAAAATTACAATTATGAATGATATCCCCATCTTGACAATTCCCTGGTTCTGTGCTGAAAACATGGCCTGAAGTTAATTCCCTTATACTTTCTGTGTACTTTCCCTAGATTGCTATATGCTCTATTTTTTTTAAAGAAGAGCATTAAAATAAGAATGTATTAAAATAAGTATTAAAATAAGAATGAATAAAATATCTTGCCACATGGTAAGAGTGGAAGAGAAAGACTAGGAAGTCATAATATTTAACTTCTCTTAATTCAGTTATATCTTCATTTAATTAAACTGATGTTTAATGCTATACAAAACTAAATGTCATATAGGCCTCAAAAAATCCATAAACTAACTTTGACAACCAAATGAATTAACACAGTGAAGCAATGTTAACTCTATAATCTCAAATTTTAAGAAACTTATGCATCTTCTCCCATGAAGACTTGTACAGTAATTTAAAGTATTGATTGAAGCTTGTCTAGAGTACTTTAAAAACATTTACAACAGAAAGAACAAGCATTCCTGCCAAAGATTCATAGAATAGGGTCTGTCTATACAAATGGTTAGCCATTGGTGTCATCCTTACTGAAATAAATTGGAATCAATAATGCAAACCAGTACTTTTGGACATCCTTAAATTTATTTTTGGGAATGAGGGCTAAAACTAAGAATCAGGATAAAACTAATTAATACTAAGATAAAATGAGAAGGGCAAAACATGCTTTCTAAGTATAGTTAAACCACACGTTATGTTTACTCTTGATTTCTACATTATGTGAATACTAATTGTAGCATGATTTTTGCTGGTGCTTGAGGAGGTGCTTCAAATTATATTCTGATTAGTCGTAAAGGAATTGCTATGAGGTTAAACAGGAACAATTCCTGTTCGTACATCTTTCTAGGCAAAAATTACAAAATTATTCCTCAAATCTTTTTGCATTCATTTTGGAGTTCATGAAACTTTGTATTCGGGTGACCTTAGAAAACAAGCATCTTGTTAGATTGTTACTCTTCAGCATTTTATACTTTGAATAAAATATTGAATAATCAAAGTTTGGAATTTTAAACTTATGTCAGGTAACATTATTCAGTTGGATCCTGGAAGATTTTTATGAATGGGAGAGCTTTTACTGTCTATGAAAGAGTACTGATATAACTGATATTCAATATTTTATTTGAAATGATGGTTTAATGGGTTAATTCTGGTGAAAGGAAAGGCAACACTTCCTTTTTCTCCAAAAGCTTAAGGTGCATTCTGGGTCTTGAGGATACAGAAAGGTCAAATGGCAAAAATCCTTGCTCCCTTTCTGCCAGTAACCTTGCAGTCTTGCAGGCTGCCAGTGAAAGAACAATGCTGGCCAATGCTATGTCTGTTAGAGGGAACAGTGACCAGGTAGATGTATTTCCTAAGCAAGAACACTACTTCCTTCCAATGATATTATAAACTAGAAATCTCTGCTTGTTATAACCAGAATCTCCAGACCATTGTGAACAAGGTGAAATTATTTTTGAATTAGTAACTGGATTATAACTACAATGGATTTCATAATCCACTTGTATAATTTCATAGATGCAATCTTGGGACTGAAATAATATAGCGTTGTATATAGAGACATTTGGCTTTTGGGGCAAACTGTTTTGAAGCAAGAAAGATGCACATGTAGCAAATATAATTTGCATAAAATGTGGAGCTCAGCTTTTTTCCTTCTGAAAAGAGCCATTTTTATCACCAGGTTAATTACAAATGCTTTAACAATAGGTTGTTTCACGTTACTCTTATAATCTTATATATTATAATAGAAACATTCATATTAAATGGTTTGATGAAACACTCACTGGTGGGTTGGTGGGAATAATATTTTCTGTATTTATTGAGTTCTGTGATTCCAAAAGAATAAGCAGCACAATGGGTATCTTTTCCAAGTTTGCAAAAGAGAGAAGCCATGGTGGGATTTTTGTTTTTAAAGCAAAAATTATTATTTTTCAAATCTGTACATTGAGATGAATATTATAGAGTACCCTTCATTTTATTAAAATAATAATAATAATAAAGATTTGACGGTTGAGACGTTCATGTTTTTCAATTTCTGCAGTAAAATAAAGTTCCACAAAGGAATCTTTCAAACTTTAGTCAGACTGAACATGTAAAGTGGGTTTTTTCCCAGAGATGATACTTTCTTCAGGAGGAGAAGCAGCCATGGGTCACGAAATGGATCAGAGTGACCCAGGATGAAACTAGTTTCTTCAAGGTTGAAGCAAGAAGCAACAAGTGTGGTTATAGCTGTGTTACCTTTCCAGATTGGAAATTCTTCCGCAAGGTTTGTTCAATTTCTAGGGCTGAATCTTTTTTTTCTTTTTCATTTTCTCTCCCTTTTCTGCCTCTGTCTATGTGCAACAGAGTTAGAAAGTTGAAAGCTAAAAAGATTGTCCAGGAATGTTCTTTCTCCATGCAATAAAGCAAGTATTTTCAGTATGGTTAATCCACACAATAGCATTAGCAGCAAGTGACATCCATTCCTGACTGTTTCAGAATGTTGAGTGCTTCTGTGTTTCTGCATGTGTGTATGTGTGTGTGGTCTGTTCATATTTTAAAAAGTCCATATATGACAATATTCAGTATTACAAGATCAATATATTACTGTTGAAAACATTGTTTTGTGATTTTTTTCCTCTTTATATAAAAAAAATAATAAAAATAAACATTTATCTCACTATTATTTACACAGTCCATGCGTGTGGAATCACTGCAAAATAAAACAAAGTAATGCATGTTTTAAAACAGGCAGGCAGGCACTTTTCTCTCAACACACTGTTTCATTAAAATGCAGTTTCTTTAAATATGTCCTTAAAGAGCAGTAAACAAGGCATTTTTGAAATGCTGTTAGGGAACATGTAGACAAGCCTTAAAACATAAAGAATCTATATTTTCAGTGTTCATGGCAGATGTATGAAGCACATTTCCTATTTCTCTTTCAAAGACAAATGGCAAAGTATATTTTAGAAATAGGAACATGTCATTTACATATGTTTGATAAGATTTGTGGGAAGATAGCAAGGACACAAAAAAGAGATTGTAGAAGTCATCCACTATCTGTGTTTTGCTGCTGGGTACTAAAATTCAAAGTAGCAAAATTAATCTTGTTATTTTGATGGTGAATAATTGTGTTTTTCAACCTCAAGGCAATTAGAAGGTCTCTTTTACTTATAAAGATCAATGTATGTGAATCAAAATGTGGGTAAAAAAAGTTTTATGTTAAGGAGGAAAGTTGTTGCTTCTCTGACAGAAACCCTCCTTCCACTTGCATGAGCCAAGTTCATGGACTTTAAAACAAATGGTTAAAAGCACATTAAAAATAAACATAAAAACAACTGAAAAGCAAGGTGCAAAATCATATTGAAACTGAAGTAAAGGCAGATTTTTATGCATTGCACATAATTGTTATTGTTAACTATAATTTGAAATTCGACAAAGATAGGAAGTATTTGCTTGTCTCTGACTTAGTCCTCTTTTATATTGGTATTAATACACAGTCCTAAGCCCTTTTCAGCTGTTATGAAAATGAGAAAATCAACTGCATTCAAGGCTTGAGTGTATTAGCCTTACTTTCCCTATGAGGAAGCTAAACACCTGCAGTGGAAAGTCTCTTCTATCCAATGAATATCTCCTTAGTGGTTTCGGAAAATCAGAATATCATATGAAGAGCCTCTCCATTCTACACATGGAAAGCAATACAAATGGGTCATCCCAGAGCAAATCAACAAGGCTATGAAAGCACAAAGATCCAGATTTACTTCAGTTTATTGTTTACAACTGAATATACTGTGTTATCTCTCTTGCTTAACAACCATCCAAATTCAGGACAAAAATATAAAATACATTTGTAATACCTTGTGCCAACATCCTGGTACTGGTAATCCATCTGGACCCTGTAATGAAATTTAAAAAATCATTTTGTATTATTGGAAAACAGCTAAGAAGCAAATGCCACTTCATGATGACTCTGGAAAGTCTACAGCAGCTATTATAAAGGGCAGCTAATGTGAAGACCCACACAAATCATGTGCTGGTTTGAAAAAAAAACACATATTGGAACAAACAATGTTTCATTAGTTAATAGCCATTAAAAAAATCAAATCTCTGGATTCTCCCATGCATTTATCTTCTCAAGGTGTTTTGATTTATGGAATCACATGAATCTTTGAGGCAGGAAAAGCTATAGCATAGCTAAATTAAATCCGCCTGTGCAGTCTGTAGGAAGTACTATTGAATTTAACTCCACAGCAGGTTCTGATAGAAGTTTACAAAGGCTATATCCTTATGAGAGTGGGAACAATGATTAGGAAAATCCAAGCATTTTTTAGTGTTTTTTTTTATTATTATCCTCCATGTCCATGTTTTCAGTTTACAACTATCAATTGGTGGAGGGACACACTTGATACATTAGCTATATAAACATGTCAGGGCTCTGACAAATCCACCCCCATTCAAATCATAAGTCTCTAGCCGCATCTCTCAGAGTAAAAAATAATAATGATTTATTAGGAGTGACCATGCCGGCGTTACCTGGGTGCAGCCAACACTAAGACAAATCATTCATTTCCTCCTTGACTCTAGTCTTTCCCCAACCCCCTGGATGTATATTTTCCAATGGGACACATCCATAGCCAGGAGTTATCAATTATGCTTTCCAGTAATAATATCGCACAACAACAGCTTTGGGCTGCCAAGGCGATTATATGAAGCATTTCAGGAATGCACTACTTCCCCCCACTCCCTTTCTGCTGGCAACTAAAAAAGACCAAATAAGTATTTTTTAGTTGACACATTACAGCAGTTATGCACAACATGCTCAAAAGCTCCTCAATCAATTTTGCACAAACAAGATGTGCTTCATAAAGCTTGTGGCATCTAGATAAAAAAGGCTGGAGTAAAATACAGTAAATGGAACTTGACATCAGATATTAAAATTTGCAATTTTCTCCTAAGAATCTGATGGGGTAAATTAATGGCAACCACTAAAGCTGATGCATCACTGATTGCAAAATCTGACTGAGGAACCAGAGCAGACCCGAGTTTAAAAAAGACAAGGCAAATAGAACAACTAAAATCAACCATGATATTCATAGATGGAGGAGACCAGAAGACAGGACTGACAAAGCAGACCTAATTGAAAAGAGGTGAATTGGAATATCCTCCCAATCCAGGATTTTGTTGAGATTTTCAGAGTTTGTCCCGAAGGTAGCATTAGCTGTTTTATGTAGTTCAACCAACACAAACGTTAATAATTCAATGAAGTAAGATTTGTACTGTTTAAAGAGACAATGGTGGGATCCAATAAAACTGAAAAATACCTTATGAAGCAAATAGCTTGTTAGGAAGTAAAATGGTGATTTGAAATGGCCCAGATTTAGACTTAAAAAGGAATGTCCTGGTGCTTTGAATCATCCCCATTTCCCAGTAATTATTAAGATGTGACAACTATACTTCTGTGAATCAGGCAATCAGCCCAATCAAAACTACTTTTTCAGAGCCAAAGCAAAGATAGAGAAGAAACAAAAAGTGGGTACCGCAGAAACCAAGGAACACTTAATATTAACAAAGGGAAAATAGCCATACATTATGAACATTTGGCTGAATATTACTGCTAAAACACAAATCTCACTGCAGCAACATATAGCGTGTGAATTAAATGTTGTCTTTGACAACATCCTGTGTGAAATCACAAGTCAACTTGCTCAGATGTTCTTACAGTCTAGAGCACATGGGTGTAAAATTCAATTGCGTCATGCGATGTATTGCAATGTTTTTTGCTTTTGCGGAGCCAGGGTGAGCGTGGCCTGCATGTGACGTACAGCAGATTCTGCTTTTAAAATATTTTAAACACACACACACACACACACACACACACACACAACAATAATTTGCCTTTGTGACTGGCTGCGTTATAGAATTTTGTTTCCTATACTCAAACATAGTAAGATGCTGATCCAAACTTTCGAAGATTTTTAAGATGGAGTACATAAATCCCAACTGAAAGATTTTGAGAAAGGTGCCACCCTCTGTGAAAGAGAAAGATAGTTTCCCAGACTGGGAGGAAGGGAGAACATGGGAAGATGTCAAGCAGAAAAAGTCATGCAGGAGGAGGAAGGAAGAGAAAGATACTGTACCAAAGGACACAGCATTTCCACACCATCCAGTTCTGGTAAATTTGGCTCCCCTTTAAAAATGAACTGTTAATTGAAAATGGAGAGAAGATTAATAGGAAAGGAAGAAGGAACAGAAATAAAGAAAAATTCCGAGGTTGACTGAAACCTTATAGCTGGAGTGGTCAGCCTCCTAAGAAGAGGCCTAGTGATAAAGTGATGTGACCCAACAGAGCTGTCCAGTTTTTTTCAACTCTAACCTTTTTTGTGTGTGTGTGTTCTGTTTTAAAGGGAGGACCAGGAGCAGAAAGTAGGCGAGCTGTTCGATTTCTTCTCAAAAACCTACATTTTTGGGGAGGTTGGGTATCTTAAAGAATACAATGGAAGCAGTTTGACTTTCAGAGGCCTCCTACTCCTTCTGCCATCCTTATTTTTGGAGGGCGGGGGCAAGGAACCACAAGAATAGTGTCCTTGGAAATGGCGTTTTGGTGATGTGACCAAAATTAGAAGCCACAACCAAGGGACTCCAAAGCTGACCACAGCCTGTTGGCTACCCACTTTTGCTATAGAGGCTTCAGGGACATTCAGGATAAAACTGACAGGTGACAAGAGGGAACAACAAAGGCCTTTCTGTTTTTTAATGAAGCAAGGCTTTATGTGGTATTGTCCTAAAATGACATGCGAGGAATGTGGCTTTCAGGATGGTTTTAGCCATCTGTTCAATATTAGGGAGCAAAAGCACATTCTAGTCTGTGGCATAAGAAAGGCCAATAATCAGAAGTATTAGCATTCACTTAGACACTTTGTTTCAAACAGTCTCTCTCTCCAAAATGTTTTGAAATAGTATACTAACGTTTTCAAGCACATCAAGAATATTCCCCCCCACACAATAAAATCATACCACGGGGCAAGGCTGATCTAATCCAGGAGGGCCTGGTTCTCCTTTTTGTCCCTTTGCTCCTTTTCTGCCTGGCAATCCTCTTTCTCCCTGTTGACATTAAAATAAAGAGATACATATATTCTTAAAGAATTTGAATGACAAATGTCTCAATGTCACCTAGCTGAATTCTATTTTGCATAATAGAATGAACTATTTGACTTAAATGACTGACATGGCTTCAGACCCTTCCTACAGAAACATTTGACTGATATAAATAATGGATATGAAACAGTGATCCAAGAAATTAGCTTAATAAAAATTAAGATGACTTCTCTTACTATAGAGGACTTGCATATACATGACATTGTTAAATACCTAATAAAGAAGGTTTAGATATCAGGGGTGTCAAATTCAACAACATGTCCTCATGTGACATATCACAACTTTCCCCCCTTTGCTAAAGGAGTGGGCGTGGCCAGCACATGATGCATATGGCCTGCGGGCCGTGAGTTTGACACCCCTGGTTTAGATTAAGGTTAGCAGTTTTTTTAGTCCCCCATAACTAAACAATAATGGCCAAATAAACAAAGAATGTTCAACATTTCAGAAAATCAGCATATACATATTCTTCCCTGTACTCAGAGTTGGTAATTCTAGGAGATTATGATTTCTGAAAATGTTTTATTTAAATCTGGGGACCATAGGTAGCTTAGATGCTGTGCTGCCAAGCCTAAATTAGATCTGTAACTTGTAAAGAAGTTTTTACATAATGTAAAAAAATAAAAATGTAAGCTTAACAGAACTATGAATTATATTATGACTTATATTCATTCTTAAATGTTTTCCTATACAAATATGTGGAAAATTAACATATCAAGGAAGATGATTTTTTTAATGTTTTTAATAAGACAATGTCCGAGAGCAGAGATGTCTTATAAAGGTATGGGAATAAAATAAAAAGTACTAAAATATATATGTATATATTTTTCATAAAAAATATAAGTATAAATTTAAAATATAAATTTTCCAGTACAAAATGTGCAACCACGTATGGTTTTAATTATGTGAATTATTTGAATTAAATACATTGAGTCGATTATTAAGATAAAGGGTAATATTTGTACAAAATACTGTGCTAATAGATTCTGCCTTGTTAGAATATAATATGACAAATTATCTATGCTTAATCCCATTTAGATTATATGGGAGAGTAAAGGTGCAGAGATAGTTTTTTAAAGAGCTGAAAACAAAACAAGAACTTTATTCAGAGTTTTAGAAATGATTGCAACCTTTTCTCCTCTTTCACTTTTTTCTCCTTTTTCTCCTCGGAGTCCAGGGAAACCCTAGAAAAATAAGGCAGCAATATTTAGAGTCAAATATACAAAAATAACATTAATCATAAAGCAAAAGACAACACATTGCTTTCTTTCAAATAAGTATAGCCAAGAAACATTGTCAGAGGAAAGAAGAAACATTTTTTAGTGTTGATGTGTACATGCATGAGGTTGCACACCCACAGAGACTTGTGCGCATGCGCTCACACACACACACACACACACACACACACAGAGAGAGTTATACAATCTTAATAGGAATTCTGAAATGTATAGTATTCAAATCTGTTAAGAAGCCACTAGATGGCACAGAACTCAAACTCAACGAACAGGACAACAGCACTGCATTATGACATCCTTATGATAGGGACCATATGAAGAAAGCTGATATCTCCGCTTCAAAACCATGTGTAGTTTAGAGTTCACTTTTTAATTTACTCAGAAACTATGACTGATAGCCACTGTAATCCAGAGAACAGAAAACCTGGAAGACTTAATCTCAAGCATCCCGCTATCTTTCAGTTTATATCTTTTATTTAGAAAACAGGAGTGAATGACCTACTTTAGGACTGCTTTTTTTCAGCTGAAGGACAAAGTTTATTGTAAATACTACAGATAGATCTTGCCTTAATTGGGACCAGCAACCATGTTTCAAACCTAAGTGGTTGTTAAAATGGGAAATTAGGTGACCTTTATTGTACTTTCTGGCTGGAAAGAGACAAGACCACTCAGTTCCACACTTTTCGCTTTTGTTCACCTCCTAAACACTCTTCTGCCTTGGGAATTGCTCAAGTGCCTGCTTACTATCTTGTACACACTGATAAAAAAAGGCAAATGTGCCAGAACCCAGGCGGGGAGCCATGGGTGCACTACCAAAACTGCTTGCAGTAGTCTCTTTCTTTCCATTCTCTCTGCTCTATGGGAAAAGAAGGAAGGAAGCAATTTTTGTAGGCAGAAACATTGTCTTGCTTGACCCTTCCTCCCATCCCCACTCACAAAATGGAGAGGTTGTAGAGGGATTTCAAGAGAGCAAGATGCACATCAAAAGCAATGTGATCAGAGTTATGAATGCACTATGAGGGGGGAGGGAAGAAAGCAGTTTTTGTAAATCTCTCCTTTGACTCCTTTCCACTATTGGTGGCATCATCACATTGCTTTTGGAGTGTAGAACAGCAAACAGCTTGCTCTCTTGTAATCCCTTCCTCTAAAATCTGCTCTGCAAGGGGGTGAAAATTCAGGTCAGGCACAGAAATTGGTTGTAAACTAATAATATATTCCCAATTAATTCCCAAGGAGGCATACAAATTATTTTATATATATTATTTTATATATTTTATACTTTTATATATATTTATATATAATTTTTTATATTTTATATATAAATGAAGCTACAAGCAACAAAATGACAAAAAGCAGCAGAGGATAGTTAGGACTAAATTAACAGAATTAAAACTCTAAATTTTTTGCATGTTATTTAAGAGTATATAGGGGAAACATGAAGTGAACTCATCACAATCCACTTTTCTTGATAAACCAAAGCAGAATTAAACAAGGTAGAAATATCGGGCAGAACATGGGTTCTGGAATTATTTTCAATCTCTTAATAGTAGCTCCATTTTGGGTCACATGACCAGGAATTCAGAATACAGCCATCAGCACATTCTGAGCCACTGTCCACTTTCCTTCCATTGAAGCACAACAGGGTATTAAATGGGTGTTGTTTATCTGCAGCCCCTAGTCAGATCCAATCTATGTTTGAATGTGATCACCTTCCGCAAGAATCAGTATCAACCCCTAGGGATTTATGGAATTATCCATTATTGTTATTATATCCAAAACAATGTGGAATTTCGGCTGCCAATTTTTTAGCTGTCATTAACCTTCATATTCATAAACTTCTTCCCAATAATTTAGGATGTTGTACTGTATTGGTGTAGTATATGTGCAGATCCAAGCAATATGACCTTTTGTAATTGACAGATGAAAATTTTGTCAGTGTACAGGTTTTCTAAGTGCTGCCCAAGATTTTTTGGTATGGCACATACTGTGATGATAATTACCACCACTGATTTATGCCATAATCTTTCAATTTCAATTTTCAAATCTTGATATTTTGTGATCTTCTCCAATTCTTTGTCTTATTCTACTATATCACATCAATTATCCATACTTCTTCAACTTCAGTTCAATCTGGTGTGTTATGAGCCAAAACTAGATCAGCTTATATTCAAAAATCCCACAATATTTTAACCTGCTCATTTTTGATCACTTTTTAAATTACCAGTTTTTCATCACAGGCACATGAAATTTTACATATGTTCCAGTGAATCATTATGGCAACTATATTACATCATTGTTTATAATCAGTTTTTGTGATCTTCTTGCATGAGCTGAGTATATGACATACTGTTTCTTCTGCTTCTTTGCACAATCTGTACTTTGAATCATTTGATGTTTTTTCATCAGTTCTGGTCTTTTTTATTGTTTATAATATAAAATACAAAAATACAAAAGAAAATAATAGGAAAGAGTGGGAGGGAAAAGGGAAAGGAAAGGTGTAGAAAAGAGGGAGAAAAGAAAGAAAAGGCAGTACCACTTGCGTAAATGGAGCTGCACATATGTACGCTTGCTGGTCACTCATGCAAAGTCATCCCCTCTCCATCCTCCCTCCCCACCAGTCCGCAAAGCCAGAAAGTTGGGGAATTCTGATCTAAATTATTTCCTACATTTCTTGGTGATATATTAATGACACTGTGTGGGTAAATTATTGATTACTTACATCTAATCCTGGTTCCCCTGGCTTTCCCTGCATTATTAGAAAGGAGAAATAAAGAACATTGATAAGATGACAGTGGAATGGCACATTAACTGGGTTACGTTTAGTCTATAATTTATATTAAAAAATACCAAATCTGGGTGTCTTAGTAGATTTATTGAGTTTATTTATTTAGTGTTTGGACACACAAATCTTTATTCAGCATAATTTTAGGGACAAAAAGAAAGCAAATGTGATAAAGGTTTTTTTTTTTATTATTTTTGTACATTTTTTAAAAAAAATTACAAACACAGATAGCAGATTTTCTCCTATATTTGATTTAGGCAACCTGGCTAAAATGCATCCCTGAATTTCAACCTATGAGAATTGGAGCTGTCCCTACTACAAGTGTTTGCTTCCCTGAAATACAGCTGCCTTCTGTAGATCCTTTCAGTAGTAGAGACAAGAATTTGGGCAGAATCAACTGCCCAATGATTTTTCATGACAGAAGGATTTAGTCTGTTGTGCTAAACTAATTATATCCAAAATGCATTATTTAGGTGACTTCATAGCAGATTAAAAATAAGCAATGCATTTTAATGATCTTTAAAAAGGAAAAGTTCAGTTCTCACCTTCTCCCCTTTGGTACCTGGTAAACCAATAAGTCCAGGAGTGCCAGGAGGACCCTAGAGAAAATTAAAATTATCAAGAAGGTTTGGGATATCTCCTCTGCTCTACTGGGCAGGTTTCATAAGACTCTGTTACTCACATGTGGCCCAAGGGGTCCTTTTTCACCTCTATGGCCACTTTCACCTTTTGCACCCTTTGAACCATCTGAGCCCTTAAAGGAAAACAAGTTATTTTGATTAGACTTTCAAATAACCACATGCTATTTAATCACATGCTTTATCTCTGCTTCATAAATCAGTTCGGTTTGCATGGAGTTGCACAGCACCCGCTTTTCTCAAGGGAAATATAAGATGGTATATTCTTTAAGAAAAGTTGCCATTCTTCTAACTCTTCATTTTATCTTCAGAGAGCCAGTTTGGTGTCTCAGTTTAAGGCGTCAGGCTAGAAACTAGGAGACTTTGAGTTCTAGCCTGTGTTTGGCACAAAACCAGCTGTGTGACTTTGGGCCAGTAACTTCCACTCAGTCCTAGAAAGGAGATAATGGCAAACGATCTCTGGAAAAACAAATGCTTTCCAAAATAGCTGCAGGGACTTGTCCAGACAGCCTCTGAGAATCAGGCACGATTGAATGAAGTGGGGGGGGGGGGGGGAAAGCACCCTCTTCATTACAGGAAAAGAAACTGCACTTTTTTCAGTTTCCCATTATAACAATGTATCTTGAAAAAAAATAGTATTGAAAATAATTCATTCCATTTTTTTAATCCTTAATTTATGCCATATACACACACCTAATCCTTACATATATCTGTGTATCACTACTATGGATTTATCCTATCCTCTTTTGCCTTATAGTGTAAAGTCTATCTTTGGTGTATCCATTTGTACCAGCAGTTCCAGCTGTTGTAGTATATTGAGGTGTCTTTATTTTTTAATGCCAAAGTTAATTTGTCCATATCTGCACAACTTGAAAATTTTTGAATGATCATCTCCTCTGATAGAACATGAGGCTGCTTCCAACATTGGGCAAAAGCTAATCTGGCTGCTGTCAAAATGTGTATTATTGTGTATTTCGCTTTTTTGATATTTGTTTACCAAAGATCCCTAACAAAAAGGACTCTGGTTTGTATTCGATCTGTTCTCTTGTCATTTCTTCCAGCCAATTTCTAATTTTCTGCCAATATTTTTAAGCTTCTGTACAGGACCACCACATATGCAAAAAAGTTCCCTCTTTTTTTTTTTTTGCATTTCCAGCAATTCGGACTCATATTGGGGTGCATCTTTGCTAATCTCGAAGGAGGAAAGTGCCATCTATAAAACATTTTATAGGCATTTTCTTTATATTCTACCGATTTTGTAATCTTATTATTTCTACCCCCAAAAAGAGGTCTTACAAACTGTTGAAGATGAGAATGTTTTTAATTGTTTTCTATTTTTTCTTTCTATTTTCTTCTCCCTTTTTCTCTCTCTCTTTTTCATTTGTGTATGTGTTGTCAATTTTTTTTAATTGTAAAATCAAAAAAATTTATTTATAAAAAAAAAGAAAATAATTCATTCCAATTAATATTTTGTCATCACTTGAACTAAACACACCTCCCAACAAAAATAATCTCCAGATAGTCAGTAGAGAAATCCCTGTATACATCAATGTGTTTTTGTTCAACCGACACCTGAGAGACAAAGTTGTTTTACAAAGTTTTTGCCAACATTTAATACATTTCAAGACTGTTTACTAGGAAATCAACAAATGTAAGATGTGCTCCCTAGCACTGCAATGTAGAGCTGAAAGTCTTCTTTAGAGCAAAAAAAAAAAAAAAGAAGAATTTGCAAACACCCTTATTCCTGACCAAAGACTCCTTTGTAAATATGATGAGATGTATATGCCTATTGCTTGCTTTCAAAACTCTATGTTAAATATACAGTGATTTTAGTGTAAATATACAGTGATTTTGGCATATTTGCATCAGAACAGGTTGAAATTGGATTTTCATGTAATATATTCCCCCTGTTTGAATCATCCTGATTTCGGTGAATGTTTTCATAGACTTCTTGAAAAATGTTTCTGAAAATGTATTGCAAAAGTTGTTTTATCAAAAAAATAAACTGTTGTTGATTCCACCTTCTAAATCCATAATCAGAATTGATCATCTAAATAAAATATTTTATACTTGTACAGCCTGCCTACTTTTTCTTCAAATCAATGTTCTATTATAAATTCACTTCTCAATGCCTATGGTTTTCCAACTTCCTACTTGTCTTCCCTGCTGATTTTGCTTATTGAAAGCTGGCAGTGAGTATCAGAAATCACAATCTCATGATTGAAGCTCCCTGTTGCAGTGTTGCAATGGAGACAAGTATGCAAATACAACTGGTCTGAAGATCTTTGAAATTTCAGTCACTCAGGAATAAATGGGTCCTGGATTTTCTATGCATTCTGTAAGTTAGTTGATTTGAGGTACCTTGATTCAAAAATGGTTGCCCTATGATGCACTGTTTCAACTCATTGAAGGTTGCAAACAGATAAACAGACAGGAGAGTTTTAGCAATATATGGATTAAAACTTTTTATGACACACCTTTTGTCCTTGACTTCCTTGAGGGCCCTGTAAGACAACAATAGAACATTTGAAAATAAGATCTTTTTAAAGCTATAGGTTTATATCTAATATATTAGTAATCCACTTGTGTCCCTTCTCTCATTGAAGGCACTTCAGTGCAGTAGAAGATTATGTGGAATGGGAAGATGTTTTCTCATTGTTCTTTGGGACAGCCCACACTTTGATTTCTTTTCAGAAGAGGCTAAAAATTGAACAGTCTTTGTAGACCACCTGGGTTTGAAAGCTGGAAGTGAGTTTTGAGGTCATGTTATAAGATAATCTAAAGCACTTCCCCAGGACAGGATGCAGAGCTTGGTCAAAAAACTGGATCCCTTGATGGCCTGCAGAGTTTAGCTCCATGTACTGCTATTGATACATACATATACAGGGTCTGGAAGTAGCAACTTTAAAGGGTGTTCTTGATGGAAAGAACGGAGTATGACCTATGTGCTGAAATTATAGACTCATAGAAGGGCTGATGAAGGGAAAATATCTCAGCAAGGAATATTCCTTTGGGAATTTTATAAACAAATAAATATTCCTTTGGGAATTTTATAAATAAAATGAAGTGATGTCATGTATTACTATAATGGCCATTAATGTGACACAAATTAGTGGAAATATATGTGGTATTGTCTCAGGTTTAGCTATTAAGGACTCACCTTATGTCCTTGTATCCCTTGAGGACCCTAGAGAAAACAAGTATTCATTTGTAAAATATTCTAAAATAATATTGGAGGTTTGAAACATTTGTGCTCAAAATGTCAGCATAACAAAGCCGAATTTCCCCTACCAATTCCAGACATTTCCAAGATAACCTATACTAGCTGGGAACAAAGTAGTTGTACATTAACATTTGTGGGGCCCTATTACTCATTCCTGTTATTATTAATGTCAATACCCAATATTAAAGACTCAATTCTAAATGTTTATTACCTTGGTATACAGGAATATTTCATCTTGTATTCAAAACTATTCCCCTAATTTTATTTCTGAGAACCTTGGTAAACTGCTAATAAATATTTAATTATATTTCTAAGCCAATGCATCAGTCTAAGGTTTAGCTTCATAATCACCAAAACAAACAAGCAAACAAAAACATGTTAAAGGTGGGTTTGACTCCCAAATGTTGAAGGTATCATTCAAAATTTGCCCAACAGTCGAGATACATAAATAGGCATTTAATTCAGGAAGATCTTTAAGCATTGCACAAGTAATCCTTGGGTTATGACCCTAGTTGGGACTAGAATTTCCATCAGTAAATGAAGTAATAGTTAAGCTCATGATAGAAGTTACAAGCCTGTTTTGAGTCCTTGCAGGAAGAAGGCTGGGCTGAGGGTCTGTGGGCATGCTCTGTTAGTTCTGGGATTTCTGCCAGCCCTTCCTGAAGTCCACAGGCCAGTTCCCTAAGAACACTTCAAAATGAGCTGAGGAAAGCATGCTGTGCCTCTATGAAGCCCTCATCCCACTACTTCTTTCAGTTCCACCATCACACAAAAACACTTCCTGAACAACTGCCATCTTTGCCCTGGGAGCTGCTGCTGCTTCTTTGGCCCATTGCACTGTCCTCTTCATGGTCTGTGGGCTATTTCTCCTTGAAGCAGAAGATGGGGCAGCTCTGCCCGCTCTTTTGCTCTGTCTCCTCTGCCAGCTACGTCTTCCTGCATCCTCCCTGGCTGGACCAGTTGGCAGATGAGGCCCCGCTGTCCTTTCGCACTTGCTGTGCATATCCTGAGGATGCATCCTTGTCTAGCCCCTGGAACTTGGATCAGCAGTGAGGGAGGAAAATGGCGAAGGTCAGCGGAAGGTGGCAAAGGTAGCCAAGGCAACCCAATCAGGGTGGCCCAAAAGTCAGATATGTTGAGAGACAGGCATGTGGGGGGACTTGAAGTAGAAGCAGTTCACGCAGGGCAGGAGAAAGTGACCAGGGGATACTGCAACTAGCTGTAAATGTGGGCTGGTTGCCAAGTGCCCCAAAATTGATCACATGACCGCACTGCACTGGGCAGAATTTTGAGGACCAGTTATAGCTACCATTCATCCAGCAATGTCATAACTTTGAAGGGTTGCTGAATGGATGGATGTAACTCAAGGACTATCTGTAAATGTTGGCAATGATCATCAAAGGTTAATTTTTTTTTATTTCAAAGAGATCTGCTTGGTTGGGGGAGGGGCGGGGTCATAAAAACTGCAGAGTTGTCAATAGCCCAGCCAAGCTACTTGTGCATGAAAAAGGTTCTGGTAACACTTACCATAGGACCTGGTGGACCTCGTAGACCTGGTACACCGGGAGGCCCTGGTTCAGGTATGATCTGCACATGTAAATGACATTACAAAATGACATTTACATTGAACTGTAAAACCACACATGAAGAAAGTTAACTCTTCAAAATGAAAAGTGGGATGTCATTATTGGAAAAGCACGGCAATTAATAGATGGGGAAAACATTTTAAAATTATTCCTTTAAAGAGTGAGCCTGGGTTATAGTGTTTTCTGTAAACCCCGTATCTCTGTGATGCCTCAAATTTTTACAGGTTTAATGTACCCATCTCTTCTCCTTTTTATAATATCATGCACTGTGTTTCTGGGTACATTTTTCCTGAAATACTCAATGGGTGCAAGATCTACTACTCAGCAATAAAGCCTGCCAGAAAACAGCAGAAATGCATGATCATGGCATACAACAATCTAGACAGGAATTTCATACATGTGAAGTAATACTGCATCACAGATGGGCAATTTATTTATTTATTTATTTTATTTATATTGCCGCCTATTCACCCATGGTGACTCAAGACGGCTTACACAATGTAAAATCATATTTAAAACAAAAAATAAAAACAAAAACAATAAGAACTAACAAAAAGAATCAAATAAATTAGTAAAGTACAATAGAACAAAATTTGGGAAAACAAAACCAAAACCAAACCAAAAACCAACTCCCACCCACCCTCCACCCCGATGACAGTGGGTCACACTAGCCATCTGATGGGTTCCATCCCTCTCTGGGTTCCCCAGGCCCATTGGCAAAACCAAAATTTGTAGTTTTTTTAACCTTCTTGTGGGTCTCGAAGCTCTTTCTAACCAAGACTGTTTATCACACAATCTCATGCTATTTTTCAGTAAGTAACAGATAGTTACTGCTTCTTACCTTAAAGCCATATTGCAGTTTAAAACATCTACCACCTTGTGAAAAAGCCCAGAATATATGGCTCCGTAGCCTCTCTAAGGTTAGGTAACTACAGCCATAAAGATTGTCGTTGTACAATCTATGGAGAGGTTGTAATCTCCAGTTTTATGTTATGATCTTAAACTTTTCTTGAATGTAAGCAGCCTTGCCATCCAACTTAAATGAATAATTTCCAAATAAATGACTTGATTCCAGATATGAAAACACTCTTAAATGCCCTGAAGACTCAGTGAATCCAATGAGCATTTTAATACTTCTATGTGTATTTTAATTACATTTTAACTGTACATTTTACTTTTCCCCCAAACTACCGTATTTATCACATGCTCAGAACAAGCACACAAATATGTTTATTATAGAAAATTGAATTACTGCTTTTATAACAAGGCTGTAATTTTTCACCTTGACATATTTTGGTAGTAACTTGATATTTGATAAGTAGATAGTCAGTTGATAACAACTTACAAGGTTTTGCTCACAGGGTGTCCCAGGTTCTCCTCTAGGTCCATCAATACCCTAAACAGTAATAAGAAATAAAAATAATGATATCTAAGGATAGTTCTAGATAAAAATTCCCCTGTCCAGTCGTGTCTGACTCTAGGGGGCAGTGCTGATCTCTGTTTCTTAGCTGAGAAAGCCAGTATTGTCTGAAGACATTTCTGTGGTCACCAAAGTGTACCTACTTATCTACTCACATTTGCTTGCTTTCAAACTGCTAGGTGGGCAGGAGCTGAAGCAAGTAACAGGAGCTCACCCTTTTGCATGGTGCTCAGGTTTTGAACCTGGGCTGACAGCTTTCCAACTGACAAACTCAGTTTCTTTAACTGCTGAGCCATCTCCCTCTAATTCTAGTTAAAGGAAAACAACTCACTTTGCTTTCTCTGGAAGTGTTATTTGAGCTGATTTCCCAATTAGCCTTCAGCACAAGGGGTTGGTGTGTTTTTTTGAAGATTGCTTTCCTCTTGGCTCTTATATCCATAACCAGATAATCACATAGTTTAGGAAAACCTCTCTAACATATACTGTTATCAGCAGGGAGTCATGTCTCCACAGTGAATGGCAAAGATGGTTTGATGATTAAGGAGTAATCAAATGGTTGGTTTTTCAGCCAACTAAAACCAACACTGAGGTGAGCCAAACCCCATAGTTGCATAAAGAAGCTATTTCACTCCTCTTAAGGCATATGGCTCTCTAGGGTAGATGATTTATTATCATTTACAAATACATTGACATATTTATATAAACGTTTACCATAGTTCCTCATTGTAGTGGCTTTTACCAAAACATTTAACATACGAAGAGTAGAAAAGTGAAGTAGTCGGTATAAAATGTTCTGATGTAATATCTAACAAGGGGTTTCACTGAAAACTGATTTATTAGAAGGGAAATACTATATGTGATTCCAGTACAGTTAATGCTACATCCAAATCCAATACACATGTTTATTTCCATAATGTCTTCAGGTAAAAAAAAGTTAAAAGATATGCGTAAATGGGTGTATTTCTTGTTTATGCAAACTGGGAGGATTGTTGGTGTTGATGTAATGTGTAGGTTGGCTGCTCGACTGCTATATATGATATTTATACTTTTATTTATTTATTTTTAATTCTCTTTTTAATGGTTAGCTACCACATGTACTTATGGTGGGCAGCCACATACAGTACATCAAACAAATAAAGTAAACAAATCTATACTGTACATGTCTGACATTAATATTTTTAAAATAAATGAATTTGAAACATCTCCTGTACTGAGGAATATTCCTTTTATGATTATGGCTTCTTTGATTCCAGATTTTACATTGATCACTTTCTATTCCCAAATCTGGCTTTATTTTATATTGAAACAGAAAGGAGAAAGAAAAAAATGGACTTTAATTCAAGATCAAAGTGAATTTATAAGAAAATGGATTACTTACAACATAAAGAGAATGGCGTAAAAGGCAGGATTGTATAGATTCTGGAAGTTTCATCATAATAGTAGAACAGAATTATTGTTGTGTGTTAAGTAGTTCACCTGAAAATCTTCAAACTAAAGCTTCAGTTATAAATGGGCAACCTATGTGTTTCAGATGATACACATGGGTTTTAGGATTATCACCCATGTTTTTTACCTAATTATAATTATAAGTTATCTTCCTAATTTTGTGCCACTAACAGCAGTGAGAATATGCAGTCTGCACTAGACAGTATTTATGGCCTCATCCTTCCTCCTTTGAGAAGTATAGAATAGGTGATGACCAGGCTGAGTCTGAGGGAGGGGTCAAATGTATCATCAGCTTTGAGTCCCTTTGTGCCCACAAGAGATCTAAGTCCAGCCCATCTTAAATTCCATTGACTTTTATCTACTGTTTCTTCTAGAGAGCTAAAGTTTGCAATATATGTTTGTATCCATTTGAACTGCCTGGATCTTCTGACTTTCCTGGCACTTGTCAGCTAGGAGGAAAGGGAAATAACTTTCCCTCAGTCCAAAAAGCAAAAATTGTTCAGGGGGAGTCTCACATATTTCCTCTTCCCTCTACAGCCCTGCTAAAAATGTCTGGGGGGTGGGGGGGAGAAGCTGAGTGAATAGTGTCTGGATATGAGTGTCTGCATGTGAGTAAGAAAAAGAAACAGAGAGATAAATATGGTTTATATGATTTATATGTTTAAAAGGAACATCTTGAGAAGATGGCTGTCCTAGCAATCTGTGTAACTATGGAGACTGTACTTTTGCTGTAAAAGAAAAAACTCGTAATACTTTCTCAGGGTGGCTTCCTTAGCAAAAGTTCAAAAGCTCTTGATCTATAGAAGTAGATCACAAAGTTTAAAAAAAAGGCTTGTTTTACTATAGATTACTGCAATAAGCAGCCATATAATAGCTATTCTTTGATAAAAAAAAAAAACAAGTTGTACTGAAGGCAAACCATACCGGTGGACCAGATAAGCCCATTTCTCCTATCTCTCCTTTCTGTCCCATTACTCCAGGGTTTCCTTGCTCTCCTTTCATTCCTTTGGGGCCCTGTAAGTTATGAAACAAAAGTATGATACATTGTTAATTGGCCAAAAATTTATCTCGCCACCATGCATTTCCCTCTGAGATCTTCTAAGTCCCTCTCTGAAAAAGACTTGGGGGGATTAGCTGGAGAGATTTTGAAAAGGGAAATATCAAGCAATATAGTATATACATATTTCTGGAAGATAACCTTTAAAAAGTTCCTGTAAACTGAAATAAATTACCAATGCAGCCTAATACAAAATATTCTCTAGCTATTCAATGAAGAACGTGTATCTGCTACTGCAATTTTTTTCAGAATCCCCTTATATGTATAGATATATTTGGTAGGCCACAGGAATACAATAGTGTGTTCAAATTATATTGCAGAATGCAGATTTGCAAAAAAAAATTTTTGTGTGTCAAATCAATCAATCAATCTCAGGAATTTAAATTGAGAAGGGGGAAAATGAGAGGGGAAAATGAGAATGTAATTATGTTTCTTACATACTAATTTTTGGAACCTCTCCAGATTTACTTTATTAGGAAGTGGAATAAAAAAAACTGAATACTAAAATAGAGCCTTAAGAATAAAATACAAGTAAAGCAAAGATTTTGGCTTTTAAACTAAGAATTGCAGCAGCTGCTGTCTAAGGAGCAAAATACTGAAAGCTGAAGGAGCAGTGCTCACTCAAAAGCCCTGCCACTCTTGTCTAAAAACTTAACTGAGGAGAAGGTGAGAAAATTCTACCACTTGATTGCTAAGCAAAAAGAGAGGGGGGAAAAGGCAAAAATCTGCCACTGCAGTTTGGTATCAAAATCACACTATGGGTAATCCTCATTTACCAACCTCAATAGGGCCTGGCATCCTTAAGCAGAATGATTGTTAAGCATGATGTCATGTGACTGCACTGACTTTACAACATCAGTTCTGTCAGTTCCAGCTGCAGTCGTTAACCAAGTCACTGTGCATGATTAAGCCCAACATCAGATGACCATGACTTCCCACTTCTTGCTGGCTTCCCCACTGACTTTGCTTGTTGGACTATGAAGGTTTCAAATGGCAATCACATGTACACAGAATGTTGTGACTGTTACGAACTAAGCAAACGCGTTCGTTTAAAATCCTAATAGTTTACTTCCACAGCAGGCTCGTAATCCTGCACTTCTGATTTACGAATAGCGAATCGTGATTGGTCGTTTCTGACTGATCTGATTGGCTGGCAGCGGATCGCCTCGATTGGCGCTTTTAGAGCGGTAAACTCAAATCATTGGTTGTTGTGACAGCAGCCAGCTCTATAAAAGCTGCTGCTGCCTTAGCATTTGCTCTGTTCTGAAGTCACGATTAAAGAGTTGAGTAACTATTCGATGTCTCGTCTCCGTTCCTTGCGCCTACTCTTCCAGAGCTAACAGTGACCATCGAAAATGCAGCCCAGTTGCCAACACCCAAATCATAAACATGACTTTAGGGATGCTAGATCAGCTACAACTTTGAGGAACAATTTTGAATCTCCTTTTCAGTGCTGTTGTAACTTCAAACAGTCAATATGTGAGGAATATCCCATACTTTAGTGGCCCAATTGTAGGCTACCACTGGATTTTAGGATTGTTTTAATGATGAGATCACTTTGCGTCCACACATATTTTCCTCCCTGAAATCCCAAATCTGACACAGATAGAAACAATTTGGCCTATCCCCCTGTAGGGATGTCACTCAATGGTACGGAATGGTTAAAGTAGTTAAGATGCCTGGACTTCAACTTCCAGATTTCTCCAGCCAGCATACATTCTGAGAGTTGAAGTCCAGGCATCTTAAAGTTGTCATGGTTGAGAAATGCCGTGTTACAGGTTGCCAACTAAGTTTAATGAAAAAAAAAATAGATACGGACGTACAGGTAAACCAATCATGCCCACTTCTCCAATCTCTCCCTTCTGTCCTACTGGTCCAGAGCTTCCTTGATCTCCCTTTGACCCTTTCAATCCCTGCAATATAAAGCAAAAGTACATGGGGTTTAGTTCAAAGGATTCGTTTTCAGAACTTCTCAGCGATACATTAAATAGTGCTTACAGAAGAAAGCCCTGTTTACGATCAAATGCTGATGATAAAGAGTAGAACAAAATTTCCTAGAGTGGAAAATATTTCCTCAAGATTCTGTTATCACACACTTCCCTGCACAACATTTATCCTTTTGGATCAAACTTGTAATCTCAGAGCATAACCATGGCTTATAAAGAGCCAGATAGGCAGCTAAACCAGATGGTGTTGTTACTGCATTGTTTGTTTGTTTATTTATTCATTTATTTATTCAAGTTTGTCAAGCATGTATGAGAAAACAAGTATAAGTATGAACATAACATACAAACATATAAGTATAAACAGGTATAAGTATATACATAATAAATGAGTATGAATAAATGGGAACAGTAGGACAGGGACAGTAGGCACGCTCAGGGGTGGGATTCAAATTTTTTAACAACCGGTTCTATGGGCATGGCTAAGTTGGTGGGCGTGGCTTGGTGGTCATGTTATTGGCTGGGCGTGGTCAACTCAATATCATTCACATCGAGACACGCATCTCCTCACTTGGCCTCTCATGACTGTGGGGTTGTTGCAACAGTTGTAAGTGTGAAAAATGGTCATAAGTCACTTTTTTCAGTACCATTGTAACTTTGAATGGTCACTGCACACAAGCAAAGTACCAGCAAAGGAGAAAAAAAAGACTCCAGAGACGTTCCTGAGACAGGAAGTCTAGTCCTGCCAAGAATGTGATAAGGGTTAACGGAGAGGCAGTTTCTGTAAGCAACACCAGAATGTTTCCTTCCTGCCTTCCTTACAGGATTAGGCCAGTAATTTCTTCTAACAACCGGTTCTCCGAACTGCTTAGAATGTTAACAACCGGTGTGCTTATGCACATCCCCTTACAAATCTCTTAGGAATGGAGTGAAGTCCACGGTAGACAGCTTAAGGTTAAAGTTTTGGGGGGTTGAGGATGTAACAACAGAGTCAGGTAGTGAGTTCCAGGCATTGACCACTCTGTTGCTAAAGTCATATTTTCTGCAATCGAGTTTGGAGCTGTTTACTTTGAGTTTGTATCTGTTGTTTGCCCATGTGTTATTGTGGTTGAAGCTGAAGTAGTCATTGACAGGTAGGACGTTGTAGCAGACAATTTTGTGTACTAAACTTAGGTCAGACCGTAGGTGGCATAGTTCTAAGTTGTCTAGGTCCAAAATTTCAAGCCTGGTGGCATAAGGTAATCTATTGCAAGCTGATTTTATTCTTATTCTTATTATTAACATTATTATGAATGTTATTATTATTATGAACATTATTAATCTTATTATTATTATGAACATTATTATTATGAACATTATTATTATGAACATTATTATGAATGTTATTGTTGTGCTAGGAAATAATGGTTGAGGAGGGGACATTAATTTTCAGTGGATTCCTTATTCTGGGAGAAGATGGGCTGCACTTCTCAGCAAGGTTCCAGAGAAATATTTGCTTTGCTATTTGTTTTTTTTCTCTGTAGGGTTCTTGTTTGTCTACTAGAAGCCTATAGTACATAAGCCTCTTTTTCCCATGGGACCAAGGCTTTTGAACGATATAGCCTGTTGGTAGAATTTTCAGTATTTGCTTCTTGGATGATATAGCCTGTTAGTGAAACTTCCAGTATTTACTTTTGCAAGATGTCTTCAAAGACATCTTAATGGCATACAGATACATTCAATTCTGCAATGGTTTAACTCTATGGTAGCTTATGTACCAAACCTCTATAACCAGCTCAGGAAATTTAAGGGCTCTGCATTTTGAAGTGCTATGCAAATCCTTTGCTTCTGCACAATATAAAGTGTCTCTCTTCAAATTACCAAAAAAGCCACATCTTTTTTTTTAACAGCTTATTGCTTTGTAAAGAGCACCAAGCTGTCCCCAGAAGGGCTTCTTCTGAAGGCTTTGCACAACTCTATTAAAAGGATTTATTTATTTATTTATTTATTTATTTAGTCAAGCGATTATAAGATAACAGGTATAAGTATAACATAGATATGAATACATGAAATGGATACATATAAGAAAAATAAAAAAATAAAAGAAACAATAGGACAGGGACAGTAGGCATGTTGGTGTGTTTATTCACACCCCCTACAGACCTCTTAGGAAAGGGGTGAGGTCAATAGTAGACAGTCTAAGGTTAAAGTTTTTGGGGTTTGGGGAAGAAACCACAGAGCCAGGTAGAGTATTCCAGACATTGACCACTCTGTTGCTGAAGTCATATTTCCTGCAATCATGTTTGGTGTGGTTTACCTTGAGTTTGTATCTATTGTGTGCTCTTGTATTGTTATGGCTGAAGCTGAAGTATTCATTGACAGGTAGGACATTGCAATATATAATTTTATGTACTATACTTAGATTGGACCAAAGGCGACGTAGTTCTTGGTTTTCTAGGTCTAGAATTTCAAGTCTGGTGGCATAAGGTATTCTGCAACGAGGAGAGGAGTGGAGAACTTTTCTTGTGAAATATTTCTGGACTTTCTCAGCTGTATTAATATCAGATACGTAATAATTTAAGTTAAATTTGCATACCGATAAAGCTTGCCTGAACTTCAGTCAGCTCCAAATATTTGTAGGAATAATAATTACACCTTTCTATTTTAGAATGCTTGTCTTTTGATTCCTAACTTTAACTTCCAGAGTTTCTTTTGTTTTATTTTATTTTTTAATGTAAATTACATCTGGTTGCTGGGCCTCACAAAATGAGAGAGAGGTTTGATGAGTAAAAATATTTCTCTTTCTGTTTATTTCTGTCAGTAATGTTTGTTCAAAATAAACAGGTCTATGTTTATTTCCTCATAAGCTTTTGAAGATTCCAACTGTTTTAATAACTTTGACAATGACAGTGAATCTCTTAACTACTTAATTCACTGCACTTACAGCCAACTATGTATAGAACTGTACCCATAATAGTAATTTTCTATTTTAAGATAAATTCAGCCAAACACTTTCATAGTGAACATATTAATCCTGAAACATACCCTCTCTCCATCAACTCCAGGTGGACCAGGCAAGCCAAGCTCCCCCTAAAGTATAAGAAAATGAATAAATTAGGACAAAGGGGATATTCTAAACCGAACCAGTTCAAATTAAGTTCTACAAAAGAACTTTTATTTTCTTGGACTAAGTACAAAAGCGATTCTCAAAGCTTGAGAATGAAGCTGGATATTTTAGTTAAAGCACCCAGTTTCTTCAGATTGCAATTCCATGTCCACTTACCTGACTTTATGGCTTTGTATTTCAGAATTAAAACACCCATTTTAATTTAATTTAAACGTCTTCCAGCTTTAGCTTCTAAACAAAGACAATCTTTCAAGGTCCAAGTGAGCAAAAAAACCAAAGATCTTGGTGGGTATAAACTAACATTTACTAAACTTCTGTTATGTTGTTTTTGCTGTCTTTCAAGTAAGTCTTTAGATCTTCAATAAATAGCTATTAAGAGCCTCTATCAGTAATTGCTGTCAAAATCCAAGTAACCATATAAAGAAACCTAATGTATATAATATATATAAAATATATAAATGACCCAAAAATTTCTGCTACCTGCTACCTGTATACCTCTACATGTTAATCTTCAAAATTCACCACTGATCAGATTAGTTCTCAAAGGACCTATAAGAATAACCCATATGAATCAACTGTGCCACTGAATGTCCATTGGGTAGAATAGGGGTGTCCAACCTTGGCAACATTAAGACTGGTGGACTTGAACTTACAGAATTCCCCAGCCAGCAAGGTTGACACCCCTGGTGTAGACCAACGTATTTTGTTTTAAAGGAACTGAAATCCAACCTTTGGTCCTGGAGCGCCTTGAGGCCCTGGTTCCCCTTGAGGTCCTGGTGGCCCCTAAAACAAAGAATAAGATGGATTTTGTTACTGTTGTTAACAGTAATATTTAAGAAATAAAGCATTTAGAAATAATTTATTTATTTTTATTTATTTGATTTGTCAATCGCTTACAAGATACAGGTATAAGAATAAACATAGTTTTGAATACATGAGATAGATACTTATAGGAAAAATAAAAAGAAACAGTAGGACAGGGACGGTAGGCACGATTGGTGTGCTTATGCACACCCCCTACAGGCCTCTTAGGAAGGGGGTGAGGTCAATAGTAGACAGTCTAAGGTTAAAGTGTTTGGGGAAGAAACCACAGAGTCAGGTAGAGTATTCCAAATATTGACCACTCTGTTGCTGAAGCTGTATTTTCTGCAGTCAAGTTTAGTGCGGTTAACCTTGAGTTTGTATCTATTGTGTACTCTTGTATTGTTATGAATGAAACTGAAGTATTCATTTGTAGATAGGACATTGCAATGTATGATTTTATATACTATAGATCAGACCGAAGCTGGCGTAGTTCTAGGTTTTCTAGTCAAGGTCTTTTTGGAGGGTAGTAGTATTGTCTGTGAAAAGACCTTGACTATGTATCAGAATGGTCAAACAAATGGCAACTTCAAATCTCAACAAATAAATGCTCTGTCCTACATATTGGCAAAAAATAAATAAATCAGAAAATAAAATACAGGCTGAATAGTCAAGAACTTGTTGATGATCCAAACTCTGTCAAGGATCTTGGAGTACTCATCTCTAATAACCTAAGTGCCAGAGCCCACTGTAACTACATAGCCAAAAAGGCATTAAGAGTTGTTAACCTAATCTTGCGTAGCCTTTTCTCTGGTAATATTACACTAATAACTAGAGCATACAAGACATTTGCTACACCAATACTCGAATACAGCTCATCAGTCTGGAAACCACATTACATATCTGATATTAACACAGTTGAGAAAGTCCAGAAATATTTCACAAGAAGAGTTCTCCACTCCTCTACTCGTTGCAGAATATCTGATGCCACCAGACTTGAAATTCTAGACCTAGAAAACCTAGAACTATGCCACCTTCGGTCTGATCTAAGTATAGTATGTAAAATCATACATTGCTATGTCCTACCTGTCAATGAATACTTCAGCTTCAACCATGACAATACAAGAGCACACAATAGATACAAACTTGTTAATCGCACCAAAATTGATTGCAGGAAATACGACTTCAGCAACAGAGTGGTCAATGTCTGGAATACTCTACCTGACTCTGCGGTTTCTTCCCCAACCCCCAAAAACTTTAACCGTAGACTTTCTACTATTGACCTCACCCCTTTCCTAAGAGGTCTGTAGGGGGCATGCATAAGCTCACCAACATGCCTACTGTCCCTGTCCTATTGTTTCTTTTATTTTTCTTATATGTATCCATGTATTCATAACTATGTTTTTACTTATACCTATAATCTTGTAAGCAATTGACAAATCAATCAATCAAATAAATAAATAAATAAATAAATAAATAAATAAATAAATAAATAAATAAATAAATAAATAAATAAATAAATAAATAAATAAATAATAAATGGATTAGATTAACAACTCTTCATGCCTTTTTGGCTATGTAGTTACAGTGGGCTCTAGCACTTAGATCATTAGAGATGAGTACTCCAAGATCCTTGACAGAGTTTGGATCCTCAACAAGGTCTTGACTATTCAGCCTGTATTTTATTTTCTGATTTTTTTGCCAATATGTAAGACAGAGCATTTATTTGTTGAGATTTGAAGTTGCCATTTGATTGATCATTCTGATACATAGTCAAGGTCTTTTTGGAGGGTAGTAGTATTGTCTGTGGTGTTGAGTAGCTTTACATCATCAGCGAAAAGAGTGCAGTTGCTCTTAATATGATCCCAGAGGTCATTTAACACTGCCTTGGGGGACACCACTGTTGACAGGTACAGAATTTGATAGGACGCTCCCAATTTTGACCATTTGTTGTCTGTTTGTCAGGAATGCTTCTATCCAGTTATGTAGGTGTCCAGAGATACCATAAGATTTTAGTTTTAGGAGTAGTTTGTCGTGTACCACTGAATCAAAGGCTTTACAATCTACAGTCTATGTAGATTGCGTCTATTGCTTTGCCCTGATCGAGTTGTGTAGTCCATATGTTTTTGCAGTGTACGAGTTGCAGATTACAGGATAGTTTTTTTCTGAAACCAAATTGTTTATTTGAGAGTAGGTTTTTTGTCTCTAAGTGGAGGATAATGGATTGGTTAATAATTGATTCCATGACTTTACAGGTGACGCAGCATAAAGAGATTGGTCTGTAATTTTTAACTAGGCTGGGGTCTCCTTTTTTGAAGATGGGGATGACCGTGGCTTGTGACTATAGTTTTGGCAAGAAGATGGTCCTGAAAGATTTTTCAAAGATTATGTTTAGAGGTTCGGCTATGGCAGTGGATAGCTTTTTAAACAAGCAGGCACATATTTCATCCAGTCCAATAGATAGGGATAGTTTTAGATTGCGCAGTGCTTTTTCAACAATGTCTTCTGTAAAATCGATATGTATTAGATCATTGTAGTTGTCTGTGGTTTGACTAGGAAGTACTGGGCTTGATCCATTGCTGTTTACAAATACTGAGCCGAAGAATGTGTTAAAGAGGTTTGCTTTGATGGTGTCGTCATTGCAGTCTTTGCCATTAGGTCCTTTTGGGGGTGGGATGGTCCTTGAGTCTTTTAGTTTGTTGTTTACAAAATTGTAGAAAGCACAGGTGGAATTGGTGCATAGGTTTTCCTCTTGTTTAATGTGATAATTAGTGCATTCAGTTTTTATCTGGTGGCATAGATTTTTGTATCGACTTTTGAAGTTAGCAACGTGACCAGATTTGTTTTTTTGCCAAAGTGATCTCTTTTTGGATTGAAGCTTCCTTATTGTTATGGGTAATCTGTTTTTCCTGGTTTTGGGAGTTGTTGTTGGTACATATAGTTCGATGGTTCTTTTGATTTCTAGTAAGAATATGTTGTAATGGTCTTCAACAGTATTGCATCCAGTGAATAGAAATTGCCAATCAAGGGAAGAGAGATAGTTGATTATAAGATCATAGTTGCCTTTTTTGAAGTTATAATTGGGGAACTAGTTGTTCCAGTCCCAGATTTGTTATAGCATTGTAGAAGGTTGCATGTATGGGTTCAGTTGTACATTTGTTTAGGCTCCAGTTAATATGAGGTAGATTGAAGTCACCAAGAAAGATAAAAGTGTGTGGGCAGGATGCTTTCCATGTTAGTAGTGTCTTTTGCTTGTTTACATGTTCGATGTCATAATCAGGGGCTCTGTAACATAGTAAGAACCGAAATGTGATATTTATGGTCAGTTCATAGATAATGGTCTCAGGAAGAGCAAGCTCTTGGTTAACTTGGATGTTTTTTAGATGTAAGGACTTTTTATAGAAGATAGCAATACCACCTCCTCTACGGTTTTCATGATCAGATCGGTAAACATGATAGTCTCTTACTGAGGTAATGGAGTCAGGGAGAGATGCATTGAGCCATGTTTCACAGACAAATATGATGTCGAATTTAGCTGTATTTAGTAAGAGGAGAAATTCGGGTATTTTATTTACAAGGCTTCTTGCATTGAGTAGCTTGCATTTACGGCCAGTTGTAGTTTGAATTGTGGTAGTTGGGGGCGTGCGTGCCTAGTCTTGGGTGATGGTGGATTGGTTGAAGTAGGGTTGGATGCTGAGTTGTGGGTTGTGTGACTTTCTTTTGATACAGTCTGCACGGTAATCAATGTACAGGTCCTTCTCTCCATTGTCTAGATGATTTTTGAGTTCTGCGCATAGTATATGGGAGCGGGCACGTTGCTGTAAGGTTAGGTCAGGATGAGATCAGAGATTTTTATGATTGGTGTTGTTTTTGGCGAGTGAATTTATAGTATAAATGAATTTACATTTGCTTAATTCATTTTTGCAAATGACCCTGCAGAAGCGTGGGGCCACAGAGCCGTCTCTGTTTTTAAGCTCTCGGCCAATGTGGGAAATGTCAAGTATTTCATCAGGGGAGATAGTTGATGCTTGATAGTCACTGATGATGATGATGTTACTGAATAACTTCTAGAAACCAAGCATCAGTTATTTTAAGCAACAATGATAACACACAGAAATGTCTGTGGAGTAGCCCATCTAATATTTAACTGCAGGGAATTTACTCCAAGGTGCAAGAAAGCTTATAAACAATTTCTGTTCAGTGAGTCCTGCATCACATGTATTATGAAAGGATAAGAGCTCTCTGTCTTATAACAATAATGACACCTCTCCAAGTTGTCACTTCATGGAAACCTTGTTTTCCTTCTTTTTCAATCTCTTCAACTAGCAACAGTGGACAGATACAAATATGTAAACTCAACTATTCTGAGATTGTTGCAATGTGGGAAATCTTGGATTGTCAACACCATGCAACCACCTCACAAGATTTTTGTTTTCTTTTGTATGGAACTCTCTTAAGTTAAGGTAAAAGGGAAATATGTTTGGATCCAGCAGAAACTAGAAAGACATTGACTCCTTTATGTCAGTCACCTTATTAAAGGATGTCTTTAACTTATGACCATTCATCTAGCAACCATTCAAACTTAGGATGGTGCTGACTTACAGCCAGTCTTCGCACTTACGACCAATGCAGCATTCCAGGGGTATGTGATTGCCATTTGTGACCTTTCCAGCTGGCATCCAACAGACAACCTCATTGGAGCAATCTGGATTTGCTAAACGACCATGTGGTTTGCTTAAGGACTACGGTGATTTGCTTAATAATGGCAACAAAAGAGGCTCCTAAGATTGGACGTGATTTGCTTAGTGATGCAAGTATTTATTTATTAATTTTTTAAGCCTGTCCATATGTCTTCCAGAGGAACTCTGAATGGTGTACAAATACATTATATGTATAAAATTTTAAAAGAGACAAATGACAGTCCCAATTTTCATCATAAGTTGAGGACTACCTGTAGTTCCCAAAATGAATTGTCTCCTTGTACTAAATATGATTATTTGTTTTTTACACTTTTATACAAAATATCTCTTTTTAGAGAAATTAAATGCTGTCCCTTCAAAATAAAATTCCCTCATTTTAATTTATCACATATTGTGGCTGAAGTGTTGGGAACTGAATTTACCAGTTTTAGTAAATTTAGTAGCATGTATGCAACATTTACATAGGAAGCACTGGGTAAAAGCTCTAAATAGGAATCAATTTCATTTTGTTCACTGTGAATATACATGTAGGTGGCAAGTTCTTGTAGTTTATTAAGAAATGTGAATTAGCTTTCATCATGAAGAATTCAATATGAAGATTCCCCTCTATTGGATAAATACTCCTTCCATTGATAAAAGGAAAATGTTGGATTTAATCCAAACATTTTATATGCCTTTGGCATATTCCACTAAATATGCAATGCCTGAAGTCTTCCAATGCAAATTAATTCAAGGCACAAATCAAATATGGGACTAATGTGCATTTTAAAAAGTCTTGTATAAAACCAAATCAATGTACCATGCATGCATGCGTGATCAGGACTGAGGTGGCACTGGAGGCTTTGCTGTCCGATAACTCATACGCACAGAAGAAGTCTACTTATGAATAGTTGCTTGCACAAAGGCTTTCACACAACTGGATTCCCATCATATGGAAGCCCATATGTGAATAATTGCTGGCATGTAGGTTTTGCCACTACAGAATAAATTACAAGGGCATTGCAGTCTCATTCCTGATAACAGCTATGAACGTGTGAAATAGGCTATAGATGGCTAATGATCACGATAGTCTGATTATTCATGTTAAATAGTCTGAGACTAGGTTACCTAAATTATAATGCCTTTTGTCCAGGGGTCCCCAAACTTGGCAACTTTAAGACTTGTGGACTTCTGGGAGTTGAAGTCCACAAGTCTTAAAGTTTCCAAGTTTGGAAACCTCTGCTTTTGTCTATGAGGCCTGATCAAGAGAAATTCTTGGATTTTTTTTGGTGAGAAGGATAGTGGAAAACAGAATTTAGTTATTCAAGGTTTTTTTCCCCCCCACACAGTAAGGATAACATACAAACATACCCCAACTTATCCCAAAACTTACCGTATTTGCCGGCGTATAAGACGACTGGGCGTATAAGACGACCCCCAACATTTCCACTCAAAATATAGAGTTTGTTATATACTGCCGTATAAGACTACCCCTCTTCCACACACCTTCCACTTTTGCACTTTTTTTTTTTTTTGACGCACTTTTCTGCTTTGGACAATTTTGAAATGAGCTAATCCAATTTTGAACCAAGAATATGCAAATAGCTATGGAGTTTAGAAATGAGTTTTAAAAATATTTTCATTGCTTACCATTAAGCGTAAAATATGTTGTAAATAAAATGAGAACACAGGAAACGTTCTCTTCTCAATACAGCTGATCTCTCTCTCTCTCTCTCTCTCTCTCTCTCTCTCTCTCTCTCTCTCTCTCACACACACACACACACACACACACACCAAAAACCGGACACTGAAAAGGCTGCCAAGGAACAGTATATTCAATGCCTTCTCTTTAATCAAGAAACAAGGAATTCCTTAGAATCTTTTTTTTTCCCCAAGTGGCCCTCTTTAAAAAAAAAATGGAGGTAACACTTTCATTCAAAAAGTCTTCCAGTATCTGGAGTCGCTCAGACATATTGAAGTGAGGCAGGAGAGTAAGTGAAATTTGAAATGATCCAGCTACTGTTTTCTTCCCTCCGCCCGAAGGCCATTATCTCCACATCAAAACGAACGAGGGGAGGCAAAGAAGCCAAACACGCTAAAAGGATCTCTTTATTTTCCTACACAAGGTCACACCTACTTTTCCGCATTCAAAGGACAACCTCTCCTCACCACCACACACACACACACACACCCCAATACCCGCAAACAATGTTCTGGGCATTAATCACCATTGCTACATTAACCTGGTAAATTTATACCCTGCCTCTCCCAGTGTTGCTTTGCGGCAGGATTTCACACAGCGGGCGCTCGCCGCTCTCTTCTCCGCTCTCCCACCGTTCGCACATGTTGGAAGCACCGTAAAACCTGATAACCCACCCGGGGCTCCCCATCCTTAACCTACAGCCGCCCGCATGCAAAACCTGCGTGCAGAAAGAAAAAAGAAAAAGAAAAAGTACGCCGCACGTGAGGATCTTCAATCCTCTCCTCCCCACACCGCTAAGGAAGGAAGAGGGGAAAGGTTGCGCAGTGCGTGGCAACACACACACACACACACACACACACACCGCTCCCCCAACCTCCTCCCGGCTGCAACTCAAGCTCGAAGTGGGAGTCGGAGTCCTCCCGGCGTATAAGACGACCCCCCACTTGAGGCATGTTTTTCAGAGCAAAAGTCGTCTTATACGCCGGCAAATACGGTACCCCAAAAACAAAAATACAAGTCAGACTGAGTATGTTCTAATAATCAGATTTTCACTATCATCTAATATGTAAATTCGGAATATTTTATCTAATAGCCATCTCTGGTATGGTGGAGTCTAAAGTTATTTTGGGCCCTTGACTAAAATAAAGTCAAGTTTCCTGATCTAAAATGATAAAAACTAAGCAGTGTTTAATGGTGGTTCAGCTTTCCCCAATCTGATGCCTCCAAGTGTTTAGGACTTGAATTATGTTGGTGGCTGTTAATGGGAATTCACTATATCAAGAGATCAGAACACTGTACTAGATTAATGTAACAGCAGGCCCTGGTCAAGCCAAAGCTAAACAGTAATATTAATTCCAGTAACGAGTAAAAAGCTTTCTCATATTAAGCACTGCCAGTTACTTTAGTATCAAAATGACTGAAGAATCAGTCACTAAACTTCAGTAAGCTAGAGAAATACAAACCAAAGTAAACAATTCCTTCAGATTTGTATCTGTTTTATTAACCAAATGTTTAGCAGAAGTTTTGTTAATGATCACAATCCAAAAATCCAAGGCAAAAAAGCCACATGCTGGGCCATTCCAACAAACCAATTCAAGTGAACATCTGGCATGCCACAATTACCGTCAATTTGGGTTTCCCCACAGCCTGTTATAAAAGAATTAGGATGGTTTTCAAATGTACTTGACATAGCTAAAACAGTAGTTTCAAAGGTTGGCCTTCTCCCAATGGAAAATAGTATAATCTGTCCAAACGTGTTATCAGAAAATGTTACTGCATTGCTTTTATCCATTTTTATCTATGCTTTTATCTGAATGGAAAACAAAATGTAAACTCTATTCCTGTAACTACTGAACTATAATCTATTATGTAAACAAAAACCTGTTAATATTACTTGTGTGTCAATTGTTGCAAGTATTCATCACCCTGAGGAAATGTAGGTAGCCATTACTGTGCACCCTCCCCCACAAGTCCTCACTTACAGAATAGACCTGAATTTTTCGGTATTTGTATTTAGGAACAACTATATTCTGTCTGGGGAAAATGCAGCTGCCTTTCCAAATTCAGAAACAACACTGAGACAGCAAGCAGCACAACACTAGAAGGAAAGTATTAAGATTTGTTTCAGACTGGTATGAGCTGAGAATATGAAGGGCCTGCTCTGCCCCAACTTATCAGAGTAGAGTACCAATGTGTATTACATTAGTATGAAGGAGATGGTCTATGCCTGCAACTAAAAATATCTGTTTAAAGATGTGCAAGTGCAGATGTGAGACAATTGGGATCTAGTTCTCTTTGGCAGGATGGGGTTTAACTTCCATTACATGTAGCCCTCGGGGGGAGGGGGGGATATTGTTACCTTTGTTGTAAGCATTGATTAATGGAATATTTGGACCATGACCTACACTTTCAATGTTATCTTACTAAATTTTATGCAGAATATATATCTTGTGCTCATATTTTGATTATAGTTTTTCTAAAGATGCCTGACTGGTCAGTAGGAGAAGCAGGGTGCAAAATTATATGGGCTTCTGATTTTATATACATACTGTATATCTGACAATACTGCTACAGTTTTTAACTTATTTCATCCAATATGACCTAACAATCATGGAATCTTTGGAAAGCACCAATTGTTGAATATCTATCTATCTATCTATCTATCTATCTATCTATCTATCTATCTATCTATCTATCTATCTATTTATCTATCTATCTATCTATCTATCTATCTATCTATCTATCTATCTATCTATCTATCTATCTATCATCTGTCTGTCTGTCTGTCTATCATCTATCTATCCATCTATTTAGGTATCATCTAGCAATAGCACTTAGATTTGTATATGGCTTCACAGTGCTCTAAGCAGTTTACAGAGTCCGCATATCGCCTGCAACAATCTGGGTCCTCATTTTACTGACCTCAGAAGGATGGAAGGCCAAGTCAACCTTGAGCTGCTGGTAGTCGGCAGTCAGCAGAATTAGCATGTAATACTGCATGCTAATCACTGCACACCTAGTTATCTCCATACATCTATCCATCTATCCACCCACCCATCCCCTTATATATAATACTCCTTTATTTACATGATAAATTCATTAGTTCAGGGAATAGTATGATCATATTGTATTATGCATGTTACCTTGAGAGCTTCCAAGATCCTACCATCATAATCAATTACTACTGTATCACCCTGTTCTCCTTTCAGGCCTGGAGGTCCCTGAAAAGAAAAAGTTATTGCAAGATTTATGTTAACAGACATAACACTCTACTATTCATATACTATTAGGAGGCTTTAGTAAATTATTATCCACTGGAAGGAAGAGTCAAATATCACCCACAATGTTAAAGTCCCAAGAAAGGCCCAGCTTTTGACTGCCCTGATCTCAAGCTTGCTATTTTTAAAGACAATTAATTAAAAAAGCCCAGCTCCTTTTCAACAGTGCTGATACAGCTGTAGAACTCTTTTCCATAATAAAATGTAAAGTCCCTCTTAAAACATCTTGTTAAAACCATTTTGTTATTCACAGCTTTTTATCACCACATGAACTTTGAACCATCGAAGATGAAATGGAGATTTCTTCTGGGAAAGAAACTTAATTATGTTCTTTAGTTGTTTTGTTCTTTTTGTTATATACTACCTTGGGGAGATTTCTATTTTGAAAGTTAATCCACAAATATACAAGTTAAACTCAAAGATGTGAACCCTCAGAAAGGTACTAAGAATTGTTTCTATTTGCACTTTTCCATTCATGGAGAATTCTTTAATCCAGGAGAAGCATGTATAAATGGAGGGAAAAAGTGGTATTGATATCCCCATCACCAATCTATTACATCTTCACTGAGGATTTAGTAAGTATTTGAACCCAATGAGAAATAAACGGAGTACTACAGGTACTAATTCTTTTCCAACTTGGCAATTTTCAGATGAACTGAGACTGTAGAATTGGGAGGATGCCAACCCACTCTTTATAAAATTGGAAAAACTTTGCTGTAGGAGAAAGAAATATGTTCCTCAAATTATTTATCTTCTGTTCCTGTAAAGCTCTAATCAATCTATAACGGTGGATATGATTTTGATGTTGTAATTATTTTAAAGCATACTGTAGAAAGTATATGTGTATATTACTTTTTAATACAAAACAGATTCTGCCATTACTTGTTGTAATCCTTTGCATTTATATGTCCCACACAAATATCAAATTTTAAGAATTCCTTGAAAACATTTTCAACTGCAAAACATTTATATTAATTATAGCTTTTAGTTGAATTAGTGTGCAGGTTCAAACACAGGTTTATGCAATAATGTCCATAATTACCATACTGTATATTTTTCCCAGCTCCATTTAAACTATTGGAAAATGGTCAATTGTGGCTTATGTATTTTAGAGCACTTAAAAAAAACAAACCCAGGAAATTCCTACCCTTGGCCCGATATGTCCATCTGCTCCCTTCTCCCCAGGCTCACCCTGAAAAATGAAAAAAAACAATAAAGGAGATTAATTTAGAGAAAAGATAGAGAAATTGACCATGTTGACTTGACCTGTTAGAGCAAGGGTCTTCATACTTGGCAAGTTTAAGACTTGTGGACTTCAACTCCCAGAATTCCTGAGCTAACATGACTGGAGGAGGAATTCTGGGAATTGAAGTCCACAAATCTTAAAGCTGTCAAGTTTGAAGACCCCTAGAGATTTATTTCAGTGAACATTTGGAGAGTGACTTTTCCCACCTAATTTAAAGAAAAAGCAGATTTATATGACTTGCATCTGGAGGAACATAATATTAGTAGCAGCAGCAGCAGTTTTAAAAGCTTTCAACATAATCTAACTATAAAATAAACCAGACAGATCAGATTCAAGACACACAAGCCTCCTACCAACACTGAATTCTCTGAATATGTAAGATTATGTATATCACATGACTGGAAATCCAAGCAGTTTTAAATAACCATGAAATGACAAAACAGCAAAAACATAACATGACAGTAATCTCAATGTTACAGATTAGGAATGTTGCCGCATTTAAAAGGACAGTATCTTTTGAAGCGCTACTTTCTTCTACTTAAAAGCACAAAGCAAGCCATAATCAGTTTTAGTATTCAACCCACAAGTACTAATTCAAGTCACAAGGGTGACTTAAATTGGCCCTGTATAAACAATACCTAAATAATAAACAAACACCTACACAAATTTAACATCTATGTGAGATTGCGGGGAGAGGTCATCCAATGAAACTGCAGTGGTTATCATCGGTATATTGATGAAAACACAGTTATACATCATCAACCCCAGCTGGCCAAGAAATGCTGTCTTGATGCTGGCTCAATGCTTGGAGGCTCGAAGAGTTTGGATGAGGAGGAATCAGCTTCAACTCAACCCATCGCAAGGCAGAGAAGCTCTGGTGAGGCACATCTTTGACTCCAGCTGTGAATAATTTGAGGTTCGACCTAGATTAGTGTCTCCTGCTCAGCAGGTAGCAATTGTGGCTGGGTGGTGGTGGTGATGGAGCTTTGCACAGATTCATTTATGTACCAGTTGCATCCATTCCTGGACTGGGAGGCCTTGCTCTTGGTTGGTCCTTCATGCTCTGGTCACTTCATGGTTGATTACAATGTGTTCTATTTGGGGCTGCCTTTGAAGACCAGTTGGAAGTTACAATTGATACAGTTGATCCAAAAACATGATAGCATGGATAGTTTTGGGCACCCCATTGCTTACCCATATTACACTGCTGTTATGTGAACTACAGTGGCTCCCAGTTTCTTTAAAGGCTATAATCTTTAAAGAATGAATGGCACAAGGGCAGCTTATTTGTGGGGCCACCTTCTGCTGACAATATCTGCCATTCCTCTAGATCTGATAGAGTAAGTGCATACCAGGTCCCTCTTTTAAATGTTTATTTATTTATTAAGTTTATTTACACCCCTCTTGCTGTCACATGACTCTGGGAAGAATACAGTCTTACTGTCAATATTGCCATTTTCTGAGATCTAGGCATTGTGCCTTTTTAGTTATAGCCCTATCTTTTGAAGCAATCTTTCCCCTGAGATCTGGCAGGCCCTTATCCTCCTAGCTTTCTAAAAACAGCATTAGCACTTAAACTTATATACTACTCCATTGTTCTTTAGAGCACTCTCTGTGTGGTTTTCAAATGTCAGCATATTGCCCCCAACAATCTGGGTCCTCATTTTACCAACTTCAGAAGGATGAAAGGTTGAGTCAACCCTGAAGCCCTGGCAGGATCGAACCCCTGGCAGTAAGCAGAGTTAGCCTGCCATACTGAATTCTAACCATTGGGCCACCAAAAAGCCTTGAAGATCTGGCTTGTCCCACAAGGATTGGAGCAGTGTGAGGCTGAAGCCCAGTAAAAGTGGGGATGTATTGCAGTTGGGGTTGCTGGGAGCTTTTGTGTTGTTATGTTTTTAAATTGTTTTTATTGTTTATACTGTGGATTGTGAGCTACCCAGGCTTACGTTACACATGTTGAGTGTCTATAAAAATCTAATAAATCAATCAAAAGTTTTATTTATGCCATGACTCATTTAATAATGTGTAAACTCATTGGAAACTATGGAATCAACCCTCAAACATTTCATTTCAACAATGAAGACAGCAAGAGAAGTATTCATCCATAATGGGTTCTCCTTGTCCACAGAAGTAAATGGCACTTCAGAGATCTTTATTTTGAGTCCTTTCAGCTTTGTTTTGCTAATCTCTTCTTTCAGCAAGAGAAAGTTAAAGAAATACCTGCTGGCTGAGTGCTTGAAAAAGGAGAATGGCAGGCAGTGGCAGTCTAACCGTTCTGCTATTTCCAGAATGAAAATGAATGGATGTGCTAATCATGCCATGCTTTTCTCATGCTCTCCTTACCTTTGGCCCTGGGAGCCCATCTATGCCTTTTTCTCCCTTTCCGCCAATGCTTCCTGGTTCTCCCTGCAACATTTGAAAGAGGCACGATGGAAAACAGTTATCGAGCAAGTCAGCATTCAGCTGTGGTAGCCTTTCCCTTTCCTTACCTTTGGCTCTGTGTTTGAGCTCTTTTAGCCCACTGGGCATAACCTGCCTTGCATACACCATTTGTCTTCAAGAAGAGCAATTAAAATGGAAAAAAAAAAGTTTCCAAGCATCGATTAGCTAATTTAATCCCAAGCATCCCACACCTGTAGGTTCTGATGGCCTATTTACACCTATTTTTTTTTAATACTGGCCAATCTTCCCGCTCTTCTAAACACCTTGGAAAAGATGTTCTACAAAAGTACAAAAGAGAGCCAGTTGGCTTAGTGGTTAAGGCACCAGGTTAGAAAATGGGAGACACTGATTTCTAGCTAGGTGACTTTGGGCCAATCATCCTCTCTCAGCCCATCCCATCCCACAGGTTTGTTGTTGTGGGGAAAGTAGGAGGAGGAAGATGTGTTGGATATGTTCGCCACCTTGAGTTATTTGTGAAAATAATAAAGGCGGGATGCAAATAAATAAATAAATAAAAAGAAAAGAAAACTCTGTTCCTAAGCAGAATACATTAACCTGTCTTTCCCTTTCATTTGAAATGGTTTAATGTCATCTTGTATTGGAAAGAAATTCAAGGAAATCAACAAAATGTACAAGCAATAAGCTAAAGTAAGAACCTGAGGTTTATAAAAAATAAACACTATGATCTTATAAAAACTTAAAAATGGCTGAGTTAGCTTTCTTTCTCCCTTAAAAACTGTATTCAAAACTGCTATTATATAAAAACATTCTCTAAGTATATAGTCCAGTCTGAAGAAGCCACTTGAAACAATGCCTTTTCCCCATTTGGGTTAATACTTCCTGGCTGTTTGAAAGAAATCCAAGGAAATTTTACTTTTTAAGCAAAGCACATGCTAGTCTTATTCACTTTGGGCTCCAGAAGTCCATTTGTGCCTCTTCCTTCCCTGGGGCAATATTTGCTTGCTTGCAATGTCTAAAAGTGGTGCCCAGACAATTCCCCAGCTGAATGCAGGACATTCACAAATCACATGATGCTATTTAATTAGATGCTCACCTTTGACCCTGGCAGCCCCTGAATACCACTCTCTCCTTGGGGCCCAGAAGTTCCTGGCTCTCCCTAAATTTAAAAAGAATCTGGTATCAATTATTACTTGAGAAACAATATTCATATCAAAATCTTAACTGATTTTATTTGCATTGTATCTAAATGCCGTTCAAACTTGTTCATTGAAACTGTTATATTTGTTTAACTATTAATAAAGCCCAATATCATCAGCCAAATAAATAGAAATTTTCAGTTCTTGATTCAATGATATACAGGTAGCCTTTGCTTACCAATTGCCTGTTTAGCAACTATTTGAAATTAGGACAGTATAAAATACAAATAGCTTTGTGACCAATCCTCACATTTACAACTGTCGCAGTGTTCCATGATTGCCATTTGGGCCCTTCGTGACCAGCTTGCAACAAGCAGAGTTAATGGAGAATATGGAAGTGAAGTTGTATGTCACAGCCCAAGGTGTTTCACTTAATGACTGAAGGGTAAGTGAGATGATAAGTCCATTGTGGTCATGTGATTTTCCACTTAGTGACCATGGAATTACCAATTGCAATTGTAGTCACTAAGCTAGATTCATATACTTTGCCTCATATAGTTGTAAGTTATCTTGACTCTCAATCAATACAAGTATTAAGAATCAAATATTATGGATGAGTCTACAGAAAGTCATGAAATTGAAATTAGCTACAAATATATTCTTTTTCTCAAAGAACTATTGCAAGCTAAGCTTTTCAATCCTATAGATGTTCATGGTGTTTATAGCCATCCATCCCTAACCACAATAATATGAAAAATGATGAAGTGTACATTTCATAATGCACACCTCAATCTTTTTTATTTAAATCATAATGTTAAACTACTATTACTATTAACCTTCTCTTCACTCCTTATCACCCATCCTCTCCCACTTATGACTGTATGATTGTAACTTTGTCACTTGTATCCTTACGATTCATATTGACTGTTTCCTAGTATGATTTGACTGCTTATTGTACCCTATGACTGTTACTAAGTGTTGTATCTTATGATTCTTGACGAATGTATCTTTTCTTTTATGTATACTGAGAGCATTTGCACCAAGACAAATTCCTTGTGTGTCCAATCACACTTGGCCAATAAAGAATTCTATTCTATTCTATTCTATCTGCAAATATTTGTCATGGTACACATTTCATTGCCCACTGCTTTGTCTCCCCAGATCCCAATAGTGCCTTTTGTTTTAAAAGTACAGTCCTACGCTCAAGCTTACACGCAGCCAGAAAGAGTGAGATTTAGAAATGAGATTTACCTTTGGTCCTTGAACTCCTGGTTCTCCTGAAGTCCCAGCATCACCCTGATAAATAGAATAGGTACAGCTGAGATTGAAATGTAGACGTGTGTTATGTTTGCCAGGCCACAAAATAATTACTAACTGGATTTAATTTAAAAAGTGGGAATAGATATTTATCTTTTAAAGAAGTTGTTTGCATTTATATTAGAAACCTTACCTGTGGAATCCACTGAATTTTAATCCTTAAATATATTTATAAAATCTGGTAGCCATATCTTATTGTAACTCTGATTGCTATGAATCAATCAGCTCTATATTTTACACGGACAGAAAACATTTTAGTATGGTATCATTAAGCTTTGATTTGGTATATAAACTGTTTCACGAAATTCATGTGATCCATCTGTTTCACACTGCAGGATTCAAAGAGCACTGGTATTATGTCTACCAAATTGAGCATTTTTGCTTTGTATAAATGTGTGATTATAATGTGTGGTTTCTGGCTTAAACCACTAATGTAAATCTATAGGGAACTGTATTCAAACCAACTCATGTTTGATAAATAAAAATCACCATAAAAGAAATTAGTAAAATTAAAAAGCACCTACTTTAATGAATGGTTAAAAAATATTAAACATTCAAAAATAATTTTTTAAAAAAAGAATACAAGCAGAAACTTGTAAGGAGAGAAGCCAGAGTATAAAATGTATCATTGTACAAACCACAGCCCAGGTACCTCTACCTTTTCTATAATAATTTACACATTATTAGGTTTGACCAATAGCCATTGTGTCATTGAAAGCAACAGAGAATACATTTTAGAATAGCTCATCTCCTTTATTAGATGAAGAAATATCTAATAAAGGAGAATATTTGTAGCTCCGGGTTAAAATGAGGAGTCCTTGGTGGTCTCTGAACTTGGTTTTCTTGCAGACATTTCATTACCCAAACTCAGTTAGCATCATCTGCACTAGAACTGATGATGTTATCTAGCACTGGTGATGTTACCTAGTTTGGGTAATGAAATGTCTGCCAGAAAATAATCAAGCTCAGAGAGCACCAAGGAGCCTGAACAAATATCTTGTTCCTAAACTTCTGAAGTCATTTTGTTGTCTCCACACTCATCTCTGAATTGAAGACAACTAGTGTGGGAATCCAATCCAATCTAATTTCAAAACTGCCAATGAGTCAGAGGAAACAAGGCCAGCTCAGAAAGTGCAGGCTTATAACTCTTTCATTTATTTTACATTCATCAATTTATTTTCTTTCTTTTTTAATGTGACCCTTGACTTCATTTCAAAGAATCTCAGCAAGTAATTGCTTAACATCTGTAATAAGAACAATCTGTCACAGCCTCCTATACATAGGGAAGAGGTTGCTGAGAGAAAGACAGGGAAGAAAGAGGGAGTAAGGGAGTGGATAGTCCTACTCTCTTTTGGTTCTGCCCAACTTTAGTGGTTTTAGTGGTTTAGTGGTAGTAGGCACCAAGCTAGAAAGCGGGAGGCTGTGAGTCCTGCCTTAGCCATGAAAGCTGGGTGGGTAATCTTGGGCCAGTCACTCTCTCTCAGCCACCTCAAAAGGTGGTTGTTGCGGAGAAAATAGGAGAAAGGTGTGTTGGTTATGTTCACTGCCTTGAATTATTTGTAAAAACAATAAAGGCAGGATACAGAAAGAAAGAAAGAAAGAGAGAGAGAGAGAGAGAGAGAGAGAGAGAGAGAGAGAGAGAGAGAGAGAGAGAGAGAGAAAGAAAGAAAGAAAGAAAGAAAGAAAGAAAGAAAGAAAGAAAGAAAGAAAGAAAGAAAGGAAGGAAGGAAGGAAGGAAGAAAGAAAGAAAGAAAGAAAGGAAGGAAAAGCAATGGTATAACTTTTAACCTCCAGTAGTACAACTCATAATAATACTAAAAATGGTTCTCTTTTATTCAATAACATACTGCTGCTCATTCATCGCTCTTTCTGGCATCTATTTGCTGCATGTTCAGCCCTATACATAGAGTGGCTTCAATGTGTGTTGCCTAAACAGAGCAAGACATGTTGCACATATCCAAAAGAGAGACAGGTTTGAGCTGGTTGCTTCTCTGTCTGCTTACTTGGTGAAGGACTATTTTCAGGAGCATTGCCTATGATGCATTGGGATGGTCTTAGTCAAGTGTCAAGCAAGCCTTAGTGTTGAGTACCAGCTTTGGAGGGTAGGGCATTACTGGAGAGGTAAATAAATGAAACGCCCAAACTTCTACTCCTGGCTCCACATCAGTGGTGGGATTCAATTTTTTTTTACTACCGATTCTGTGGGTGTGGCTTGGTGGGCATGGCAGGGGAAGGATACTGTAAAATCCCCATTCTCTCCTCACCCCACTAACCTGCTTTCCAGCTCCATTCTCCTGTGCAGGGCAACAAAATAAGACCCAGCCGATCAACTGGGACTCAGGAGGCAGAGAATAGATGGGGGTGGGGCCAGTCAGAGGTGGTATTCCGAACTACTCAAAATGTCCACTACCAGTTCTCCAGAACTGGTCAGAACCTTCTGAATACCACCTCTGCTCCACATCTCTCCAGTGTTTGCTACTCTGCTAGCTACCTCACCCTAAAAAATCTTAGGGCTTGTTTGCACGACTGGTTACATGATATCCAAATGCAGGTAGTTTTGGAGAAAAAGAAGAAAACCCAATAACTTACTTTTTCCCCTGGAATACCAGATTCGCCCTGCAAAAATAAAATAAAATAAATAAAATAAAATAAAATAAATAAATAAATAATAAATAAATAAATAAATAAATAAATAAATAAAGCATTTTATATGATAGATGCAAAAAAAGGCATGAGAAAATAAAAATAATAAAAATGAAAATACTAGTTCAAATTGATCTTAAAGTTATCTTTTTCAGTGCAGTAAAATTCAATTCTTTCACCAACAACTAATGCAATTTCTCTTAAATAACCTGAGGTTATTACATTTTATGGATAACAGATTTCAAGCGCTTATTTCAAAAGATTTATGTTTAAATTCCACGATAAGTAAGAAGTAACTTTAGACTGCAGAAATGCCCCTTTTAATTGACTGGGAGGTTTCATGCAAAGTTTGTTTTTCATTACTTCAGTGTTAAAATTAAGGAGTCAAGATGAAAAATGGGGATGTTCCTGATTTGTACCTTCATGCTGCTCAAAAAGATCACCAAAAAGATAAATGGGACTTCTGTTTCCCTTCCTGACATGTGCACACCCCACAGAACTTCAGTATTTTTCCCTCACCAACCCCTTTCTTCACTAGTTCACTCAAAGACTAAAAAACATGAATCTAATTAGCTGATACACTGAATTGGAGATAGAAGTAATGGGATGTTTCTGACTATTTTCATTCTCAGAATTAAATTGTTACAAGCTGGTTTTAAAAGACAACTGTGTGAAAAACTCTTTTATGGTGCTTATCTCATTTTTTCTCTTTCAGCTCGACCTCTTAGATTTGTTTGATATTCTACAACTAAACTGAAAATGTTTTCAATCATTATGACCTTTTACAATAACAACTGTTAATACAACAACATGCACTGGAACAATCAAGTCATATAAAAAGTGTGGAAGAAAATCTAGTACATACTTCTTCTATGAGTCTAGCCATTTTTTATAAAATATAAAATATTAGCAGATTGCAGTGGTAACATCAAGTTGGTGAGCTTTCAATATTCTCATTCTGAAATCTGGAATTTCAGTCAATGTAAATACCACTTAAAAGAAATATTATTCTAAAGAAATGGTTTTAAAATGCTCCTTACAAGATAATAAAATGTGTGAAGTGATGCAGAACTACTTTAAGAGGAGGCTCATGATGGCACTAAGTTTAGTTTGGAAAGTTACTCATCAATGAAGACTGGTTATTTCAGTCCTGTATACTACTTTAAATCTGTCTACTGTTATTCTCTGTTAGTTCAGGAGAGATGGAGAAACAATTAGATTAGGAACCAAAAGTGGATGGAAGTAAACAATAGTGATTACTGACCAGGACAAAAGGAAGTCACCTGTTAAAGTTATTAGATACAGGACACAGTGACTAAGAAAACAGACAGAAACTTTTGAGTTATACTTATATATCCCACATTTAACATGTGAACAATTCATTAAAGATGGCTTTAATATCATATATTGCATACTAACCATGACACCAGCTTCTCCTTTCTCGCCCTAAAAAAAACAGATAAATATACATTTTTTCAATTTAGACCAACAATATATTTCACTTCAAAATCAGTTTTCTAAAAACCTTTCTACTAGCATAACGGTGAAGGAGAAAAATGAGAAGATTTTTTTAAAAAATCACAGTGCATTTTCTGTTTTCAGAAAAAAGTACTTCAGGTATTTTGTTGATCTAGGAATCACCATCTTATCAACTCATCCAAGCGACATGCAGATCACACCATACAATCAATAATTAGACTTAACATTGAGCACAAAAATAGATTTCATCTCATTTAATGGTTTTTGGTAAGTAAAACTCTATTGTTCTTCAGATTCAAGGATGGGGTGTCAACAATTAGTTTTTTTTTAAAAAAGATTAAGAATGGCTAAGGCATAAAAAAAACTATCCTGAGAATAGATTTTTCTAACAGAACTGTCATTGCTCAATGGAATAATCACAGCGAATTACTTCACATTATTCTGGTAATTGGTGTTCTAGCAAGGAAAATAAAATGTTGTCAAACCCTGAAGCTTGGTACATAATTATGATTTACAAATAAAAATCTTGATAAGGTTATCCAATGCATTTCATTGTAAAATTATATTTGGACAATATATAAAAAAAACCATTGACTGTAAATAAAATAAAACTTGATGGCAGGTTCAGTCAAGATCCTGCCTCTTTCACCTATTCTCTATTATAACAATGCTAATTTTCTTACACTAATTTCTTCACACATTTATAATTAAGCTGGATATATGACTTAAAGATCTTTTAGCTTACATGCATCATGAGAAGACTCTTCCCCCAAGCCATTCCTGTTAGTTAGCTTTGTTATTATTTATGCCTTACAGGAAGACCTTGCGGTCCCTTTGGGCCATCTTTTCCTGTATCTCCAGGAGGCCCTCTTGAACCCGGCTGTCCAGGAGGCCCAGGTGGGCCAGTGACACCATCTTTACCTTGGTCTCCCTATAAGAAGTTTAGACAAAGCATTATAACATTGGGAGTGGGAGAGCACCTAATAAATGGACTGTACCATCAAATACTAGGAGCACAGTGGCTCATGTGATGCTGGCTTGACAAGCAACCAATTCATGTTCAAGGCCCAAGTGCTGCCGTGGGGAGGGATGAGCTTCCGTCCTTCACTCCAACTCTAGCCATGGACATGAAAGGCACTCTCAACTGGGTGTCCCTTGGGCAACGGTGATGTCACCAGCTAATCCTTTCAACCAAGAAGTGCCTTGGTGCCTCCGACATGAATGCAAACAAAATAAAATAAAATAAAATACTATGCAGGAAGATGGAGAGCTCCAGGAGAATATATATGGGACTTAGTTATCTTTTAAAGTCCTGAAATAAAACTTTAGACTGCAAGTTAATCAAACTTTATGGAGCATAGCTTATTGAACCTAAAGCACCTCATGTTTAAGAAGCTTTTAAAAACATCTTTTGAGTGTATTTGGCAGCAAATATTGGTGGCTATAATGTTTTATTTACCAATGTCCAATTCACATGTACAGATGGGTACAGTATATCTTCTGTCTGTCTCCAAATGCTGGGTTTTCATATCTTTTAGACCAAAATCAGGGGAATTTAGTAAGAAAATAAGATTTTTCAGCAAACTGTCACTACATTTGTAGAAAGCACCAGCAAAGCTATGGAGCCCAGTTATGGTTTTTCGGCAAACATTTCTGCTTATCTCTTATTTTTAACATCATCGTTAGGTCCTGTACAGAGCACATTGGGCAGCAAGTTTTTTTCTAGTGTTTTCAATCTTATTTATCTTATTCTATCATGGAGCAAATGTAAAAAATCTCTACAAACAGTAAGCTACAAATTACATCTTAGCTCATTTGAACATGGAAAATCTAGATGCATGTTTACAGTATCTTAGTATATTCATTTCCTGACTGTCCTCCACAGACCTTCACATTACACATAAAGGTTTCCCAGGCAGACTCCCATCTAGGTGTTAAGACATTGAGGTAGCCAACTAATGTGGGGTTGTTTTTCTTCAACTGCTGTATCATATATTTTTAAACAACCCATACTGTGGTGCTTTTTCTTGGAAAAAATACCTAGTGATTCACTGAAATATTTACAAAAATGCACTATTTGTAGAACAAATAAAACATTACCTTTAAACTGGAGCTCACACAGCAAGTATACACACAAATTAAACTATCAGGATATAGTAAATTACATATCCTATAGCATAGAGTTTACTAGCTTTTAAAAACTTTTTCAAATATAAGATGATGGTTCTTAAACAGCAAGTTGCTTTTGAATTTTAAGATAGTTTCATAATTGGTTTGCAGCAAAGCAGAAATAAATTACTTCATCTTTGAAAATGTTTATATTTAAATCATATTGCAAAAGTATTGTAATTGCACTCATGCGGAATAGTATTATTGTTATTTCACAAATTAGAAAACTGACAAATAGCTTTTCCAGTAAGTTCTAGCCTAAGTAGAGAATTAAAACCAGGTCCCACAAGATGTTATTATTTGAATGAACAACAGTGGCAGTTATCATTGTCATAACCTGGATTTTAATCTATTTTGGAAAATAACAAATAATCCCTCCAGAATATATGGAGCCATCACTGAACCCTTCAAGAAAATTAATATCTAAGGAGGTTGCCCTAGTGTCAGAGTTAATTTAATGCCAACCTATTCTAACTCAAAAATTTAATGATTTAACGTCTTTTCAATTTCTAATGATTCTCCACTGAGTAATATCATAAAACCGAACTAAATAGATCCAGCTCAATCATACTGGAATTTTAAATTATTATTTCATATATATCCCACTCTTACTATTCATTAAAATTGGCAGTTGAACTAAGGTCATAATTCTGGAAACAGGACATATCATCAAAGTCAAGAACAGATTCTTGACAGCTTTCAATTCTTGGGATAAACACAGCATTAAAAAAGTGGGGACATATTATTGACTTATCTGTTTTGATATTGACATGTACTATGTACTATTATACATGTACTATTTTCACTGTACATCACATGCAGTACATGCAAGAACACAGCAATGAACCTAGACAGATCTTGGGGATTGGAGCATGTTATTGTAATGTTTTTCTTAGGTTTGTATGAATAGCTGATGAAGCTCAGATGATGCTAACATTACATATCACAAAAATGAAAAGCACAAGAAAGGTAAACATATTTGATTTATGTAACAATTTAAAACTATAAGCAAGAGAATGGTTTGCAGAAATACCTTAAAGGTAAAGGGTCTCCTCGCACATACGTTTCCAGCTCTAGTCGTTTTCGATTAAAAAATATCTTAAGATTGTTTAAATTTAGGAGTTGCTAATAGTAGGCATTCTTGTAGACTGGATGTATGGACACTTAAGTGTTAACACTGTGGCCTAATGCTCCCAGGGTAAAATGAATCCTCTATTAGGATGTAACACTGCAAACTGCAAGTAGTACAGTGCATTAATTTATCTATTGTTTCTGAAAATTAGTTCTATGTTCTTTAAATATGAAACTCATAGAAGTGGAGATATTTTCCATGCAAAGAACATATTCTTTGTATAAGATGCTTGGGAGTTTGCTTACTTTCTTGCTGACATTTGCAATTCTTGTAAAGCTGCAGTAGATTTCACATTTTAATCTATGGAAAATCTGAGTAGTCATGACATATATTCACCATGACTTTCCCTAAGTGGGGGAGAGGAAGAATTAAATCTGTTTTCATGAAGGCAACCCCTGTATTCTGTCAAATGGTGAAGTAACTGGATGACAATTGAAATGTTTATTCTGGTTAAAAAGTAAGTAATTTTTAAAAATATTATTTTGATGCTTTTACAGTGAAACACAGGGAGACAGACACAGGGGCCTAGCATGCTGTGATCCATGAGAGTTACAAAGAATCAGATATGACTTAGCGACCGAACTAAAACAGTGAAAAACAGTTCTGATTCTAATTGCCACAACACTCAAATATATTCAGTTTAGTTTATGACACAAAACAGTAAGAGATTTTGTCAGAGTGTGAAAAACAGAAGAATAAAATAGTAGAACAGAAGAGCTTAAATTAAAAAAAGCCAACCACCTCTCAAGAAAACGCAGCAAGCCACAAAATTAAAAGTGATTCTACCTTAAGAATACGTCGGCTAAACATATGCTGGTCAGAGAGAAATCCATGACTGAGGCGAGGAAAAGCCATCTAGTCAATGTATGTCAGCAAAGAAAAAGAATCAATACAAAGAAGGTAGAGAAAATGGTAAAGCATTTTATACAAGAACTCCAATAAGAAGCAAACAATTGATATAATCAGAAACAGCAGAATAAACTACTTTATTCAAAACCAAGCTGCTGATGGGTGACAGCAGAATAAAGTACTTTATTACGGTAGTTCACAGGAGACAATTTTTGACAAAAAACCCCCCCCCCAGACCACCTATGTTCTCCTGAGATATGAGTTTGTTTACATAGGTTTGCATACAGATGATATTCTTGTTCAACAAAGCTAAAACTTTGACTAACAAAAACAAAACAAAGGAAGTATACTTAACTCTTGTCTACATAGATCAAAATTTAAGATGTTTTACAGAAATTTTAAAGGGATAACATACATTTTATTAGAGCAATCATATTCTGAGAACACTTGTTCCTAAGGAACTGATGTACAGTAGTTTCATTAAGAGACAAACTACCCAAACTCAAAACTGGGGATATATAATCTAGTATCAAGCTTTTGTTATGAAGTCACTGTGGTATCTTGGAGTATGGCGTCTGAAACAATATTAACTTTCTAAGTTTTGAGAAAATACCCAAATGGGTGTTTAAAGTATATTCCAGGGAAAAACCTACTCCCAATATCTAAATATGTATGTGTTTATGTGCGTAGGTACAGTTTGTACACACACACACACACACACACACACAGAGAGAGAGAGAGAGAGAGATGGCTAGAACTAAAGGAAAAGCATCCTCCTCCCCTTTTTAAAATCAGTACTGACTCCTGATGACTTTCTGAACTTTTCTGGACAAATCTATGGAAATGGCTTGTCACTACTTGCTTGCTAAAGTGAAGAGAGAGTGACCATCCCAAAATAACCCAGCTGGTTTCATTTCCAAGGTGGGACTAGAACTCATGGTCTATCAGTCTCACCAAGTTCCTTAGCCACTATGGCACTTACAAATGATTTTAATATAGAAACATACAAGCAAGGTTGATTTGCCAGGCAGTCCTATTAGATAAGGATAGATCTAATTGCCATATGAACTTACACCACATTTAACACATTGGGAAGGAAATAATTTATGTATATTTACTTATTTATATATGAACTGATTTCTGTATAAGCATCTCAGGAAAATTCTTATTTATAAAATAAAAGGGAAAATGAATGGGTGGAAAAAATACTTAATCATCTTGTATACACCTACTTGGAAGTAAATTTCACTTAACCCCATATGTTACAGCACGGTATTTAAATAATGTAACATCTTAACACAATTTTAATGAAGAATGTTGATTGGAAGCAAAGAATCTGATTAAAAGCACTGTTTTGATATAGAGATGGGATATTGTTTTTTATTGCCAGCTACTTTCATGGACTTTGGTTGAAAACATGTGTTATAAATTACACATTATACTGTTTAGATGATCATTATCATTATCAAAATGCTGTTTTGAGTTAGGTGTCTTGGACTGAATATACTGTAGATATGACTCAAACCTTAGTTGAAGCGGAAGTAAATATTCCAGTCTTCTATGTAATTTTGGGCCACAGGAGTAGCAGAATCAAGCAACCAAAGCCACATTTTATTTATATTGATCTATAGATATTTATTTGCCCATAATCTTTCTGTGTCCAGGGCACAATCAGCAATTCAGTTGGAAAACAAATAATAATGATCTCCACTGCTGTAGTTGACTGATTTAATATATAGAGGATATTGTCACATTCTATTTTAGCCATGTAACAAAAGAGAGAACTAATATAGCAAGCTAGCTGTAAAACTTCATGTTCCATTTGATTTTATTCTTTTTTGAGCAATATTAAGACAGTGGGGACAACATATACTCTACTACAGAGAATGAATTCTGAACTTAGTGTTTTGTACATGTGTTTGACTTCAATTCCACAATCTCGACAGCATTCCAGGCCTGGGAGAGGAAATCAGTTCACAAAATTCCTTGAAGTAAGACTTTTCTTTCTTGGAAATGCTAAAATTTTCAGTAAGAATTCTGTTTCATAAAATTATATTTCCAATTTTCACAAAAGACTTTAATCAATACCATTCAAGGCAAGATTCCTCTCAATGCCTATTTACCAAGATGGAAACATGGGATGATGTGGGTCATTAGAAAAATCTATTTGGTAAAGATAAGTTTGATGGATCAAAAGACTGATGTAATCATTTTCTTTTGTTCTTCATTTTTGGTTAAATATAATATCACTACTCTTTTCCTAATAATTTATATATACAGCACATATACTTCTATAATGAACTTGGTAACAAAAATTCTTTCAGATGTAAATTAAAAAAGGGAAAGGCCTAGAAAGATAGGATTGGGAAAACATGAAACGAAAATGCTGGAAATATGGTATAATATATTCCACAACAATTGTCTGGTCAAACAAAATAGTGGGTCCAATTGGGTACCAAATGTCTGGCCAATTAATGTAGGCTTTGATCATGATGAACTCAGAGAAAATTAAGACTTTCAAATATTAAGTAAATGACTGCTTTCTCTGAAAATGTGAGGTATTTACAGTTGTAAATGTATGTACTATGTACTGTGAAGCATCTAGTATGAAATAAGGCACCCTCCCTCTAAGCCAGGAAATAAAGTTTGCTGCGGAGGCCAAAGCAAAATAAACCTGTCCAATTTAAAGAAATAAAAATAATTTAGGCCAGATGTCACAGAAAAATGTCTGTGAACAAGAACAAGAGGACTTATGGGCCAAAGAAGTAAAGAAATGTCCTAAAATTTCAAAAGAATCTGATTGGTATTTTATATTTGTGAGAGAAAATGGATGATTACATACTGCTGGAACTACAATCTGATTACTGGTCTGTCCTGCTGAGAGACCAGGTCTCAATTTCCCCAAAAGACGCAACACATTTGAGAAAATGGGGCATAAATACATTTCGTAACATGCACATTGCTAAATGCAGACCTCTTTTATGCGTAATTGATAACATCTGGGAATGGCTTGCAATGTTTTCTTTCCTTCCTTTAAAATATAAAGACCCCTTCTGAATCATTTCCATTTTATGGTTTATGTTAAACGCATAGTGACAACAATCTTTCTTTGAGAAAGAGATTAAGCACCACTGCTAAATATCTTTTTTTTTTAGTCACTCAACTTCTAAATATGCATTGTCTTCTGTTCTTCTATGGATAATATTAACAGAAGATTTCCCAAGTGAATTGTTTGTGAATTGTGTTTAAAACTATTAAATTCTTTAAAAATAAAAATAAGGCTCTTTCCATTATAATATAAAAATGCAATGGAATCAAAGCATTCTCTAAAGCAAGCTGTCCTCTCCTGACAAAACTGAGGTAATATATTCTGGCTTCTACTGAATCTAAAGGATTGAATAATTAGAGAAATAAATTTCCTGTTTGGCTTAAAATTTTGTTACCCAGTCCTTGGAAAGCTCACCCTGTTTTTTGTGTAGTAACATTTTGCATTACAAAGGAGAAAACTGTTGAATCCAATTAGTTAATTACTAAACAGAATTCAGTTAGATCAAAAGAGAATATATGTAGAATCTAATCTGGGTCGGTTACCGGGACCAGAGGTTTTGCCTTCCGAGCTTTTGGACTTGGGCTGGAACCCATCTTCAGGTTCCCGGTAACTGACCCAGATTGTTCGTTGAGCTTGGTTGTTTGCTTGCAAACGTTTCATTGCCTGATTAGGTGATATCATCAGTGTTCATGAGTGTGGGGTTTGCTCCTTGTTTACATACAATAGCTTATATACAATAGCTTGCAGTACCAGTTTTGGTGGGAACATGATTTTCTCCTTGATAATACCTTGTTGTGTTTTGCTTTTTGCTTGTTTCTTTGATGTGAATCACTGCTTAGGCTTCTGAAGAGAATGTACTCTAGTCTCTTGTTTCCTTCTTAGCTTTTTTGTTGTCTCTTTGAATGGTGTGTAAATCTTGTTTATCTCTATGAACCAATTGATGGCTGATTTGTGTGAGTACTAAGCTTCCAGAAATACTCTGTTTTTTGGATTTAGCTTGATCTAGTATGCTCACAGTTTTACAATTGAAACTATGGTAAAATCTGTCTATGTATTGTAAGATTAATGAGCTTTTATTGTGCTTTCTGACTACTAGTTGGTGTTCATGGATGTGCTCTACTAGTCTTTTGTGTGTCTGTCCTACATAGCAGTTGTTAAAATCCTTACACTATATATTGTAGATAACTTTTGTTTTTTCTGGTTCTTTGGAACAGCCTCCACCTGGACATCTGTTTGGTTGAATTTTTGTCTTCTGGAGACTGCTCTAAACAGAACACTTCTGGAGGGCATTTCAAGCTTCACCCAATCGTTGTTTAGTTATAGTTTAATACTGTTCTATGTTTTTCATCAGTATCAGTAATCTTCTTGTTATTGTACACTGATATTGTTTATTGTTTCTTATGCATCTTATCTGTATACTACCATCGTATACCATCTGTATACCTTCTTAGCTCCTTTTATAGATTTCCACTTCAACTTGGACTCTATCACTGTCACTAGACCATGTTGCTGTGCTGTTATAACTTTCCTTTTTCCATTCATATCTAAAGAATACCTTGCTTTTACATATGGGATATTAATTTAATAAATTATATATAACATTACCGTTCTGAAATTGTATTACTGAACTACAAAGCTTACATATTTGAAAAAATAATTAGGGCTGCTCTTTCTATTGGCTTTGACGGTGCTTTTGTCTAAGGCCCAAATCTTCTATCTGAGTTATAAGTTATTACACAAACTGCAAGGTATATCAACAGACAGCCATGAAAAGAAATGTACAATCTGGTGCTGTGAAATGGCTGTGAGTGCAAGAAGAGGGAAAATACTCATATACCGTATTTTTCAGAGATTAAGGTGCAATTCCCCCCCCCCAAAAAAAGTGGGTAGAAATGTCTATGCATCTTATACAGTGAATACAGGCCCATTTTTGGCCTTTGGAGACCTCCGTGGGTCACGTTTTTGCCCTCCCCAGTGTCCAGAAACACTCCGGAGGCCTCTGCAGGTCCCATTTTTGCCCTCCTGGGAGGCCTCCAGAGTGCCCGTTTTTGGCCTGCAGAGTACTTCTGGATGCCAAGGAGGGCAAAAACGGGACCCGCAGAGGCAAAAAACCTATTTTTCTTATTTTCCTGCTCTAAACTAAGGTGGGTATTATAGTCGGGTGCATCTTATACTCTGAAAAATATGGTAAGTCTGGAAAAAAATATTATCATATACATTTAAATTGAATTAAGTTTAAATATTGCTTTCTACTAGGAAAAGGAAATAACAAGTTAATAGCTGATGTTTATGCAGAAGTTCTAATGACATCAAAAGGATTTACTCCCAAATAAATATGTACAAAAATGCAGCCTGGAATAAAACTTGTTTTCCTTTGAAGCATTTCCTTAAAATTTGAGCTTTGGGAGAAAGAAAGGTAAGGGTAAATTTTACAGCTCTGTTTCCCCTCCCCCATCCTTTTATCTTTATGTTTATATTCAGATATTTTGATGTTTCTATGCTTATTTCAGTCAAACTCTCATGTACATGTAAATATGTTCATAATTACTAGTGATACTTACCCTTGGGCCAATGTCTCCTTGCTCACCCTACAAAACAGAAAAGTTACTATAATGGATGCTTAGTGTTGCTTTGGGCCAAATAACACTTCTTCCTTATAAATAGGACCAGTGGCCAAATATAGGAAAGTAGAAGCTTCAAAAATTAATGTTGACATTAGCCAACATTATTGCATGTCCTAAAAGTCCTTCACATTATATACTTAGATTTAGTGAGCTATTTAGGATTCACATACAGCAAGTAAAAACAATGTTTGGGTACAATGGAAGAACCTGTAGAATGTATTGTCAGGACAGGTATGGACAAAATATTTATACAATTCTTAGATGAACATATTCAAATAGAAAGAAAAGGGAGTATATCTTTGTGGTTTAGAAACTAGCCAATTGCAATCCTGATTCAGGATTCCAACTTTGCTGCAGAAGTCAAAACACCAAATTCATGCAAGATGCAATATCAGTTTATAGTTCACCAGAATTCTTCCCTTGGCATTAAAAAGGAGGTTATAAAAACATGCTATTCCAATTGTTCTTGCTAGTGGGTACAGCTAACAATTCAAAGATGATTCTCTTTGCTCTTGGTTTCCTTCCCATTTTGTTCTCTTGGATATACATGGTATGCTACCTTCATCTGCTCATGAAAAGCCTGCAAGGGACATCAAAGCAATACACACCAACATACTCCTTGATAATGCTATCCAGTTCTGGCTTGCAGGGTCATCTCAATGAAGCCATTATAGAACAAAGGCCACAGGAATAAGATTATACTTACTAGACTTAACACCTGTCCTAACAAGGTCACTCAATTGACTCACCTTATCTCCTTTTGCTCCTGGAGGTCCCTGTAGACATAAAAAAGAGAATAATTAGCATAGAGAAACATTGTTTTCAATTGGAACCCTTCTTGGTATGTAAACTACCATAAAATAATTATTCTCCCATATAACTATTTAAACATGTGACAGCTAGCACCATAGAGTGGAAAGTGGCTGATAACTTGATCCCAACGGAGAGTCTAAAATAGAGACTTTTGCTGTATTAAGAGACAACCAGTTGTGTAGGGGTAGTGGTGGAGTAAGGGAGGAGGAATTAGAAAAACAAGAAGAAAGCCATTTTTGCTCTATTTTCCCTCCAAGATCTATTTGTTTTGTTGTTTATTTTTGAAGAAGAATAAAAGAGGGGAACTTGAATAAATATTAAATGATTAACATGTGAAAGAAATTGTTCTGTAATTGGAAATCCATTAAATTGTAAAATACACTAGTGTGAAGTGCTAGAGGCAAATTCTAAGTTTCAGAAATCATTCAAAACCAAAAAAATAAGGATTAGAAGAATTAAAAACATCTGTTAGAGATAGCTTGCTTCAGAAAATGAGACTGTTCAACAAAATATTTAACATTGAAGCTTTTTTCTTACAATCAGTTGTTTCTTTATCTGTTCATTAGAGTGGAAGCTAAAATCAATATGTAACTTCCTTTCTTTTGCAACAGTCCTGACAGTTACTTCTGTTTTTAATACTGTATAAACATTTTGCCTGCCTGTTTCTCATAAACAGACAAGAATTAAAAGATGATATTTTTAGGAGTTGAGCAGCCTGTAATTCCATGTGTATCAAAAATTAAAAACATGTTGAAATCAAACAAAATGTATAATTATGGTTTGAATATACAACACAATTGTATGCACCAAGCACACTTTTACAAGTGAGCCAAGATAAACTTAGCAAAATATAGCTGTAAAGGATGTTGAAAACAAACATTTTCACTCCTCCTACCCCCAATTTTTAACTTCTGAAAACTACTCCAGGGACATGTTTTCCTTATTGCTTCAAAATATCCAAATATTTACATTTCTACTTTTGTTGCAGGTAGACCTCGCTTAGTGAGCCCCTAACTGGGGATGGCAACTCAGTTGTTAAGCAAAGCAGTTGCTAAGTGAAATCTTGACTGTGTTTACAATCTTACTTCAGTTTTTCTTTACTTCATAGACCTGTGAAAGTTTTAAATGCAAGGATTGGTTGTAAAATTACTTGTTTAGTACTGTCATGACTGCAAATGATTGTAACAGCGACCACGCATAAAGGCCACCTGTATTGATTAAATACTGGCTGCACTGGGTGAATTTCAACATCAGTACTTAAAAGGAAAATAATGCTACACTGTATTGTCTTGTGAACTTGAGAAGAAAGGCCTTTTGAAAATACAGGTAGTCCTTGACTTATGACCACAATTGAGTTCAAAATTTTGGTTGTTAAGCACGACAGCAGTTAAGTGAGTTTTGCAGTATTTTATGACTTTTCGTGCCACAGTTGTTAACTGAATCACTGCAGTTGTTAAGTTAGTACATGGTTGTTAAGTGAATCTGGCTTCCTCATTGACTTGGCTTGTCAGAAGGTCACAAAAGAGGATCATGTGATCCTGGAACACTGCAACCATCATGAATATGAGTCAATTGCCGAGCACCTGCATTTTGATGAATGACAGCAGGGATGCTGCAATGGTCATAAGTGTGAAAAAAGGGCATCTTTCTTTCTGTTGTAACTTTGAACAGTCATTAAAGTAAAGGTTGTAAGTCAAGGACTACCTATAGTGTCAAATTTATTTTATTTTTATTTTATTTATTTATTTATTTTTGTCATTTGCTTACAAGATAATAGGTATAAGTAAAAACATAGTTATGAATACATGGATACATATAAGAAAAATAAAAACATAAAAGAAACAATAGGGAAGGGATGGTAGGCATAATTGGTGTCCTTATGCACGCCCCCTACAGACCTCTTAGGAAAGGGGTGAGGTCAATAGTAGACAGTCTAAGGTTAAAGTTTTTAGGGTTTGGGGAAGAAGCCACAGAGTCAGGTAGAGTATTCCAGACATTGGATCACTCTGTTGCTGAAGTCGTATTTCCTGCAATCAAGTTTGGTACGATTAACCTTGAGTTTGTATCTATTGTTTGCTCTTGTGTTGTTATAGTTGAAGCCGAAGTATTCATTGACAGGTAGGACATTGCAATGTATGATTTTATATATATACTTAGATCAGACCGAAGGTGGCATAGTTCTAGGTTTTCTAGGTCTAGAATTTCGAGTCTGGTGGCATTAGGTATTCTACAATGAGTAGAGGAGTGGAGAACACTTCTTGTGAAATATTTCTGGACTTTCTCAACTGTGTTAATATCAGAGACGTAATGTGGGTTCCAGACTGATGAGCTGTATTTGAGTATTGGTCTAGCAAATGTTTTGTATGCTCTAGTTATTAGTGTAATATTACCAGAGAAAAAGCTACGCAAGATTAGGTTAACAACTCTTAATGCCTTTTTGGCTATGTAGTTACAGTGGGCTCTAGTACTTAGGTCATTAGAGATGAATACTCCAAGATCCTTGACAGAGTTTGGATCATCAACAAGGTCTTGACTATTCAGCCTGTATTTTATTTTCTGATTTTTTTTTGCCAATATGTACGACAGAGCATTTATTTGTTGAGATTTGAAGTTGCCATTTGTTTGACCATTCTGATACATAGTCAAGGTCTTTTTGAAGGGTAGCAGTATTGTCTGTGGTGTTGAATAGTTTTACATCATCAGCGAAGAGAATGCAGTTGCTCTTGATATGATCACAGAGGTCATTTTTGTAGAGTATGAAAAGAGTTGGTCCTAGAACACTGCCTTGGGGGACACCACTGTTGACAGGTACAGAATTTGATAGGACGCTCCCAATTTTGACCATTTGTTGACTGTTTGACAGGAATGCTTCTATCCAGTTATGCAGGTGTCCAGAGATACCGTAAGATTTTAGTTTTAGGAGTAGTTTGTCGTGTACCACTGAATCAAAGGCTTTACAGAAGTCTATGTAGATTGCGTCTATTGCTTTGCCCTGATCGAGTTGCGTAGTCCATATGTTTTTGCAGTGTAAGAGTTGCAGATTACATGAGTTTTTCCTGAAACCAAATTGTTTATTAGAGAGTAGGTTGTTTGTTTCTAAGAGGAGGAGGATGGATTGGTTAATAATTGATTCCATGACTTTACAGGTGATGCAGCATAAAAAGATTAGTCTGTAATTTTCAACTAGGCTGGGGTCTCCCTTTTTGAAGATGGGGATGACCGTGGCTTGTGACCATAGTTTTGGCAAGGAGATGGTCCTGAAAGATTTTTCAAAGATTATGCTTTGCAGTTCGGCTATGGCAGTGGATAGCCTTTTTAAGAAGTAGGCACATATTCCGTCCGGTCCAATAGACAGGAATGGTTTTAGATTGTGTAGTGCTTTTTCAACATTGTCTTCTGTAAAATTGATATCTATTAGATCATTGTAGTTGTCTGTGGTTTGACTAGGAAATATTGGGCATGATCCATTGCTGTTTACAAATACTGAGCCAAAGAATGTGTTAAAGAGGTTGGCTTTAATGGTGTCGTCGTTATAGTCTTTACCATTAGGTCTTTTCAGGAGTGGGATGGACCTTGAGTCTTTTAGTTTGTTGTTTACAAAATTGTAGAAAGCACAGGTGGAATTGGTGTGTAGAAGTTTTTCTTCTTGTTTAATGTGATAATTGGTGCATTCAGTCTTTATCTGGTGGCATAAATTTTTGTATCAGCTTTTGAAGTTGGCAATGTGATTTGTTTTTCCGCCAAAGTGATTTCTTTTTGGATTGAAGCTTCCTTATTGTTAGGGGTAATTTGTTTTTTCTGGTTTTGGGAGTTGTTCATGGTACATATAGTTTGATGACTCTTTTGATTTCAAGTAAAAATAGGTTGTAAACAATATTGCATCCAGTGAATAGAAATTGCCCGGTGAATACCGGGTCCCTAGGATCTGGTCCCACAGCTCCTTCTATGATTTCTTCTTTCTCTTCCATGTTCCCTGAGTCTTTGTACCACCTGATAATCAGGTCGGCACTGGGGCTCCAGACCCCAGACAGCCCCCTCCCGGGGTGCTGCTTTCAAACAGAGATTAATGTCAGCATTCCAGAAAAACCCAGCTCCAACCCAAAACTCCAAGACAGGCATTTTCTCAAAAGTTCCTTTTTAAAGAGTAGATATACTGGCACATCTGGGGAGAACCTGAATCTGAGAATTCTGGGTTTTCCTTCAGTAATTCAAAAAGACAAACCAAAGCTGACAGGTGTGACTTGCACTAATCTCTTATTATGTTTTGTCTATTTTATTTTCTAGGACATGTTTTTTTTTTCTTCGGGGGGTGGGGGGGGGAGGGAACAGGACACCTGTCAACTTTGGAAGCCATTATGGACTGTGCTGAAATGAGTAAATTGACATTTGAAATTAGAGAACAAGAAGATAAACAATTTTATATGATATGGGATTTGTTTTATCAATGGTTGGATAAAAAAAAACATGGTAATGTAATAGACTAGGAAAGTTTGCAATAGAAGCTTAATAGATCGATATAAAATATAATACAGATATATATAACCATTGGATGAAAGTACAATATGAATTTCATAATAATATTTAGACTATCTCATATAAAATTATGGTATAAATAGTTTAGTCATGAATGATTAATAACTGATAAATATATAAGCATTTGTTAGTTTGACAATATAAACTGTGAATAATGACTATGAAAGGATGGCACAAAAGATTTGTAACCAACTTGACACACTGTATGTATATAAAGTGGAAGATGGCTTTATGTTTTTATGTTTTGTTCGTATATGTTTGTTTTAAAAAATAAAATATATATATATAAAAAAAAAACTTTGGAAGCCATATTAGAACCAGAAGCTTCCATGCTGTCACATTCTTGAGCTTGGGAATTTGGGAGCGGGGATTTAGTAGAGCAGCATTCTTCTTGTCGGTCAAGGTCATGTTGTTCCTGCACTTGGAAGAGGCATAGTTGAAAGGATGTGTCAGGTTGGGATGGAACATGATTGGTCCAGGTGATGGATTGATGGGTGCAGGGGTTTGGTTTGTCTTTTTGAATTACTGAGGGAAAACCTGGAACTCTCAGATTCAGGTTTTCCCCAGATGTGCCAGTTTACCTACTCTAATAAAAGGAACTTTTGAGAAAATGCCTGTTGTCGAAGTTTTTGGTTGGAGCTGGGTTTTTCTGGAACACTGACATCCAACCTCAGAAGGATGGAAGGCTGAGTCAACTACAAGCACCTCAGGAAGCCATCTAGTTTAACATACAGCTGCTTACAGGAAATCCACAAGTAGAAAATAACTGGAAGAGGTTCCCCCTGCTTGCATTGCCCAGCAAGTGGTCAGGGAGCTGATGTACAGCCATATGTTGGCTAGTTGTCATTCAATTTATCCTTTACACTTCAGTTCAATCTACTTGAGTATAGATAACACTTCTGTAATAGTCACAAACGTTCTTATGCATCAGTGGAGCTTCATGCGTGTTCAATCTAGAGTGTTCAAAACCAAGGAAAACCTAGCAGCCAAATTTTCAAACTATTTTTAGAACAGCATGCCTTTTAATAAAAAACTATTTATTTGGCTTTTATGGACTAAATAAATGATTTTCAGAAATTATTCTGAAACACTGCAGCAACATCCCATTATTACTCTTTTACCTATACCTGAATCATGACACTTTTAATTAATCAATTTATCCATCTATCCATCTATCCATCCATCCATCCATCCATCCATCCATCCATCCATCCATCCATCCATCCATCCATCCATCCATCCATCTATCTATCTATCTATCTATCTATCTATCTATCTATCTATCTATCATCTATCTAATCAGTCAGTTAGGTTGCCTAACTCACATTCATGACTCTTGGCAAATAACAAAAATATTTTTTATTTAAAAAAATACAATCATCATCAAACCAACTAGTACAATTGGATCCCATAACAAAGCTTCACCAACATCAAAACACATCCCAATGGATGCACCTGATATTGCAGGCCTGATGACATGGAAGACATGTTCACTGGGTCCCACCATACATTGAATGGATGGAGGCTATAGCATGGCTACTTTGTCAGAATTGGTGGAACAGGCAGAAGTAATTGTGGATAAACGATTCCACATTAATATGAAGCATTAGGGCACTGTGAGCCCCATTAGGTAGACCAATCCAGGAAATAAACTCCACAGGAAGAGTAGAATCATTTAGTTAGTAGATGGGCAGAATAACAGAATCTTAGTAGTTAGTAGGTGGGCAGAATAACAGAATCTTGCAATTCTGTGCTGTACTTCTTCCTCTTTCTTAAAGTACAGAGAATTAGGGAGGTCTGCCTGAGCCATTTCTGAATGTTATCTTATAATTATTGACTTAAAAATACTTTAGCCTCTTCTGCCTTGGCAACAGCTCCTTCGTACCTTTTTAGGGCATCTTCCGTACTCTCTAAGTATATAGTATATATTTATAAATGTATTAATTATTTAGATCATTACTTACTGGCTTTCCATCCAATCCAAGGGGCCCCTAAAAAAAGCAGAAAAGTGTTTTACAGAAAGATATGAATTTGTGGTTTGTCTTTAAAAGTGCCCCACCACCCCAATATTTTGGGATTTTTAAAAATAGTTCTGGAAGTGCCATCTAAAGTCAATAATGTAAGATTAACAGGTGGAAATATTGCAGCCTAGGATGGATCTCTGAGACTTGCCCTCACCAAAGTTTTCTAACACTGCAACAAAGGGAGATGGCTAAGGGGGTTATGGCATTAAAAAACTGAACAAACCAACAGAATTGGTATTTTAAAAATAAAGGCTTGCCTATAATTATGAGATGGAGAGAATCCATACAGCATATGTTTCTATACACCCATTAATTGCACTGATGTATGCAGAGAAGAAGGGACTGTTACTAATCAAGTCACAATTAACTATCTGCGACATATCAAAATCCAAAATCAAAATCCACCTTTTCCATAATGGTCAAACTATTGATGTACTTGCTTCCTGACCATTTCCTCTCCTCCCAAAATAAAGTTTACAAGTAACCTTTGAGGTCTGGAAAAATATGATATTCTCCTAGCAGAACTGAAGATGTAATAGAAGAACTACAGATTTTATTCATTAAATCAAAAACAAATGTTCATTCCATGATCATGTGGGACAACCCTCTGTGAATTTTGTTTAGTAAGGTGTTTAATTACCAAGCAATACTTTTCAATTGTTTTTAAACCACAACCCACATCCTATTAAATACTTTCTCAAATGGAAACCAGTTGGCTCTGTCTTTCAATAACTGCCATCAATATGTTAATAAGTTATTTAATTTAAGACTGTCCCTCATTATATCTGCTAAGTTAATGATGAATCATTCACTGAAAGAGTCGGGCTGCCATATTTCCCCTAAATTCAAATGTTATCCAGATTGAAGAAACAGCAGATGATGCTGGTTAATGCATCATCAGTGGCACAGATCCAAGGCTTTTATTGTGAAAATAAATAATTGTAATTAAGAAAAACTGGAAAATAATACTTGTAAAAAAAAAAGGCATTTATCTCTTTCCCCACTATTTCTTTAATGACTGTAAACTTTAAACACCCTTTCATCTATAAGTAAAAAAAAGAGTAGTTAGAGTGCATAAATGGACAATTGTTCTGTACTGTATAAACACCAAAAGGATATAACTTAATGTTTACTCAATACTCTTTGCAATCTATTTCCAACTATGAAGGTAGTTTTTTTGCTTTGCATTCTAGATGACAGGAATACTCACTATATGCTCTCCTAAACTCTGCTGAAGATGTTATCTAGCTTGGAAATGTAACGTTCGGAAACCAACCCACAAGCTGGGAAAATGAACCTTTACCTTCATATTCATTATATGACTATGTTCTTCTTGTGCAAGAAACATGGAAGGTGAACAAAATATGAATCCATAGGCATTTATCATCTGGCCATAATTATGGATAGTGAAGGAAGCTGGGAAAACACTAGATTTGGGAATGTTGGGATATCAGGCTAAAGCCACAACCTTTTAATAGAAGTGACAGATGCTGCATACCAGTGAAGAACTAGCTACAGTTCCAATGTATTTTGAAATACATGTTATATACATCCTTCTCTGTTTACATGTTCTGATAAAAGTAAAGATAATTTCCCAGTCTAGACTATTGCTCTGACATTTCGCATTCAAGTATTAACTAACATGACTCTGCTTGAGTTATTTGAGCTGATGCTGGCACCTAATAGGGCCATATGTTCTAGTTGGACAGAGTAAATAAAGGTAGATTTGTTTGGGGAGGAAAGTAGTTTGCTAAGAAAGATAAATCTCTAAAGAGAAATCTCTAAATTGGCCACAGGGTCCTCAAGTCCTTGGCCAAGCCTCATGCCTTGGGAATTTAGATACATATCATTGAGAGGCTTCTTCTGACCTCAGCTCTTTGAGAAAGCAGGATTTTCCCCAGATTATTGTATAAACCTTAAAACTCTCAGTATTTTGTCCTAATATTAAAAATGACAAAAATGATAGGTAAGACTATTTAACATATTTACAGAGCATTTAAATACCTAAGTCATACCATCATAAGTATATCATATTTTTCTCTAGATGTATGATCTTCAGAGAATGATTATTTAGTTCCTCAGGAGAGTTTAGCGAGCTAATCTGTACTCTTTAGCCTTGTACGATATCCAGATATCCAGCAGGTAATAATTTGCAGCCCACATTTATATGGGTGAAATATGCAATCCTATGTAATTGATATTGAAAGAGTTAATCTAATTAAAAAAAAACCAGCTACAGCATTTAATTAATTGATTGATTATTTTCAATTATTTTCAATATAGGTACTGCCCAACCCCAACTCCTCATTACTCATAATAAACAATGAAATACAAAACAATACAAAATAAGATAGGATGCAGTTGCTCTGAACAAAAACATAGACCAAAATACATCCGACAAGGAGTTCCATTCATCTTAACCTAACTACTGGGAGAACAATTGGGTCTTCAAGGTCTTCCAGAACTCCCACAGCTCTCTTATTTAGAGAGCAAGAACCACAAAAGAGAAGGGATATTTCCTAGGTCCCAATAGAGAGCACAGTTTCTGGCCAAGCAGAAACCATGGGAGATAGGTGGTTTTTCAAAATATCCAAAATCTATGCCATGGAGGTAATGACCAGCACCTTGACTGCACCTGGAAGCATACTGGCAACCAATACAAATTTCAAATACAGTACAAATACAAATACAACATTCAAACTGTTGTAGTCCTTGACTTACAACAGTTTGTTTAGGACTATTCAAAGTTACGACACTGAAAAAGTAACTTATGACAATTTTTCACAGTAACAACTGATGCAGCATCCGCTGGTCATATGGTCACAATTCAGACATTCTGCAATTGGCATGTATTTATGATGATTGCAGTGTCCTGGGGTTGTGTGATCACTTGGTGTTCTGATAAGCAAAGTCAATGGGGAAACCAGATTCACTTAACAGCCATATTACTAATTTAGCAATGGCAATGATTCACTTAACAACTGTGTCAAGGAAGTTTGTAAAATGGGGAAAAACTCACTGAACACGTTTTATCCAACAATAGAAATTTTGGGCTCAGTTATGGCTGTAAGTCAAGGGCTACCTCTATATAGATGTCACACTCAATGCCCATTACTACTCATGCCATTACATTCTGGACCAGCTGAAACTTCAAGTGGTTTCCAAGTCCCATGTGGAGAATTCAAGCTGGGAGATAACTATGCAGTCCTCCTGGGCTGTCTGAGACACAGGATCAGAGGGAGACTGTTTTACAGTGGTTCCCCATCTTCCTGAAAGGGCAGTTTTAGTGGTAATAGGGAAGGACAGCTCTAGTGTACATCAATGGCAGCTAAAAAACTATTACTCAGAGGAGTTCTCAACATCTCACAAGGCAGCTATATAATAGCTTTGTATGTAAACAATTATCATATCTATAGAAAACAAGTCCTTTGTTTCCCTGTTTTAAAATTTGTTTTGATAAAAAAAATGACAATGTTTTGACAATACTTTTTCATGAGTGCTGAAAAGTTCAAGGGATATATTCAAATATTGTACACGTAATCTCCCTGAAACTTGTTTACAAGTTCAAATCATGCTCAAATGCATGCAATTGAATGGAACATGCTTTGGTATAAAATTACATTTATAATTTATTCATTTAAATGACTTATAAGCTTCCTCAGTCACAATTGCAACTCCAGATAGCTTTTTGCTTGATGCCTTTGAGTCAATTTTTACTCCTGGTGACTGCCTAAACAAGTCCCTCCAGGTTTTTTGGCAAGGTTTTTCAAAGGGGATTTGACATTGCCTCCTTCTTAGGGCTAAGAGATAAGGACTGGCCCAAGGTCACCCAGCTGGCTTTGTCCCTAAAATGGGATTAGAGCTCATGGTCTCCTAACCTGAACTACCAACTAATTTCTAGATAGCTTACAAATTACAAATCATTAATATTAAAATAACAAGAAATGCAATTTGAAGAGTAACACTAAGATTACTAAATCCATTGTCAGGGAACTAGCCCCATATAAAACATAAGTTATAAAGTAGGTCACAAACCAGCCTGTTGAACATGCATGTGGATTGCATGGATTTGGGAATACTACTCCAGAGTTTAACAACAAATATAGAGAAATCCAATTTCTCAAGGCCCACAAGATGGCAGTGCTTTACTGATTAGTCCTGGAGCATGCTGATTCTATCAAAGTCAGCATGTAAAGAATTTTACTAAGTGTTTCTACCCTTCCAAAGGACTTCAAAATTAAGTTTCAATCATTTGTGGGTGCAAATATAACAAACAAAATATTTAGAAAGTAAAGCCAATCAAAGTAATGCTACCATTCAGAATTCTTAAATAATCTGGAAGCTTCCCTTATATTGCCATTTCAAACAGTGAAGTCGAATTCAGAAAAACTTTAAGTAAAACAATGTGGTAACAGCATCAACTCATTCACTGGCATCAACTTTGGCTGAGATCAGCTCTTCTCAACCATCCAGATGTGAATTCTGCCCCCCCAAAATTCCCAGCCAGATAAAATTCCCCCAACTGAGAGAAGACTGATTGAGACACAGACCCTTTTCACAATGTCAGGCCAACAACATCCATCTGGGATACAGATGCAAGCCGATCCTTTTCTGAGTACTAACATGGACAGTAGGTCAGATATACCTTGGATTTGATCCAGTCAAGATCCCATTTCAGAATATGCATCTTTTTGAATGAATTTAGATCCATGGCAGACATGTACTAGCTGTACTTAAAATGCTTAAGAGGAGAGGCATGTTCCAAAGGGGGATCCAATTGCTACTAGTCTTTGATCACTACCGCTTTATAGCATCTTGGATAACTGAGCAAGAGAGTGGCAACACTAGACTTGAATATGTAGTCCAAAGTTAAAACTACTGCTGCCTTATGCATGTTGTTGTGAAGCACCCAAAGTTGCACTCTAAGATAGGTGGCCACACAAATGTTTGAAATTAACAAAATAAAATCCATCATGCTTATTTTAAGGCAGTTTTCACTAACAATCGTGCCTTCCAAATATGGGAAACTTCAGTTCTCAGAGCACCTGGCTAATATGGCCAAAGCCATATACATTGAGGAAGAGAATGGTTGAAATCTGCACATAGAATCATAGGGTTCTATATTACCTGAAATTAAATAAGGGCAAAGTCAACGATATTGTCTCCTGGTGAACACCTTGATATTTTTTTTTCTATTTAGAAAAAAAAAGCAGATTATAATGTTGCTCAAAGAAACTCTGCACCTGGAAGGAAGTAGACAGACAAGATAGAGGATAAATGGAGAACTATGCTGGCTAGGAATTCTGATATGTGGTCCAACACATTAGGGAGAACAGATTGCCTTCTTGTTTGGTAGGGGTGGTGATTCTATTACCTTTTACTGGCTATCCTGGTTAAGGCTGTTGGAAATTATACTTCAACAGATCTGCTGGACCATTATTCTTCATCTCTTGTTATGATGGGTACCTATTTAACAAGTTGCTCAAAAGATTCTGGTATAGAAGAAATCAGGCTTTCATTCCCTTATTTGCTAGGACTCCACCACAGTTCATTCTAATGTTTTGCTAAGCCTTATTTATACTTGGCAAATCTCTGATTTAACCCCTGCAAATATTAGCATTATTTACTGCCTCTCATAATCTGCATGTACAGAGATCTTCCTAAATATTATATTTTTCAATCAAAGAACAGTTTCTAGGGTTGTTCATCTAGTATGAACAAGGATTCCAGAAAACTCCAAGCACAAAAGAGAACTAATCTGTAGGTCATGGCAATAGAACTCTGTTTAGCATTTAGAATTGTTGGCAAAGAGAAGAAAACCTGTTACTAAATGAAAATCTGTGGGTTGTCTGGTTGCCACATGGAGTGGGAGATCATACTCTGGAAATTATTCCCTTAAGTTTTATGAGTGCTCATAAGCAATAAACGCTCCAGGGAATATATTTCTGCAGAAACTCTTGGTGACTGCATTCATGTTGTTTTTGTGGGCAGTGTGGATATTTTCCCCCATTGCCACTGTTGGGTCTCTTTTGTCACTCTAGACCAGACAATCTCAAGGCTGTCCTCTACTACTGATATTTGACCTTCAGGTCACCCACTTTGCTGGTGGAGGGAGCCAGCAGTCTCCAAACCTCATTAACAAAATCCCATCTATCTTTTTCATTTCCACAGGATGTAAAAAGACCTGATGCACAGGAATGCAACTATGTTTTTCAATCTTCATTTTCCACGAGTCATCTTTGATTAACATTAAAATATAACCAAGGGATCCTAATTTCTTGCTTCTCCTATTTTTTTTTGGGGGGGGGGCATACCTTAGTTACAATTGATATAGGAGGATCTGAAAATTTGAGGCTCTGTAATTTCAAAATTACTAATGGGAGAAACTGCATTTGTTTATACACACCAGGCACCAGGCAAGTAATAAAACTCTGAACTGGCCAAGAAGTAAAAGAGAACAGATTGGTTCTCAGAGAGGGCCTTTAAAAGGATGAGTAGATGGGATTGAGATTGAGAGATAGAGGTGAAACAGGTTGTTGATGGTTTTGAGTTTCAAAGTAATCTGTAAGATCTCTAAATCATCCACAATGCAAAAGGCAGCAGGAAGTGTTTGAGGCAGAGAAAAGCTGCAGTATAGCATCTGTTCCTAGTTGTGAAGAATTGGCTCGAGGGAGTGGGGAAATCTGGCTTGAAGAGAAAGCAATTTAGAGATCATTTAGTTAAACAAAAGATATAAAGGAATATTTTGCCTATTCTCTTAGGAAATATATACATTAGCAATCTTATCCCACTACTCTAAAGCAATGGTTTATTCTCAGATTAAGTGCTATTTTAATTCCATAAAAGCTTTGTGACCTTCTTTTCTCTTTTTCACCTAACAAGGTAGCTAAGTGACTTGCCTATGCATACTAGCACATTTAAGTGAATCCTGTGCTAAAATGGGAGATTTTCTGCTGCAACCACAGTACTTATTAGATGCTCAAATGTCTGCCACTACACATTATGGAATCTTAAAATGGAACTAACTATACTGTATATTGTATATGTTTCTACCCAGGTTATCTCATTGGATTTACCCACTGCAGTATGCCATGATTTATTTCATGATTGTTTATTGAATTAACCTCAATTGGCTGGATTCACACTTTGCGCTAAGCTATCAAACTTGCCTTAGAAACTGCAATGACTAGATTCACAAGACACACTAAGCCAAAACCAAGCAACCCACATCATGACTTACTATGATGTTTCATCCCAGCCACTGTCTGCTTGAAGCAGGGCCTCTACAGAGTTAGCAACCACAATTAAAGCAACCACAAGTCTTGTATGCCCAATGCATCCTACTGAAGTCAGAGAATACAAAACAAACTAATAAAATAGAGCCTTATTTCATACCCTCCAAGTCAAACTCACCCACAACTTTTAATAATCTGTTTTTCTTGTATACATTATAGGAAGTGTTGAAATGTTGTTGGAAAGGCCATCCCATTTGCACTGTATAGTTTCCTAGCCACTCTAACCTCATTCTACCTCTTTACTTCATAGTTGATCATTCACATTCTGAGGAACTTTAGAGTCAGTTAACTTTTCAAGTTGGCACAAATGTGGACTAACTCTGAGAGCACTACAACAGTGAGGTGATCATGAAGTGAAAACATCTTTTGTTTATACATAGCAATAGCACTTAGACTTAGATACTGCTTCACAGTGCTTTGCAGCCCTCTCCAAGCGGTATACAGAGTCAGCATATTGTCCCCAACAAGCCGGGTCCTCATTTTACTCACCTTGGAAGGATGGAAGGCTGAATCAACCCTGAGCCTGGTGAGATTTGAACTGCAGGCAGCTGGCAGGCAGCAGAAGTAGCCTGCAGTACTGCACTCTAACCACTGTGCCATCGTGGCTCATACCATGGCTTCTGATCAAAACTTACAATTTACAAAGCAATATTAGAGGCAGCTAATTAAGTCTACTTATTTGATTTTCCAGTAAGTTTCCAGCTTCATTTCTTAAAATCACAAGGACTTTGCCCAAAGTTTAGTAAAAAAAATTCCCTTTCTAAGATCTCAAAGCTGCACTTAGGACCTAGCAACAAAAACTCAAGGACAAGCCTTCAAGAGACACATTGCTTGTCTTGCAAATCCAAGGATCAGCTGCTTCATAATCAAGCAATCAAGTCCACCCATATTAATAGCCCAAGGTTTAAGTCTTTTCTCACTTTCTCATGCCCTTGTATGGTAATGGACATCTTGTTGCTAGCTTCTTGGCACTGATGGTATAAGGCACTTTCGTTATGTTTTGATAATGGCATTAGGTAGACTTAAATTTTTCTTCTTCCCTTCGTTTCAACTCCTCTTAAGTATACATTTTCATGCCAGATCAAGGAATTCTTTTTTAAAATTTCATTTATTTACACTGGTAGATGCAAATTGATATTTTGGTGACTAGCATTGAACATGCATTTGTCAATATAGAACAAATTAAGTCTACATATACTGGTTCTGAATAAGTTTCTTATTAGCATTGATTGGATTGTCATTATGTTTCTGTTTTAAAATATGCTTTTACTATGTTGTTATAATTGTGTAACAGTTCCCAAATAGTAGCAAAGAACATTTCTAAAGACCGTCTGATTTTATGAAACAAGAACACTCTGGAGAGACGTCATGGTGCTTTAAGAGCACATCATTAAAAACTGCATTATTGTTAATGTCTTGAATTGGTTGCTTTGAATAGTGTTACTGTTTTTATTGCTTTAAAATGTTTTTTTTTTAACTTTTAACTGTAATACATTTTATGAACTGTAAGCCACCCAGAGGCATTGACTGAGATGGGTGGCCATAGAAATTGAACAAACAAATAAACAATGCAGTTGCCAAGGATGCAATGTAAAATCTCTCTCTCTATTTTAAGAGCTATATACATTATGAGTAAAAAATGCAACAAGATTTACAGTACATAATAAACTTGGTAGTTTGCTGTAAGGTACCAATAATTTGGAGTTAACAGTATCCAACAGGCAATAAATGCATGCAACTTAACTAAAGTTTGTTATATATAACTATTATATCTATAGGAAGTGTAGCTAAAGTCCATAGAAATACTTCATTAAATGCAAGTAAGAAATTTGAGTGCCCTCACTGGAGCAGCCATATTACTAAAATTCAGCATGTCTGACATATGCTTGTATTTCCATTCTATACTATATGGTTTTAAACATCACACTAGATTTATTAAATTCTGGCTTAATATACTTTAACCATGTAATTACATTTAACACAGAGAACAATTTTACCATGATGGTTTAGACCAGGGCTGTCAAATTTCCAGCCCGCGGGCCAGATGTGTCACACACTGGCCACGCCCACACCTGGCTTGGTGAAATGAAAAAAAGTCCCAATATGTCACGTGATGCTGCCATGATGACATGAGTTTGACACCCCTGGTTTAGAGAAATTCTGCAATAAAATGTGTTGTGTCAAAGGTGCTCTTCAGTGCTCTTCATAAGAAGACACCAAAATACAATTTCTAAATTAAAGAATTGATAAGATATAAATGTGAACTATTTATACAACTTATTTTGCTGTATAAGAACTTATATATACTTCATTAACTGATTTACATTTGCTTTTATGTATGAGCTTCACACATGTATATATACAAACACGCAAAGACATACACAAAAACATATTTTGTAATTATTAGTGGTAGACATGGCTTTTCTGCTTATTTGCAATTTGGAAATATACTTGGTACAATAAAATCATGGATTAACTTTCTTGTTTTTTAAGGCAGTTCACAGATTAGAATATAAAGTACTTGAAAACATTTAGATATTTGGGATGGTCTTGTTTATGACAAGTCAGAAAGACATGTATTCTGCTTTAATTATGGGTGGATCCCACATATCCAGTATAAACCACATATATAAATACATAGTTTTATGGCTCTCTTTTATATTATCCTGTGATCTGACTGCACTGGTAGAAAAAGGAGCGTCTTTGGAACATTTTCCAGACTTGGAGCTGGCTGTCCCCAAGTATTGTCAAAAACATGTGGTTTGAGAACTGCAGAAAATTTGGCAATCTCTTTGATCTTTCCAAGAGGGAAGTGTTTCTAAGAGTGATGTTTAACTAGAAAAAAGATCCCCCAAAATAAAATAATAAATTAATGACTATAATGAAAATTGGGTTACAAAGCAAAGTGTTGGTTGAGTAAATAATATGCTCATCTGAAGCCACCCTTGTTTTGTATTAAGATCCTGCTGCAGAAGAAATATAAAAATGCTCACAATTGGTGGCTCACAAAACTGCAGAAAAAACAATTACTACCAACCTGCCTTCAATCGAGGACTTGTATACTGCATGAGTCAAAAAGAGGGCTGTAAAAATATTTACAGACTCCTCACATCCCGGACATAAACTGTTTCAACTCCTTCCCTCAAAATGTCATTGCACCCTAACCCTAACCCAGAACAGCAAGACACAAGAACAGTTTTTTCCCCAAAAGCCATCACTCTGCTAAACAAATAATTCCCCCAACCCTGTTCAACTATTACAAAGTCTGCACTACTATAACTGTTAAATCTTGTCATCATTCCTTATCACCCATCCCCTCCCACTTGTGACTGTATGACTGTAACTTTGTCGCTTGTATACTTACAATTTATATTGACTGTTTCCTAGTATGATTGATTCCTTATTGTACCCTATGACTATCATTAAGTGTCATACCTTATGATTCTCGACTCCTGATGAATGTATCTTTACTTTTATGTATACTGAGAGTATTTACACCAAGACAAATTCCTTGTGTGTCCAATCACACTTGGCCAATAAAGTATTCTATTCTGTTCTGTTCTGTTCTGTTCTGTTCTGTTCTATTCTATTCTATTCTATTCTATTCTATTCTATTCTATTCTATTCTATTCTATTCTATTCTATTCATCACTTCTCCTCACTGTTCCACTGCTCTTTCTGCCATTCTGGTATGCCTGGAGTGCAGCACACTGAATCCTCCATCCTTAGGAGGATTCAACATTCTGTTTAGATAATGGGAACACACCTCAGGATTTTCAGTGGAAGTTCTTCCTATCTAAACACTATACAGGTAGTCCTCGACTTACGACCACAATGGAACCCAACATTTCTGTTGCTAAGTGAGGTAGTTGTTAGGTGAATTTTGACACATTTTATGACTTTTCTTGCCACAGTTGTTAAGTGAATCACTGCAATTGTTAAGTTACTAACACAATTCTTAACTGAATCTGGCTTCCCCATTGACATTAGTTGTCAGAAGGTTGCAAAAGGGGATCACATGACCCCAGGACACTGCAACCGTCCTAAATATCAGTCAGTTGCCAAGCATCTGAATTTTGATCATGTGATCATGGGGATGCTGCAAGAGTCATAAGTGTAAAAAAATGTTGTTACTTTTTTCAGTGCTATTGTAAATTTGAACAGTCATTGAATGAGCTGTTGTAAGTCGAGGACTGCCTGTAAAATTCTGTGAATGGAATTTCCCTGAGAAGGGAAGGATGAAGACAAATATACTGAAATGAAACATAATACATTTCATATTTATAATCAGCTAGTATATGACTGAGGAGAGCCAAACTGGAAACTGGGAAACTGTGAGTTCTAGTTCTGTTTTAGTATAAAACTACCTGAGTGACTTGAGCTGGTCATTCTCTCTCAATGACCGAAAGAAGGCAATGACAAACCATCCTCCAAATGTTGTCAAGAAAATTGCAGGACTAATCTGGGCAGTTGTCGTTGACTCAAAGGAATACTAATGCTAATACAAATCCACCTGTCCCAGCTTGTTGGAAAGGACTCAATAGATGGATTAAAAATAATGCAAAATCCAGTCAAACCATCTGGCTGTCTATGTAACAACAACAATGGCAATACAGCTGAAGAACTGGCAGCTGTGATTTTATGTTGTATACCAGGGGTGTCAAACTGGTAGCCTGCGGGCTGGATGCATCATACGCCAGCCATGCCCACCCCAGTTCTGCAAAGGGGAAAAAGCACTGTGATCCATCACATGACAGCAATGTGATGCCACAAGTTTGACGCCCACGTTGTATACAGCAATAAAAGAAAGTAACATAACTGCTTCATGTTGGGGAATTTTTTTTTCTCAGGTTAAATTATTTTGGCTCTGTTCTCCATTATTTTCTCTTAAACTCCAGTCAGAAGCTGGAGCAGTGGTTGTCTATCAGCTCAACAGCTGGCTGATATGCTCTCCTTATGGATTGTTTTCCATCTGTTAAAGGCATTGCCAGTTGCACTTCTGCTGATATTCTTTATATCATTGCAAAGAACAGCTAATTTATAGGAACACTAAAACAGATGAGCTCTCCCTTGAAAGGAGTCCAAATGTTCACTTTTGATACAAAATAATGTTTGAACATCAATCTAAAAACTGGAGAGCTTCTCTAAAATGCTCCTGGATGTTGGAAACAGGATCCACCGACCAAACATTCAGGTACCTTGCCTCTTCTTTTGCTCACAGTATGTTTTATAGCTACTATTAAAAGCTTTTTGCTTTCACTGCTTTTATGGTGGTTTTGTTTTGTACCTCACTGCTGTGAACCACACAGAGTTCTGCCTTTTAAACTGAGCAGCCATGTAAGTCTTTTAAATAAATAAAGGGTAATCTAGATGTTACTATTCTATTTTTTCTATAAATAATTTGAACCATTAAATGCAACATTATGGAGACACCCTGCTGACTTTATAGATTAGCTGAAAAAATCTACTTCTACAATCTGTTTTTCATTTTATTCTTTTTTCTACCAGATGCAGCTCTCTATAGTGCTAGCGTAAGCATCAGAAACTATTCCTGTCTTAGTTTTTTTTTCTATGCTCCTTTAACAGTATTCTATGGTACCAGTTTTATGAGATTTAATGCCCTCAAAAAAGTTGATCTAAAACTGGACAGCATGTAAAATTAAAAGTAACAAGCCAGTGTCTTCCAAGAAGTCATAAATAAAGGTCAACATAGGCATGTAAGGAATGAAACGTAGTGCAGATTGTACTCCAGACCTCAGTAATTGATTACTCTTTATTGCCCCATTAACTTAAATAGCCTTCTTGCAGAGTAAATATGCCATCTTCTATAAAAGCAAAGCTAACTGAACCTACATTAGTGAATCCAAAATAGAGTCTGGTAATTTTGGTTCCTCTCCCTACTCTTCTGCAACAAATGTTGAAAAGAAGCAAAAATAAATATTTTTTGTGTGGAGAGGCAGACTTATATAAGACCAATTGTCACATCTTTTTCATTTTGGAAATTTGCTTGGCACATCTAACTTCTTCATTTTCCCTATCCCAGATGCTTTTACAGCAAGATTCTGCAAACCTTATACCTAATTACAGTTGTGCCACAAGAGGCCAGGCAATAATGCTCTACAGATAATGATGTTCAGCTCAGAGGAAATAACTATCAACATTCTTCACCTGGTGTCATCCAGACTGTTGGACTTCAATTCCCTAAATCCCCCATTCAACAAACTAACATTCCCACTACGTAAGAAGGACGGAGGGGAAGTAATAGTGGTTAGACAAATTGCTGGGACAAAAGATATTTCTCTTAATGCCAACTGTGGGTTGGCATTACACAAAGGAAGAACAAGGCATCTGGGGTGAAACAACAGAATATAAACTTCCAGCTTGCTGGTCTGTTGCCAGTCACATGCAATATTTTTTTCAGAGGTTTTGAAATCAGAAGATTTCATTGCCCTATTAAATACTCTTTATCTATTAGTTCTTCTGTAATTATAACCATTAATTGGGCATATGGGCTCTGTAAACACAATGAAGCAGCAAGCTGTGGTCTAATGGAACATCTGTGGTTCATCCCTTCATTCTGCTATATTTACAGCTGAAGTATCTTCTACTTCCAAAAGTTGCAGGAAGTTATAATGAGATGCCACTTCTCCAATTTTCTGTATGTTTGGGATTCAAAGAAATCTATAGACACTGCCACAATATCAATTTCCATTAACTTAACAGTAATTGACCTCTAGAAGCAGAATACCCTAACTCATTCACACAATTATACTTCATAATGGATAGCTATGAAAACTTCCACAAAGAGTGAGAAATAATATTTGGCAACTTCCTCTTCCTCTGTAGCTTTGCCACTCTTTGACAAAATCTTTCTATACAACATTAAGGGAAATGGCTTTGGAACAATATAGAAGAAGGGAAAAATCTCTTAAAATGACACCACTCCCTGCTCTACAGACATTATGTCCTTTTAAGCAAAGACATACCATCCAACATTTTAAAGGCGTGACTGTTAGAATTTACATCCAAAAACCTCCAAATATATCAGACAGGCTTTTAGTGAATTCATTGTACTTCAATGAATTTTATGTTTAATGAGTGAAGCATTAACTATTAAATTTATTGCCAGCAGATAGTTATTAAAATGATTTATTATGTTTTTATTTAAATAACTATTGCTTAATCCTAAAATATTAGATTGGTTAGTTAATGGTTTATTTGATTTTACCTCAATAAAATTTTTGGGTAGACTTTGTACAAGTTACTTTTTGTATCTAGAATAAAGATAGAAAATAGATGGCTGTAAATAGTAGGGGCTATTTTATTTAAATTTGAAATCAATTACAAGATTAATTTACATAAAGCAAAAAATATGATATGTAAATATTCCCCTAAAGTCTGGGGAGAAAACTAAAATAAGATTATACAATTTTTGCTAGAAAAATTGCTACCTCATACTGCAATAATTTAGACTGTGTGCACATTTGTGTACAGTCAATGATCTGGGATTTTATGGGCCAATTATAAGTAAAACAGTAGAGAAATAGATTGATGACTGTATTGTACCAAAATTAATGAGCTAAAAACTTGCATAAAGAAATATCAAAGAAAAAAATAGCAAAATTATAAATAGGCAGAAACTGCTAGATTCTAATATTTTATCTGAAAAGAAAGCAAAATAATAATAATATTATTCTGAAAGGCCACAGGATGAAATAATTATTAAATGATCATTTGAAAAGGCTGCAGATAAGCTTACAATAAGAAAAATTTCAGTACACCTGTTCTGTGTACTGCTGTAATAAGTATATGTTTATTTCAATTGGGGAATACTATTAATGACTTAAAGAGCTACTAAATCTGCTACTAACATAATGTAAATTCTACACTGGTCCCCTGAAACCTATTGGTATTCATAAAGCAAAGCAAAAATGAGAATAACACTGACTAATTAATAGAACAGTTATTGATTACCATGTTCCAGGGTAACAAGGAGATGTACAATTTTCACCAATTTCCTATCCTCCTTTAATTCCCACATCATTTCCCACTGTGTACAGAAGATTTCTCAACTATCTGAAGATTTCCATAAGGCACGGAGATTACAAATGCAGGCGGGAAAATAAACAAGCCTTGCCTTTCTTCCTATGCTCCAGGGCAAAACTTCTAGATTAATCCATGATAAGATCCTGCATTTAATTTGTAATATTATTCTGTTATAAAGAGGGAACTAGTAGAAGTGAGGTGTAAGAATGCATTAGAGAAAGAGTTATTCCACAGGAATAGATACTGGGTTTTATTAAAGTCCAACACCAATTAAATATTTGAATGTTAAAGAAAACATTAATAGATTTTTAATCAGCAATTATATTAACCAGATACATTTTAATAGCGTCACTGAGTTATTCATACTTTATCATACTTGAATCTATCCTATGATAAATATTTTTCAAGTTAATGTTTTAAGATATTCTTAATTCAACTTTTATGTGTAAGATACATAAAACAATGCATTTAGATAGAACATCAGGAGTTAATTTGGAATGCAAAGATTTTGATAGCTTGTTATAATTTTTGTAATATTTTTATTGGACTGATAAATAAATTATATATTTTTAGAATAAGTTGAGTAGAAGTTTTTTTTTAAGTATTATTAATGGATTAGTGTATATTATTCAATGTTAAATTCACTTAGTCCACTTTATGAAATGGTTGTCCCTTCCAGATGTCATGGGGTTTATGAAGTTAGTCAATTATTAGGGGTGCTGGGAAATCTAGCCTGGTAGTCTGTGGATCAGTTCCCAATTCCTGACATGAATAGTAAGATATTTATGTGAGTGTGTGCATTTTTATTCTGTATTTAAAATATATTTACTAAGAAATAATTAACACAAGTTAATTAAAGAGGTAACTATCATTGATCCAATGACTAGCATATTAATTGGTGTTTATTCTGATAGCCTTATGCTCCATTAAAAAGAACCGCCATGCATTTCTTGGGTAAGAAAGCCCATATGCTGTAAGACTGTTAAGGTTCTTGATAACATTATGGTTATCAGAGTAGGATTTTAAATCTATTTTGTATCTATTTTTAAGGATATGTTTTTCTTTTTTCAATGTTTCCTCTTATGATTCTGGCAGAGAACCAATTTGGGGTTGTGGCTAGAAAGGATTAAGGCTAGAAAGTGGGAAGTCATGAGTTCTACTCCTACCTTAGGCATGTAGCCAGCTGGATAACCTTGAGCCAATCACTACTCCTGCTTCCTAGGAAGGAGGAAACAGTGAAAAAAACCTTGCCCAAAATCCTGCAGGGATTCATCTAGAGAGTTGCTAGGAGTCAAAACTGACTTAAAGGCAACAACAACAACACACAAACTGAACAAAAAAGAAAAAAAGTTTCTTGCAAAATATAGTATAAGTTCTCTAGAACGATGCTAGAAACAAATAAAAAGGGACAAATTCCTTATCATCTCTCTAAAGAAGTTTGTATCTGCACCTATCCCTACCCCATTCTCTCCTCCTTGCCTTCAGGAACTCAGCAAAATGGAACTACAGTGCTCCCTGAAGATCTGGATGATGCCATCTTTCAGTGCAATTCATTGGTATCCCAAATGTGTTTTTTCAAAGGCAACTAGACTTTGTTTTTTGCTTGAAGACATTTCACTTCTCATTCAAGAAGCTTCTTCAATTCTTCAGCTGAAGAAACCAAAGAAGCTTCTTGGATGAGAATCGAAACATCTTCAGGCAAAAAACAAAGTTCAGTTGCCTTTGGGACAACCATGACCTGGATGACTGAGAATCGCCATAGAAATTAATTGAAGGTTTCCATTTCTGCTTTACATATCTATGGTTGGTATTCTGGATGTAGATATAGATCAGTATACAAAGGAAGTGGGGAGAACTTATATTTTCAAGAGAACCACAATCCTAAAAAATGGAACAGAGAAAGATGATTATTTACATAGCCTACAAAACACTAGAGGGTGCCTCTGAGCTTAGGAAAAAAGTCTACCAGACAAAATTTGAAACAAAAAAGGAAAGAAATATAGTATTATAAATACCCCCCTCAAATACACCATTACTTAAAATGTGCATATGGCTGTACATATCTCAGTAGGATATTTATGTTGGAAACAAAGAAAGTGTCTAAAACATTAATTCAGTGCTAGGGCCTGCAGATGTCTTCCAAATATAGAGTTCAATTCTGTCAGTCTTATTCTTGCTGACTGGTACTTCATTACTCAAATAACTGAATCCAGATCAACAAGGTTGCTTCAAGATGGTAAAAGGTTAAGGTTAAATGAGGCTATCAAGTTTTAGTCTCCTCTAACCCCTTCTGCCCCGACAGCAGTTCAAAGAAAGAAAACAGCATTCAAAGTGCAAAAATTAACATCACATGACTCTTGATAAATTAATAAAATAAAATTTTAACTGCAAAAAACCCTCCATGATATGGATTCTTAGAATGAGGAACTTTCCCCTTTTCAACACAGCATGGGAACAATCCATTTTCAGTAGATAAATATAAATATATATGAGCTTAGTGTAGCTTTGTGGTTTCCAAACTAGAAGAAATTGATTGAAATAAGGGAAGTGCAGACAGATCTTATAACTGCATACACAAACATAACTAGGCCAATTACTTCATGTGTATTATATTACATGATTAAATAATTAGGAATGAAGCAAAGGTGGCATCTTCAAAATATTTTTATGAATAGAATGTAATATCTGTTAAGGCAACCCTTTTGCTATGTCTACACTGCAAATTTCACCAGGAATGAGACAGAGAGTATACAAATTGTTCTGAGTTTCCCAGGAGAAAGCACATTTTATCATTTCCTAAGTTCACCATAATCAGCTTACAATCGATTTTGCTAAAGTTTTGTTTCTGCACAACCCATTAAAACTTTATATTGGCCCAGAAATAGGGTGACTGTTTCCTAATTAAAAGCTGGTGGCAGCATATTTTAGTGCTCTATTCTAAATGTTGAGCTTTTTATTAGGTACAGAAATAATACACTAGTTAAGTATCGTTTTTACCTTTAGGAACACTCCTGGCCGATGATGTGGATGATTGGCAGAAGCCTGAAGTACAAAATTGTTTTGAGTGCTACCTAGGCTTCTTAGATACCTAAGATGATCAGAAGATAAGGAATCCTGCCTAGCCTTTAGAGTAGTGTTTCTCAATATTGAGCACTGGAAGATGTGTGGACTCAGAAGAATCTTTAAAACCATGGTTCTAAGATAAATCTTAACAATGACCTAATTTTACAAAAAAAATCAAGATTTTGTGAGAAGAACAAACTTTTGAGGCATCAAAAGAAGTCCTAACCTGGAGGGAAAGAAAGATACCCTTGCTGCTCCTGTTCTTGTTTTTGCTTTTTCAGATACCTCTATTTTGCCTTCCCAAAATAGCTGGGCTATTTCGCTGCAGCAGACAAGAAAGTAATTACTGTAGGTGCTTGCCAGGGGACAAGATCAAGTCTGCCCACACATAGCTGTCCAGGTATTATTAGTACAGATCAGAAGGGCCATTCCTTGTAGATCAGAGAATCCCACAGTTGACAGGTGCCAAAGTAATCATCTAATTCACCCCCTCCCCTTTCTCAGAGCAGGGTCCATAGAGCATCTCTGTCAGCACAACCTCTGTTGGAAGACTTCGACAGTTTGTGAACTCGTCACTTCATCGGATAACCTGTTCCATTGCCCAACAGTTCATAAACTCAGGAAATTCCTCTGATGTCTAACCTAAACTTCTTTCCTTGTACCATTAACCCACTGGTTCATGTTCAGTCTTCAGGAGTAATGAGCTCTCTACTGAGTGACAACTTTTCAGATATTTGAATACAGCTACCATATCTTCCCTCAGTCTTATCTTTTATAAGCTAAACATGCCTAGATCATTCCATTGTTCCTAATCAAACTTTGATCAACTTGATAGCTGTCTTCCGAACTTCCTAGAATTTGTTAGCGTCCTTTTTAAACTAAGCTACCTAGAATGGATACAGTACTCTAAGCAGGGTCTGGTCTAGGTAGAGTAGAGTGGAACAATTACTGTACTTCCCATGATCTAATCCAACTGGATTTTCTACTGTTTTGCTTTTTTTTGTCAAACTTAAAATCTAATTGTCACGATCCTTATGACAATGATACCATGATTCCCTGTATTTCTAGGTTTTGCACAACTGAAGCACAGATCTTGAAGGACTGGGCAAATTTTTAGACACAGAGTCACTGTCTAGAATCTAGATAGTCATCAAACTGTGCATGAATGCCAAAAAACAGTAAATTAAACTCTCAAATGTTTTTTCCTCCAGGGACAGACAGGAGCAAGCAAGGTTGCTAACCTTCTAACCCAATTCTCTATAATTAAAATCCAATCAGACAATCAGATTAATTAAAAGTGTTTCTATAGGATTCAGAAACAGACGGAAAACATTTTAAACTGCTCAATGTTTTGCATGTACATTGGAAAATAAAACACATAGTATATTTGACAATAAGCAATGGGGATGGAATAGAGAATGACTTTAATTCTACTTGACAAAAGCTGTGCTCATAAATGTAGTTATGAAAGGAAGCACAGTTAGTTTCTCTTTTCTCTTCCAAGTTGGTTGCATTTTTTTATTTTCAGCTTTAGATCAAAATGAAACAAGGGTTCCTCTATAAAGGAACAAAAAATAAATAAAAAAGAAAACACTAATTAAAAAGAAAGTTCAATGCAATTAGGAATGGCATTGTTTTTAATGGCTAAAAAAATGCCCTGAATCACAACATGTTGTTGCATATGACACACCCTTAACCTAACTGAACTCAAGGACAAAAATGGAATTGTCCTCTAGCTGGGGATAGAGTTGGAGTTCTGCAATGAAAACTGAAAAGAAAAATCCTATTTTGCACATGTCTGTTCATTCCAGATGGATTTGTTTAATTTTTCTGGCATTCAAGCAACAGGATAGTCTAGAATTATTTCCACATATCATTTAAGATGGATATTGTCAAACATATTTCTCAAAAAAAAAATCCATACAAAAAAAATCTTCTAAAACTTTTCTCTACAAAACAAATTCATGAATTGAATTAGTTTACTCTTACAAGGAAGCAAGAAGTTAATGCTAGAAAAAGTTTTAAAACATTTTAATTGTTGTTATGATTTTTTATATTGTAGAATACAACATACCTATATCTTATTTAAGAATCACAATCATTTAAGAATCAAAATTTTACTTCAGCAGCATCCTAGGTTCTCTGTGCTGCACAGGAAGTAAATTTAATTAACCAATATTTATTCTCTGGAAAAATAATAATAATAATAATTATCAGGACTTGAAAATCGAACTGCAGAGACTCTGGCATAAACCAGTGCAGGTGGTTCCAGTGGTACTCGGCACACTGGGTGCTGTGCCTAAAGACCTAGGCAAGCACTTAAAAACAATTGGCGCTGACAAAATCACCATTGGTCAGCTGCAGAAGGCCACCTTACTGGGATCTGCTTGCCTAATCCACCAATACATCACACAGTCCTAAACACTTGGGAAGTGTTTGACTAGTGATTTGTGATACGAAACCCAGCATAGTTATCTTGTTTGCTATGTACACTGTCATTTTGTGTATAATAATAATAATATTAAAAATATTAATAATAATAATAATAATAATAACAACAACAACAACAACAATGGGAAGAATAAGGAAATAAGATTAGCTCTTTATTATTATAATTAAACAGCCATTTCTGGTTAGCATTGGTTTCCACTATCTTGAATTGTTCTCAAAGCATTGCTGTGAAACTAAGCTGAAGCTAGCTAGAGAGGATAATGTTCCACTCAGACAGAGGTGTTATATAAACATGGAACAGGTGTCTCTGACACTCAAGGCCTGGAAAAGAACAGTCAAAAGTCTACTGGGTTGAAAGAGTAAAAGGACAAGATCAACTCTGAAATTGGCATAAATATCTTTACACACACACACACACACACACACACACACTGCAGTTGCCTGAGATAGATACAGATATAGATGATATAGATACATAAATGTTTATAAAGCTTCTGCTACTAGCTAGTTAATGAAACTGCAGTTGAATTCCTGGTAAAGTCTGACATAAAGCAATGGGAAGTTCCACTTTAGATGGCAGACTCCAGGAAACATGAACTTATAATTGTTTCTTTTTAATTATTACTTTGGGAAGGAAGATTAGTGGTAAGGGATCAAGGATTACATTTGTCATGGGATTCCCTATAGTGTTGTTTTTTTTTTTTAACTCATGCCTTGAAGTGACTTCTGGTTCTAATAGGAGAAAACATATTCAAAAAATGGATAAAGAACCTGATCGATGCTGCAAAACAAATTGAGGAACAAAGTAATTTAGAACAACAATAAAGATTCTGAATTTCTGAAGCTCCTTGTATTGGGAACAATAAAGCAAATGCATAAATTAGATTGTATTTGGAAAACACTACACGTAGTCTGAACGTGAATAAAGATGGTAATCTAGTCTATACCTATTTTAAAAATGTTAGGTGATAGATTTGATTAAACAAAGCCATGATGAGTAACAGAGGTCAGAATCTATTGCTTCATTGGTGACAACCATTGCATATGGAAGACTGAGACTTGGAACAATAAAATAAATGATAAAGTACATGGATAAATGAAATGAAATTAAGAGGTGTGTCTATGAAATCAAGATAATGAATAAGGAGATAGTAAATCTGAATAAACTGAACAAGCTCTTCAGTTTTCAAGGAAAAAACAAAGAAGGTCCAGTTGCCGTTTTAAAAACATCTTTAGGGCAACCACGTCCAGGATGATTGAGATCTCCATGGACATTGATCTGAATGAATACGGCCTGATCTTTATGAAGTGGTATCATCTAAATTGTTTTGGCGGCATATGGAGTAGAAATTTGTTCATTTTTCTGAGAAACCTATACAACCACACAGAGTTAGTCACTAGAGGGCAGGAGATATAAACTGGAAATGGAGAAATGGAAAGATTTAATATATTTTCCCTTTTCTTTCTAGCTCCTGATCTGGATCCCTTCATCCACATTTTCCACCTAAATGTTTTAATTACACAAATACATATATAATTATTAGCTTCATTTAAGGTCACATTTAATTTGGGCCTCAATTAGAGGATTCTTTTTATACTATAAAAATAGTAGGATTCTATAGTTCACTGCCATTAGAGAAAATGACTTGAATGCCATGTATACTAAATGAGAAGTTCTGCAACCATCCATTTGAAGGCACAGATGGACATCATTATTTTCCAAAATAGTCTTCTGTCAGACAATCTAGTATCTCCAAGTACTTTGGACTACAATTCCATCTATGACTTTTGGCCATGCTGCCTGGGCATACAGGGTTTACTATTCTATGCATCTGGAGGATATCAAGTTGATTATTTTAGCTCATGTTATTGAACTGCTGAAGCCTTAGGCAATGTGAATTGTAAAACAGGGGTGGAGAACGAGCAATCTTCCAGATGTTGTTCAACTGTAATCCCCTATAATTCTCAGTTGGCTGGCTAAGGCTGCCATGAGCTATAATTCAGTATTCTTTTGAGGGCTACATGTTCTCCATGTACATGTTTTAAAAATATGAACAAACCTTTTCATATCAGCTTGAAACAGGCAGCTAACCTGATTGGATCCAACTGATGCCATCCTTTTATATGAAATTAATTATTTAAAGGAATTCCTAATGCAGTCACTATGCCTTTCCTAAGCCTTAAAAGAAGTAAATTAACTTTACCCCGTTTTTCAAAACAATAAATATGCAAATTTAAATGACAAAGCAAAAAAAATATCAGAGATCAAAGAACACCAACTTGACCAAATACAAGGTCATATCATGCTTTATTAGCTGTTTTCTTACATTATGAGAGAGCATACTGTTAGGAATATAAGTCACCTAACAGGTATTTGGGTTAGAAATATATAAACCAGGATAAACATTTTAAAAACTGTATCTTTAAGAAAATGCAAATTAGGTGTGGTTTCTCAAATGGCCATAAGATGGAGCCAGAAACCTGGTTTGTCTTAGCCTTAGTCTCAGAAGAGAGTGTGAGTAAGTCTCTGCTTCCTTCTGTTGGAAGTATTGCCATTCCTCCATTTCTTCTAATTGACTGATATTATTGGATTTTATATAAGTTTGTTACTGAACTGTTTTTGACACTGGAATTTGTTATCCTCCATTTCTTCTAATTGACTGATATTATTGGATTTGATATAAGTTTGTTACTGAACTGTTTTTGACACTGGAATTTGTTATTGGGTTATCCCTGGATGAAAACTGACTGATTTACCTGTGAATGACTTTTGGACTGCTTATCTTGAACTTTGCTTAAACTTTCTGGAAGTAAAAACCTACATTTACTGTACAGTGTATCTGTGTACTGTGTGTGTATTATTCAAACACTTCTCTCAAATACGTCTCCCTGTATGCGCTCATTCTCCTAATGGGGAATTACCTCAACACTGGTTATGGGCCCAGGCCATACTACTGGTTATGGGCCCAGGCTCAGATAAGTGATACCTCAACACATACCATACTACTTTGTGCCACCTTCCTTAGAGGAAACAAATGAATAATGGAATTGGGAGGGACATTTAGGATACTGAGCCCAATTTCCTGTTTATTCAGGAATCCAAACTAAAGAATCCTCTAATGGCACACTGGACGATCCCTGAACATATTCAGTGAGGGGGAACCTACCTTCTTTTTTGTCCATTGATTTCCAAACATTGCCTTCAATGCTTATTATTGTTCACTTAACATAATTGGCATTACCTTTGTGTAACTTAATTTTACTTTTTGTATTCTGTACTTTGCAACAACAGGGAACGTGTCTTGATGTCTTCCATATGACACCATTCCAAGTAGTTGAAGACCGCTATCAAATCTTCCCTCAGTTTTTTCTTCCTAAGGCTAAAGACTCTGAATTCCTTCAAACTTTCACTTATATTAGTTTATTAATCAAAATGTCACAAAATGTCATTGTCAAATGCTTTGCTGAAATGAAAATATTTTACCTGAGTAGGATAAGACTCAAAACTTGTTTTTGAAAAATCAGTGCTGATTTCTAGTAATTACTACTTGTGGGGGGTCCTTGATTCTATCTGAGCCTGGTTGCTTGCAGACATTTTTGTTACCTAACTAGGTAACATCTTCAGTGCTAGCTCACCACATCGTTTTCAAGAAGGCTTATCTCCTTATGATCTCCTCAGGAATTTAGCTACATGTCAAAGTCTGGCTGAGTGGTCTGGATTTTGTTTTTTTCTGGGTTTGAAGATAAAGTCATTTGCTCTCCTCAAAACAACTGGCACTTCACCCATTACCCACAATTTCTCAAAGAAATTTCAGTCAACTACTTCATCACCAGCTTAGTGCAGGACCCTAGGAAGTAATAGCTCTTGGAAAGATATAAGGAAAGTGTAAGAGGGAGGAAAAGACATTCTATTTAAAAGTCTGATAAGCTGGTATAAATAATTCAGTTTTCTTCTAATTCTTGCAAATATACTTGTATATAGGAATCAGAAAACACCTCCATAGTTTGTCTTTGAGAAGCAATTGTTCTGCTAAAAGTGACAAACACACACTCAGCTGTAAAAGGACCAATAATCATGCAATGACACATTCCCTTTTCCTTCTGCAGCATATAACTCTTTAATAGATGTTCTTACTTACTGTTTCCAATAAGTTTCCAATTGGCACAGACTCAGTTTGAAACTCTGGTGTTCACACACACCAGAGATCCATGTGGGTTCCACTGTGAAGAGGTTCTGAAAATCCTTGAAAACCTGACTGCTCTCCCAGATCATGGGTTAGATTGGAGGTTACTTTTCTTATTGTATATGTCATTTTCTTTTCTGGACAAGTACAATTTTCTTGTCAATCTTTATTGTCTCCTGTTTTTAAAATGTAAGCTGCCTAGAATCTTTTGGAGTTGGGTGGTCTCTATAATATAAAAATAATAAGTAAGATTTGTTGGCTGAACTCATTTTTTTCTAATCATAATAAGATGTCCATTCTGTGCCAGCAGTCTACTATGCAGATAACACAGTCCTAGAAACAAAATCCTTCCAGTTGGCATCATCTATTTAATCCACCACTTTCATCATTCGATCCTCCAACCAGAGATTGAAAGGAAAATAAGAACGCTATTTTAGCTATCGCATTCTCCAGTGTTCTTTCTTGATCCTCAAAAATCATGGCATCCCTTTGGTTTGCAATACCATTTGTTCAAACATGGATTAGCAGAAATGAATAACTCTCAATGTTTTAGATAAATCTTGGGTGTTGCTTTCTTGATCTATGTTCCTAGCAATCAGCCAACTATTTATCAGCTATCAGAAATTGTCCTTTAGTCTTGTGGCAGAGCACAGCCACATCCCCTGTGTAGGGATATACCATCCTATTTCTGTGTCTGTTCTTCTCCTGAAGACTTAGAGCATGCTTCATCAACAATGGTTAGAAAGAAGTTTCAAAGTTTCCGCAGTGCAGAGTATCTTCTACATCAGTTGCTTCTGATTATCGTTTACATCACTGGGCTTGCTCCTTTGTTTGACTGTCTTCCTCTGTCAAGTCCTTCTGTAGTACCCTCTTTTTGTGATCTGTTAAGTCTTCATGCCCGCTCATCAGAAAAGTTTGGTTACTTGTTATTTTAATCTTCTGACATTTTTGCAGGTACATGCCAGATCGTTTTCAGGTAGAAATATTTTGCTTGCCTGCTTTTGGTTTTTTTACACAAAAATTTCAATTGAGGATGGCCATATTTCATTATAATTGTCAGCATATGTGTTACATCTGTAAGCAATTTATTCTGCTGCTATTTGCAATTTATGAATGAGGTAGGAATTCAATTATGCCACAAATATTGTAGGTCAGAACTGCAAGCTAATTTCATTTTCATTCATTTGGTTTCTTAAGTTTTTTCTTTTTTGACTCATTCACTTAGACTCTTTTGTAAATTCCACTTTGTTCTCTAAATTCTCTTGCTCAGCCTTCTTTCTCTATGGATCAGTGATGGGATTCAAAAAAAATTTCCTATTGGTTCGGTGGGCGTGGCTTGGTGGGTGTGGCTATGTGGTCATGTGACTGAGTAGATGTGACTACATGGTCAGGTGATTGGGGGTCAAAAGACAGAAACTCACTTTCTGGAGCAGGGGGTTGGACTAGATCAGTGGTTGCCAACAGGTGGGCCACGGCCCACTGGTGGGCCGTGAGAAAACTTTGGTGGGCCGCAGAGAAATCTCACCCCCAGAGCACCCCCCCAAAGCAATTAATCCAGGCTACGCAGAAACACAAGGCTGCACTGCCCACATGGCCCGCGGGAACCCTCCCCGCCCACTCACTCATTGCCCAGCAAACTTGCCTGCTAAATTGCTATTTTTCCTTTTTCTGACCATCAGGTGTTCTGCTGTGCCGGGAGATTTAGATTAGCTAGGAAGCAGGAAATCATTGCATTTCTTGCTTTCTAGCCAGTCTTTAGATCTTCGGCTCTTCTTTTAAGCACAGCCGAACCTCCCTTAGTACTGAAGGTTCTGTTAATCAGTGCAGACGCAAGCAAATTTGAGAGATTGAGCTAGCTGATGGCAGATAGATAGATCACTGAATAATTCTGTGAGCAACTCAATCTGCCTGCCTGCTTTGCCTGATTTTGGGTAAAAGTTGCTCTTTTTTTATAAAAAATCAATATTTATATAAATATTTATAATATTTACATATAAGCCATGCCCAGCCAGTCACATGACCACCAAGATACACCCACAAATTAGGCCACACCCACAGAACTGGTTAGTGGTCCCTGGGATTTAAAATTATGAGTTTGATGGTCCCTGAGGTCCAAAAGGTTGGCAACCCCTAGACTAGATGACCTCCAGGTACCTTCCAGCCCTGGATTGCTGTGCTGTTTCAAAGCATCCTCTGAAGCTGCATCTAGTGCAGGGGTCTTCAAACTTGACATCTTTAAGACTTGTGGACTTCAACTCCCAGAATTCCTCCTCCTAATCATGTTAGCTCAGGAACTCTGGGAGTTGAAATCCACAAGTCTTAAACTTGCCAAGTTTGAAGACCCTTGGTCTAGTTGCCAAGGTTTGTGGTCCTTCCTTCCTTTCCTTTTTCCCTCCCTCCCTCTCTTTTTTTCTTTCTCTTTCCCTGTCCCATCCCTCCCTCTTTCTTTCTCTTTCTCTTTTTCTTTTGCAGCACCCCTGGACACCATTTTTGGCCTAGTGGGCCTCAGGGAAGCCTCCTGGAAGCAAAAATGGAGCAGGGGGGCATGCAGCATTCCCCTGCACCCCATTTTTGGCCTAGTGGGCCTCAGGGAAGTGCTGGAAAAGATGCATTTTGAAGCAAGGGGGGAATCAGCTGTGCTGCACAGTTTAGATTAGCTAGAAAGCAAGAAATCCAACAATTTACTGCTTTCTAGCTAATCTAAATCACACGGCACAGCTGATGGACACTTAGCTGATAGTTGGAAATACCGGCTCAGCTGAACTGGTAGCATTTTTTTACTATCAGCTTGGCAATTTTTTTACTACCAGTTTGGCTGAACCGGGCCAAACCAGAAGAATACTATCACTGCTATGGATGCTAGCCTATATGCATAGATTATATATCTATGCATTTTTACTTCATTATCAGGTAGAGTAGAGAAAGCAAAGACTATGCTACTGCTGCTAGACTTTCATTCTCAAATATCCAAGTGGGTCAGTCATCAGTAACTGAGTTTAAACATAGTTGGAATAAACACATCTCCAACAAAAAAACTTTGTTAAAAAAAAAATTCAAAGGGCTGACTTGACCACTATGTCTTTTTCTGCCATTAGTTTTCTATGTTTCTACCCAACCTGAAGATAACCAAAGGGATTAGTTGGCATCAGGAATTCATCAGAGGGTATTAGGCCTATTTTTCACCCAGCATGCCCAAATATGCTGCATGTATAAGCATACATCCATGTAAACCCATCTTTTTGAAAATATTTTACTTACTGTGTTGTATACTTCCCACTTTGACTGTAACTTTTGCTGATTCACATCAAAGCTCAATTAATATTTTGGGTAGATCATTGTAACATATATAATGATTTGTTTAAGTGATTAACTGCAGAACTCTGGGATCCACAACAAATGTGGTGTTTGATGCTTTACAAATGTCTCTTTTGTATAATATGGCGATATTCACATAGCCAAATGTGACTTATTTGTTGGGACAATCCCTTTAACAAATATTTGTAAAAGTTTCCAAGAGAGATAATTTAAATGGGCAAGTTGTATTGCAAGCCTCCCTGTCTCCTCCCCCTATTTTGAATATGATCAAATATTACTTCCTCTAAAGGATAACTTTTATTTAATTGAAATTGTCTTCTCTGAAAATACAAGTGGAGTAACATTGGCTATATGAAGAATGAAGACAATGCAGAAATAAAGTTATAGGGACTTCTTTTTGATATGCACTTATTTATATGAGGATCAATGTTGCTTGATATATGTAAGCAAATTCTAACGATATAATTTGACTGAATCGGGAGCAAGAGTATAAGTAGAACTAAGATAAGAAATGGAACAGAATGATGATCCACTCTCTGTACTATCTTGTTAGCAGTGAAAAGTCAAGGGTTATATCTTTTTATGCTGCTCCCAAAACCAAATAATTATTCCAATATTATTGTTGAGCCTCTGCAAGGTACAGAAAATCTATCAAGCATTAAAAAAAATGTAGTCATCTTGGAAAATATCACAATTATTAAATAATTGCCATCCTTTACAAGAAATGTTCTAAAGGACTTTTGTCTTTTTGTACAAAAGAAAAAGACAGTAAAATCTTGCAGGCATACTGAAAGTTAGAATTTTTTTTTTCCAGTTTTGCTTCTAGGCTCCAGTCCAAAACGTCTCATATGATATTTGCCAAGAACAATACTTTATTATTTGCTTTCATGCCAAAGAGTAAGCTTATGAATGAATGTAATGTACTGTGTCAGTAGGCATAAATATGCATTGCTTTCTTACCAAGGTCAGATTATAAACTTATTATCAAGCAATCTAAATATCAAATTTAGCGCATTCTATGACTTTTAAGAATTCGGTATTTTATGGAATTGGGACTAAAAATGGGCATTTCTAAAAAAAAAAAGAATCTGAAGTACTTCTTGTATTGAGTATACAATTCAATATATTTGTGTATTTCTATCTTTAAGAAAATGAAATTTTCAGTGTTGGTCAACTGAATTGTTTGTTATATTCATTATTACACCTTTTTGCCTTTTATAGTAGCAAAACTAAGAGACATCAATAAATCTCTGCTATTTTCACAGCACTAACTGCTTTTTGGTTGTGTTTGACTAAAAGATGTCAAAGAGGGGATATAGGCCAGCAACAATGGCTCACAAAGATTCAAAGAAATACCGTGTTTCTCACATAATAAGGCCGGGCCTTATTTTTTTTTGACCCCCGAAAAAACGGCTAGGACGTCTTTTTGGGGGGTGACTTAATTCTCCCCCCTTGCATCCTCGGGTGGGTGGGCGGGCGGCGACAGCTTGGATATTCGGGAGACCTTCGGGTTCGGGCCACCGTTGCTTTCCCTTCTCCCTTGCTGCCGCGGCGTTTGGCGCAGCCACGTGCGGCCAGTCAGGGCTCCTCCCTGCAACCGGAGCCCTGAGGAGACACTTGGCTTCAGGCGCTCCCATCTTCCCTTTGCTTTTGAAGGTAAAGCGAATTATTTTACAAAGCCTCCCCTGCCCGAGAGGGCAGCCCAACCCACATGGGGAGGCTAATTTCCGGGCCTCTTCCGTTCCTCCCGACCTCCCTACGCTGCGCCGCCTCTGACGCGCCGCTCCCTTCAGCCCAGCGAGCTCTTCCACCTCAAAGAAAGGCCAGGCGGGCGGCTGCGGAGCAGCAGCAGCGGGTCTGAGCCGCTCGCAGCGGAAACAGCCACCACCCGTAGCCCGACGCGGGAGAACGAGCGAGGTTAGCGCCCACCAGCCCGGGCGACCGCCCGGAAGCTCATCCTGCCAGGGCGCGCACACAGCCGTGGGCTGGGCAAAGCTCACGGTGTGTGCGTGCCTCCTCCTGCCCCTGTTGCCCAATCTCGCCCGGGCTGGCGGGCGCTAACCTCACTGGCGTCTCCCGGCGGGCACGGGTGGTGGCTGTTTCCGCTGCGGTGGCTCAGACCCGCTGCTGCTGCCAGGCCGCCCGCCTGGCCTTTCTTTGAGGTGGAAGAGCTCGCTGGGCTGAAGGGAGCGGCGGCGTCAGAGGCGCGCAGCGTAGGGAGGTCAGCGAGGAACGAAGAGGCCCCGGAAATTAGCCTCCCCATGTGGGTTGGGCTGCCCTCTCGGGCAGGGAGGCTTTGTAAAATAATTCGCTTTACCTTCAAAAGCAAAGGGAAGACGGGAGCGCCTGAAGCCAAATGTCTCCTCAGGGCTCCGGTTGCAGGGAGGAGCCCTGACTGGCCACACGTGGCTGCACCAAACGCCGCGGCAGCAAGGGAGAAGGGGCAGCAAGGGAGAAGGGAGAAGCAACGGTGGAAGGTCTCCCGATATGAAGTGCCCCACCAACGCAGGCAGCACCATATCCGGGCATGCAACTAAAAAAAGTACTTACTAACGGCAAGCCCCCCCTCTCCCCCCCCATTTCGCATGTTTAATATGGGGCTTAATTTGGAGGGAGGGGCTTAATTTGATTTTATGCCAATAAAACATGGTGGGGCTTCCTATTGGTGGAGGCCGTATTGTTGGAGAAACACGGTATTATCAGATGTTTGTTTAATCTTATGATTTCTTCACACTCATAATCCTATGCTACAGGATGGGGGGAAAGGGAGAAGTAAGCCATTGTTCATCCTTTAAAACAACAACAAAATAATGACTGTATGCATGAAGAAATATAATGCCATGAAGGAAAGGAACTTTGTTAATATAGAAACCCTTTCTCTTTGAAGTGTTATGTTGCTACTTATAAGGATTTAACTAGATCTACTCAGAACTAAGTTCTTTGGAATGCATGGGTTTTATTCCTAAGTATATATAATTTGAACTTAAAGCTAATAAATTTGAAAAACCATCCAGTAAAAAAAAATTAAAAAGCTCACAACATGATATAGCTGGTGGAGGTTCATATTCTTCATTTATGCAATACCAATATCAAATAAGTGTTCATAACGAATGTTCAATACATTCCATAAATTGAATACATTAGCGACATATGTGCTACCTGAGGAACAAATAACATATTTCAGGATATAAATTATGGAATATGCTAGAAAGCGGCAATGTCAGTAATAATGGTTGAGCAATAGGGAGACTTTAAGGAATACTTCTTGTATAGTAATCAGTCAATAGGATTAATATTCTACTGTAAAGATAGTTTTCAGATGCTAACACTAGCATGTATTTATTAGACCAACATTACTAGTAATACTATGCATATGGGAACTTTATAAAGTGTAGTGCAGCTCAGAGGTGGTATTCAGCAGGTTCTGACCAGTTCTGGAGAACCAGTAGCACAAATTTTGACTGGTTTGGAAAATCAGCAAATACCATCTCTAACTGAAGATTTTACAGTGTCCTTTCCTGCCACACCCAGCAAGCCACACCCACAGAACCGGTAGTAAAAATTTTTTGAATCCCACCACTGGTGCAGCTACAGTGCTTTGATTAATAATTAAATATCTTGAACTGATGTTACTAAAGTCAGCAAATCTAAAGATAGTAAACAGATGTTCAAGTGGATGAAGTTATATTAGTTTGATACTTTTGAAGGGGCAAATAAAATATAGAGAGTGAAAATGGATTAAGCAGGAATAAACAATATGCAGGAAAAATTGCAAAATAAAATTACCGGGTAACCATCTCGTCCTGACTGCCCCTGTGATATTAAATAAGGAAAACAATAAGAACAGTCAGTGGCACTTAACAGCAGCAAGAGTTCACAGTTAATATCAAAATTTAGGAGTTGATCTAGAAGACAAATTAATCTAGTAGGTTCTACCACTAGAAAATCTATATCAGAATAACAGAAAATAGGAATTTATGACAGGGGTATCTGCCTTTTAAAATTCTTGTAACAATCCTATGATATAGTTGAAATAGAGAAACAGATATCTGTACAAGACCACCATTTAAGTATTATGCCTCAGCAAACTTCACTCATCTCTATACATGACTTTTCAAAGTAAATATTTTTCCTACTAAAAGGAAAATGGATATATTTAAAAACTTTAAACAGAAATCTAATCTTCAAACATTTTAGCTAATGGAACCTTTATTTTCCCCATAACTCTACTCACAGCCCCATTTCATGAAACTCACTCTTATTGGATATGATCAATTTTAATATGGAAACAAGCAGGATTATATTTCAGTATAAATGGCTTTGCTCCATAGTCAAGTTGTTCAACTACAGTAGAGTACTCATTTATTTTACTGAGCTTTGCTCTAGTTTGTTGTCTGGTTGGCAGAAGCATCTGTGAGCCAGTAGAACTAAATACCCTTCCTTCCCTTTTTCTTTCCATTCATTATAGGTGGCCAATTTGAAACAACAAATGGATTTACAACAAATGAACACCAAGATTTAAAAAGATCTTGGATAAAAATATGAGACTGAACAACCATGTAATTTGAACCTTGACAATTCAGTTAAATTGGTTTATGAACCACTGTTGTTGGTCTTCCTAAGGCAAGAACAGCGGTGGGATTCTACCGGTTCTGTCCAGCTCTGTAGAACTGGTAGCTCTGAAGAGCAGCAGACATAGAACTGGTTCTATGTCTGCTGCTGTTTTGGCCCACCCGCCCGCCCGGGCTATTACCTAACCTTCATTTCCTGCTTTCTCAAGCTCAGCTGCCGTGTGAGGCACAGCTGTGGTTGAAAAAGCAGGAAAAAAGTGCTTTTTCAAAGACTGCTTCTCTGCATGCAGCGCTGCTCAGCTGTCCAGGCAGCAAGCTGATGAAGATTTACATGTGCGCGCAGTGTGCAGGGAAGCACATCATAAATCATCGAACCGGTAGTTAACTCTGTTGGATCCCACCCCTGGGCAAGAACTAGATTTTTGTGTCACTGCAACACATGCATCTGTGGTTTGGAGAGGGGTACATATCTGTTGCTAGTCTGCAACCATCTATGACCTATGCTTACCCATAGGTATGCAGCATAGGTATGCATCAATCCCTACGTGTAGCTGCAAACAAGTCTAAATCAAACAGAACAAGGAAGAAGCAACCACATTGTCTCAATAAACCAATTTAAGTGAATAGTCAAGGTGTTTTACTTATCTGGGTATTCTCAATTAAGAGGTGAACACCCTTCTCAGAGGGAATAACCCAGGGGTGAAATGCTACCAGTTTGACCTGGTTTGGCTGAACTGGTAGCAAAAATTGCTACTCTTTGGCCGAACCAGTAATAAAAAAAGCCTCCGACGATCAGCTGAGAGCAGAAAGAAGAGGATCGGCCCTCCCACCCAGCCCTGCGCTTTTCTGTTCTTTATCATCTCAGCTGATTGTCATGGCAGACCCTCAGCTGGTGTTTGGAAAGCTGTGCATGCATGCGTGTTAAGCATGCTCTCGTGCGCATGCATGAAGTGCGTGATCCCCGAACCAGTAGGGAAACTGATAGAATCCCACCACTGGAATAACCCTTCTTTGTCTGCCCAGTGAGAGAACCACTAGAGAGTTTAAAGGAACTTTCTCAGGCCATATCTATAACCCTTGGAAAGAAAATGTGTTTTATAAGGGAAAATAAGTTAATTTTATAGACCTTTTCTGGGAGGAAAAAGCTCCTTTACAATTCTAATATTGTACAGCTACTTCATGGGACAAAAATAGAAAAATAAATCTTACCTACAGGTGAAACTCGAAAAATTAGAATATCGTGCAAAAGTTCATTTATTTCAGTAATGCAACTTAAAAGGTGAAACTAATATATGAGATGGACTCATTACATGCAAAGCAAGATAGTTCAAGCCGTGATTTGTCATAATTGAGATGATTATGGCTTACAGCTCATGAAAACCCCAAATCCACAATCTCAGAAAATTAGAATATTGGGCAAAGGTTCAATATTCTAGGCTCAAAGTGTCCCACTCTAATCAGCTAATTAAGCCATAACACCTGCAAAGGGTTCCTGAGCCTTTAAATGGTCTCCCAGTCTGGTTCAGTAGGAATCACAATCATGGGAAAGACCGCTGACCTGACAGTTGTGCAGAAAACCATCATTGACACCCTCCATAAGGAGGGAAAGCCTCAAAAGGTAATTGCAAAAGAAGTTGGATGTTCCCAAAGTGCTGTATCAAAGCACATTAATAGAAAGTTATGTGGAAGGGAAAAGTGTGGAAGAAAAAGGTGCACAAGCAGCAGGGATGACCACAGCCTGGAGAGGATTGTCAGGAAAAGGCCATTCAAAAGTGTTGGGGACTTTCACAAGGAGTGGACTATGGCAGGAGTCAGTGCATCAAGTGCCACCACACACGGACGGATTCTGGACATGGGCTTCAAATGTCATATTCCTCTTGTCAAGCCACTCCTGAACAACAAACAACATCAGAAGCATCTTACCTGGGCTAAAGAAAAACAGAACTGGTCTGTTGCTCAGTGGTCCAAAGTCCTCCTTAATGATGAGAGCAACTTTTGCATCTCATTTGGAAACCAAGGACCCAGAGTCTGGAGGAAGAATGGAAAGGCACACACTGCAAGATGCTTGAAGTCCAGTGTGAAGTTTCCACAATCTGTGTTGATTTGGGGAGCCATGTCATCTGCTGGTGTTGGTCCACTGTGCTTCATTAAATCTAGGGTCAATGCAGCCGTCTACCAGAAGATTTTGGAGCACTTCATGCTTCCTTCCGCAGATGAGCTTTATGGGGATGCTGGCTACTTTTTCCAGCAGGACTTGGCACCTGCCCACACTGCCAAAAGCACCAAAACCTGGCTCAATGAGCATGGGATTACTGTGCTTGATTGGCCAGCAAACTCACCTGACCTGAACCCCACAGAGAATCTATGGGGCATTGCCAAGAGAAAGATGAGAGACATGAGAACGAACAATGCAGAAGAGCTGAAGGCCGCTATTGAAGCATCCTGGTCTTCCATAACACCTCAGCAGTGCCACAGGCTGATAGCTTCCATGCCACGCCGCATTGAGGCAGTAATTGCTGCAAAAGGGGCCCAAACCAAGTACTGAGTATATAGGCATGCTTATACTTTTCAGAGGTCTGATATTGTTCTATGTACAATCCTTGTTTTATTGATTACATGTAATATTCTAATTTTCTGAGATTGTGGATTTGGGGTTTTCATGAGCTGTAAGCCATAATCAATTATGACAAATCATGGCTTGAACTATCTTAGGTTCACCTTTTAAGTTGCATTACTGAAATAAATGAACTTTTGCACGATATTCTACTTTTTGAGTTTCACCTGTAAATAGTCAAATATAGAAAGTAAAAACTGAAATAACTGAAAAAATATAATTGCCTCACAGCTGAGAATATGATTGCAATCTATAAGAATCTTAACATAAGAATTTTAATATGCAGCTCCATGTGGGGGGAAAATAGTATTTTAATCCAAAGCTATTATTTCTACTTTTTAAACTGAATTCAGTAAGGATATTTTAAATTTTATTTGTTTATTTATATTTTGGTTTTATTATACCAATCAGTTAATGGGGCAAATTATAAAACAACTTAAAATTATACCATTCAGAATTAGTTGACTGCTGTATTACAAAATATTCCTTAAATACAAAATCTCTATTGGTCCAAAAGGGCCTGAGAAGGACATTAAAATGTCACATTTTGTACAATGTCTACATCATTTTACAAGTTTTTCAAGTTTCTACATCATTTAAAATTGTATGTCTCATTTAAATTTTAAAATTGAATTTTAAAGCATCATGTGTTGTAATTAAATTTCTAATACATTTCATATTTGAATCTGTACAATTTAATAGAAAAACATTTTTCAAAGTCCAGGGTAGCACACTTTTCTGTCTTTGCTGATGTTAAATCTTCCTTTTATTATTAACCCCAGAGGAAATTTGAGAGCCACTTATTTCATATTTATTTGTAAGTTCTGGGAAAAGCCTACTTATGGGTAAGATGGCTGGCATATGCCAACAGCCTCTGCTTTAACTTGGTGGCAGTACAGGTAGTCCTCAATTATAATAGTTTGCTTAGTGATCATTTGAAGTTTCAACAGCAGTGAAAAAAGTGACTGATGGCTATTTTTCACACTTACAACCAGTCATATTTATAAAGATTGCAGTGTCCTAGGGTCCTATGATGATCTTTTGTGACCTTCCGACAAGCAAAGTCAATGGGGAAGCCAGATTCACTTAACAACCATGTACTAACTTAACAACCGCAGAGATTCACTTAACAATTGTGGTAAGAAAGGTCATAAAATGGGTCAAAACTCACTTAACAACCATCTCACTTAGCAGTGGAAATTTTGGACTGAATCGTGATCATAAGTCAAGGACTATCTGTGTCTACTGTGACCTGCCTAGATTGGGTAACACACTTGGATGATAAAGTGGTCTTGTCTTATTATACCAATAGGATTGAAGCAAGTTCTTCAGATTCTCATTCCCTTTTGTATTGCAACCTGAGCATCTTTCTGCAATTTGAAAAGACGAAGGATATGATGTTTGATAAGTGAGGAAGATAAAATAGGTGGCAAGTTGTTTAAATAGTTCAAGAACTGACTTTAGGAAGGCATGTTCTACAAAGGTATCTGAGGATACTTATGTAGAACATATGCCTTCTACCGTTCATCACACAACTGGCAGAAAAACAATATTCCACTGTACTTATCAACACTTAAAGCAAAAAAGTGCAGTTCAGTTATGCTTTAGTTGCCACCAACCTATCAGAACTATAACCGCTAGGAAAGGTTTGATCTAAATTTTTGAGAACCATTTTACTTTTTTGTTTTTTTCAGAGGCAGTCTTGTTTTGCCTTAAATTTCCAGGATAGTTCTTAATTGATCTAGAAGAGGACCAGGAACAGAGAGCTTTGTTCATATTATTGTACTCAGAATTTGTAGCTGCAGTGTCATTTCACCACGCCAAGACAACGATTTAGCAATAGATTAAAATTAAAATAAAAAAAGCACTGGATCTAATGTCTAACAGTCACCAGGAAAAGTTGCATTGTCAACTGATAACATCTGGAGTTTGAATGTGGCACCTCCCATGATTCTAGGGCAAAGGAGTGGTGGAATAGCTCTAGTAATCTGGTGTTTTTTTTCCAAGTTAATTGGATATGAGATCCTACTAGTGAAATTGGACTCTGGTGATTAGATACTCAAAATATGAGTTTCTGGATTAAAAGTCAGTTTAAATCAAATCAATCGGTTAATCAAATATATTTCCTTTTACCTTTGGATAAAGTTACAAGGTAAAAAATGAAATACTAAACTTGCTACTGAAGTAGAATAAGGTACATTGGATTTCTTTCCATGGGAGACAGATGAATATTTAAGCTACTCCTATATAGGCCTGTCGCTGACAATGAAGAATTGTTTGCAGGCTGTCTGATGAGACACAGATTGCCATCTTCCGTGACATTGGGAATCTTCCCTTTTTCTTGTTCAGCGTCCAAAGACATTGCTATGTGAATCAAGACACAGTAATCTAGTATATTATTATGGTGATTTTCAATTTCCCTCCATATTTCTTTCTTTTGTTCATGCAAAAAAGTAGCAAATTTAAAAAGAAATAACAGATGTATGAGGCAAAGTGGAGTGAGGATTATATAATTATCTGCTGGAACTGTATTTATAAGATGCATTCGAAGTGACAATAGTTGTTCATTCCTCTGGACAGTCATAGAATGTATGTAATCTGCATTTCTAGTAATTATTTCTTAAAGCTTCAGAGACTGAAATGCAGCAAGGCAATTTAACATTTATGAAAATAACAGCAGAACAAGTATATTTTTTTTAAAAAAAGTTGAGATGAACAACAAAAAAGCTATTCTTAAAAGAAAAAAAGGCTTTTACTAAGTTCAAAATGGCACAAAACCCTTTAGGCAAAGAAATAAATAACTACTTTTTCCTCTTTTGCTATTTCCCTACATCAGAGGGAGAGAGAGAAAGAGAAAGAGAGAAAAAGAGAAAGAGTGAAAGAGAAAACAGCATCTGGTACCAATTTCTGGACCAGACACACCTCTTCTGAAAGCCCTGTTCTTGTGAAATGAGACAGAAAGGAAAATAAATGCCTTAACTTTGTTGACTCGTGACCAAGAGTAATGTCAATTTTACTTACTGGAGGACCTGAAAAACAAAACATAATACATTGGTTATTAATTACATGGGACAAACAAGCTAAAATTATTATAATACAAAGCATTAATTTTGAGGAACAATTTTAGTATAGCAACTATTAAATGGTAATGTGATGTCATGCTATTATATTATGGAATTTTAAAATGTCTGGAATTAGAAAAGAAGCATTGTCTTCATAAATGAAAAAATAAACCAAACCAAATTGCACTGCAAGTTTATTTAGTTGGAATAATATCAAAGTCAAAATAATATTTGCCCATTGTCAAGATTTAAGGCTTTCCTTAAAATAGGAGTAGTTATTGAAGTAGTTATACCACCCTTGATAGGGTTGAATATTTTTTTAAACATTTTTTTATTAAAAAGAATAACCATACTAAAAGATAATGCAAACTAAAATCCATATATATGACTCTGGGTGGCTTACAAACAGTTAAAACAATGTTAAATAGCCAAACAGTACAACAATTTAAAACAAAAGAAGACAATTCACAGCTAGGTAGAGTAATCACATCTGGAAACAGCATTCAACATAGCCACCAGGTTGGCTCAGTGCCAATCTACTCTCTTATGTCCTTACTTCACGGGTGATCTGGACTGGATAAGGCTGTTTACAGAACAGAACTCTGAACCACATTAGGTGACCTTCCTACAGCCCTAATTGGAAATACATGGGATCATCTACTGGTAACCTTTGGAACTACCTTGAAATAAAGGATACTTTCTCTAAATAATTAAACTCCCATTCTGTATTCCATAGAAGTGATGTATAATTTAATGTAGGCTCTATGTTTAGCTTTATGTCTAACTAAAGCTGAACTGTTATCCATTCTTTTTCAAATACTGTAGTTATGAGAAAGGACAGTACAACTGATGGCCAGTGATATTGCCAAGAAGAAGGGTCCTTAAATAGGATGCTTTATGTTTACAGATTAGAGGAACTCCATCATTCTCTCTTCTCTGTTTCTTTCATCTCAGTTCCTATTGTAGAACTTCTAGCAGGATCTTGGAATATGGAGAGAGAACAGAACCATCATAAAAGAGAAATGTCAACCCAGGGGAATGGGAAAGTGTGAGAAAGAGACTCAAAATCTTTCCCCTTAATCACACTACGGTGATCTGGAGAACTGCTTTAGCAGGTAGGTCTTCAAGAGTCTGTTACTTTAGCAAAAAATAAAAAATTCCCCAGGAATCCAAATGCCAGCCTCCTAGATCCTGGCATTTCTCCCCTTCCAGAGGGAAGAGCAAAGCCTGGAAGAAAAAGAGTGTGTGCTTATAGGAGAGAGGCATTTTTAATTTTTCAATAAGAGACAAGTGTAGCTGGTGACAATCACTGTATTTTGAGACAGTGAATTGTACAGATTAATTGGGCACAGTAAATTGAAATACTTTTTAAACTACTGAATTTTATGGAATATACAGGGAGAAAAGAGAAGATTGTTTTTCTTTCTATCTTCTTTCTACATAATGTGTATAATTTTATTCATCTCCCAATGTTTTTAACTAACATTTCCAAATACTGTGATCTTTCCTTCAAAGAAAGTTATTCCACTCTTTAATAAAGCTGATTGCCTTTTTATGTACTTCTTTCATCAGTAAGGCAACTTTGGGAATATTGTGGCCAGGACTACACATGTGTAATTGCACCATAAAGATATTAAAATACTACTTTATTTTTTATATCTTTATTAAGGATCTCCAATGCTGAACTTATCTTCATTTTAAAACAATAACGTACATTAAGATATTCTCTCAAGAACCACTGATAGCTCAGATACCATCAGCACTAATGTAAAATTAGAAGTATTTGATGATTCAAAGTGCATCATTTAACACATGATTACATTTTATTTACTTTCATGCATTAGATTTATATCCTACTTTTTAAGATTTTAAGGTGGTATACTCTACTTCTATTTTTCTACGAACAACAACCTATGATGGAGGCTGGGCTGAGAGATTGAGTGTCCCAAAGTCACCCAGGAGCTTCTGTGACTAAAGATAGACATGACTTTGGGCTTCCCCAGCCTTAATCTAACATTATACCATGGTTGACTCTTCCCGACTATCATTTACCAAGTTAATACTATAATGGAGAGATTTAAAAAAATTTTTTTAAACTGTTGTTCTTTCCCCTAAATAGATATTATCATCAATTCATTGACAATTTACTTCTGCCTCCCAAGAATATAGAAATAATCCAGAAAACAACACTTACAATTTGGATTGATTGATGATTATTCATGTCCCCATTAAACAAACCTGGCATTTATTCTGATTCTCTGCCTTCTGTATTTGTTCAGTTACTGATACATTACTGTTTTCAACAATCCCTGAATATGAACTGCTGCCTGGGCTTTTTCTGTGGAGTTTAAAGGCAATGATATTATTTTTCATTATCGTGTTACGGTCTTAGAATGTCTCATCAGAAATAGATTCCACGGTGTTCAATTGCTCTCACTATTTCCTAAGTTTATATATGAAGTGGCACCCACAGGAACTTGCTGCTTTCATCAGAGTGATAAAAGCAGCACTATTCCATCATGTTGAAAGTTTGGCACCTTTCAGACAAGCTTACAATATCATGGCATATATAGAAAAGGGGAGGAGCTTGTGCTGTGACACTCTTTTTGCCCTTTGCATAGAGAACTACAGTCAGAATCTATTCTGGACCATCATGCTATATGTGAAAGATCAAACATTTGGATCATGCAGAAACAAATGTATTGAGACTTCAAACTGAACAGGACTCCACAGTAGGATAAGTCTGCAAGAAAAGCAGATGTTGGGCTCCATCAACAGAATATAGTTTCCAAATAGGAGGAACCAATTCTTTGGTTTTTCCCGTATTGCATAGAGCTCCTCTTGAGTATTGTGGTCTGTTCTAGTTGCCATGTTTTAAGGAGGATTTGGACTAAGTGAAACAGGTTCAGCGAAGAACACTTGAGGCTAAACCAATGAACCAAAATGAAATTTTATGAAACAGACAATGAAGGGTTTGAGAAAAGAATTGGCGGAAAGATTAAAGAGAGTATTAAGTAGAATTATCCACACTGATCAGAATGGCTTCCTCCCCAATAGGCAAATAAAAACAAATACAAGAACCATTATGGATATATTGGGAATATTATGAAGTATATACAACCAAGACAATGGCATTGATATTTTTAGATGCCCAGAAGGCATTTGAAAACCTGAATTGGAACTTTCTTATTCAACAACCGATAGGCATGAAATTTGGTGAAAATTTTATAGGATTCATTAAGACAATTTATAACATGCAAACTGCAAAAATATTAATAAATGGAGAAAATACAGATACCATAAAGATAAATAAGGGAGTAAGACAAGGTTGCCCCGAGCTCCTCCATTGTATATATTGGCAGAAGAGACTCTTTTAGTACAAATTAGGCAAAACCAAGAGATTAGACGACTAAAAATTAAAAAAGAGGAATATAAACTCTAGGCATTCGCTGATGATATGGTATTTATATCAGAAGAACCCTTAGAAGCAAGCCCTATACTACTAAGAGAAATAGAAGAATACGGAAAAGTGGCAGGGTTAAAAATTAACAAAGAAAAAACAAACGTGTTAACAAAAAACTGTACAAAGGAGCAGAAGGAAATAAATTTTATAAATAAATAAATTAGGTATGCAGGTGGTAAATAAAGTAAAATACTTAGGGATCTGGTTGACTGCTAGAAGTTCATTCATTAAAAAAGATAACTATGATAAGTTAATAGCACAAATAGTTAAAGATTTAGATAATTGGGTCAAATTGCAGTTATCGCTATTGGGACGTATTTCGATAGTAAAAATGAATATTTTGCCAAAATTGTTGTTCTTGTTTCAGACAATGCCAGTCAAGTTGGAAAATATTTTTTTTGTAGAATTAAACAAATGTATATCTAAATTTATATGGCAGAGGAAAAAACCCAGAGTGAAATATAAATTATTACAGGATGCCAAGAAAAAAGGAGGATTTGGCCTTCCAGATTTTGAATTAGATTATGATGCTGCTATAGTAAACTGGCTTAAGGATTGGGTTAAATTAGAAAATAGAAGGTTATTAGTATTAGAGCAGGGGTCCCCAACCACCGGTCCACGGACCGGTGCGGTCCGCTGAACAAGTCCTACCGGGCCGCTGGCTTGCTGGGCGCCATCTTTTGATGAAAAGTGCCCGGTGAGCTTTTCCGGTAGAAAGCTCACGAGCACGTTTCATCAAAAAAGATGGCGGCGCTTAGCGCTTCTCGTGAGCTTTTTGGGTAGAAAGCTCACTGGGAAGCGCGTTTTCATCAAAAAAGATGGCGGTGCCAGCGATTCCGGTGAGCTTTTCCGGTAGAAAGCTCACCGGAAGCACTTTTCATCAAAAAGATGGCGGCGCCCAGCTGATGCTGAGTACCGGCCGCAGCGCCCAGCTGATGCCGGTACTGGGCGCGCGTAAAAAAGGTTGGGGATCACTGTATTAGAGGGTTTTGATCTCCAACTTGGCTGACATGCCTTCATGTGGGGTGGAAAATCTAAACAATGTTCATATTTCCAAAGGCACCATGTAAGAAATGTGTTGTTTAATGTCTGGGGAAAGATTAAAAAAACCACTACCCAAAGGTTCCATTGTGGCTATCTACATTGGAAGCAGTTACACATCCAAATGTATTGGATTATGAAAATATTGTTTGGTATAAAGATTTATTATGACACTGGAGAGCTTAAAAATAGGAACCAAATACAAATTCAAGGAAAGGAGATAGCATGGTGACCCTTTGCACAAATACAAACCCATTATAAAAAAGATAGAGAACAATTTGGCTTTAATATGATTCCACAAGAATTAGATAAAATATGGCTAGGAGAGGAAAAGAAAACAATTAGTAAAACATATAAATATATTTTGGACTACAAATTAAAAGAAGAAACAGTTACAGAATCTATGATAATTTGGGCTAAAAACATGGGTCGTAGTATTGAATTAGATAAGTGGGAACACATTTGGCAAACAAATTACAAATTAACCATGTCAGTCTCGTATAAAGAAAACTTATATAAAATGGTTCATCGCTGGCACCTACCTCCTGCGAGACTGGCTAAGATGTTCCCCAACCTACCACCCAATTGTTGGAAATGTAACTACGCACCAGGAACATATTTTCACATGTGGTGGACTTGCCCATGTGCTCAGAAATTTTGGAGAAATATTAGAAATTGGATTTTAAATATAACAAAACAAAATTTAAAACTTGAACCTGAAACCTTTCTGCTAAGTATGATAGATTCAAACATGGAGAAAAAAATATATCAATATTTAATTTTGCATATCATAACTGTGGCTAGAATAACATATGCACAAAACTGGAAACTGTCTTCCATTCCTTCAGAGGATATGGTAATTTAAAAAATACATGAATGTGCTGAGATGGATAGCCTGACCAAACTGTTAAAAAATAAACAAGACTATTATGAAATATGGAACATTTGGTATGAGTGGTTAAAGAAAAGGTAATATTTGATATTTGGATAAGTTATGGAAATGGCAGAAGATGTGCATTTAATCACAAACTATATAGAGAAATTAAAGCATTAAAAGAACGAAGGAGTTATTGTAACAAGGCAGATCTCGTCAATGATAAACATAAAGAAAAAAAATTAACCATTGCTCAATATATGCTGTAAAATGTATATATGTATATGTATGTCTCTCTCTGTGTGTGTGTGTGTGTGTACACACACACACACACACACACCAATACAGAAGCCTGATGATGGCAGATGAGATTCTGCCGAAACGTTGCTACAACTTTAAAAGCACAACTATAATAACGTGGGAAAATACTAACAAAGCTGAATACCACATATATATATATATATATATATATATATATATATATATATATATATATATATATATATATATATATATATATATATATATGTGTGTGTGTGTGTGTGTGTGTGTGTGTGTGTGTGTGTGTGTGTGTTTTCTCAAGTTTTCGTGTATTTGTGGTATTCAGCTTTGTTCAGGTATTTCCATCATTATAGTGTGCTTTCAGCAGCAGAATCTCATCTGCCATCATCAGGCTTCTGTATTATGTTCATCTGTGAGTCAGACTTTCACAGCCATTTCAGTTTTAAATTTAGGGCTAGCCTACTGCTGTGCCAGAAGTAGGCTAGCCCCAGCAGTAGGGTAGCCCTAAATTTAAAACTGAAATGGCTGTGAAAGTCTGACTCACAGACGAACACAATACAGAAGCCTGATGATGGCAGATGAGATTCTGCTGAAACGTTGCTACAACTTTAAAAGCACAACTACAATGACGTGGGAAAATACACAAACAAAGCTGAATACCATATGTGTGTGTGTGTGTGTGTGTGTGTGTGTGTGTGTGTTGATTTTTCTGTTTTAAATGTATGTCAAATAAATGTTTTTTCTAGAATAAAAATTATTTTAAAAAAGAGAAAAAGAAGACTACGGTAGCACTGATCAAATATCTGAAAGGTGGTGGAGACCTGTTTTCCATCATTCTAGAATACAAGGGGAGAAATTATGAATTCAGATAATGGGAAGAAAGATTCAAACTAGACATCAGAGGAAAACTTTTCAACTGTAAGAGCCATTTGGCTGTGGAATCAATTGCCTAGAATGGTGCAAGCTCTTCTTTTCTAAATATGTGCAAGGTCTTAGCCAACCATCTGTCAGATACACTGTCATTTGGATTCTTACATTGAGCAAGAGGTTGTACTCGGTGGCCTTAATGACCTTTCTGACCCTTTGATGTCTATACTCTTAGGATTACAGATTAGATTAGATGCACAATCATGCTCATTCCTATGGCTCTGTACTTGGAGTTTCAAATAGTAGACTTACAGATTTAACAGAATTTTTTTTTAAGATACCTAAATCGGCTCTTAGTCATGCAAAATAAATTGAATATTTAGTGTTCCAACATTTTCCCTTTCATAATGTTTCCAGAGAGTCTAGTCATATTAATTTCTTACAGAAAAATACTCTTAAACATTGATGTTCACAAAACATCGTAGTTTGTAAACCGTCCACTTCGTTACAATGATTTTTGATCTCTCCAAATCTTCTAGACCTTTGGAAAGACTATGCAAACAACAGAGGTGAGCATTTGGTCTGAAGAGACTAACAAATCCATGTTTTACTCTTATTTAAAAAGGCATTTTACACTCTTTTAAAAGCTTCTTCATGCTTCGTTTCCTATATGATTAATTCCAGAAGGATTAAATATGGGAAAATGTGGGAAAAATTAAGGAAAAACTGAACTCCCTGGAAAACAATATAAAATGAAACGCATGTTGTCTTGTTTTTGCAACTATCTTGAAACACTAAATCTGTTTTAAAGCTGCTTTAATTCTTGAAAAACAACTGAAACAATATATTACCAACCTGAAAATATAAATAATGATAGTAATAATAGATTATGAAATCCTATGATTTCATTACGGCCTCTGGTATGATCATGTTCTTTAAAAAAAATTTTTTTTTTATTGGTTTTAAAAAACAAATACAAACAAACAAAACATAAAAACGTCAAGCTATCTTCCATATGTGTACATACAGTGTGCCGGTTGGTTTACAAATTGTTTTGTGCTTCCATTTCGTAGTCTTCAATTACAATTACATTGCATATAATCTCATATTTTCAATCAAAAATTAAATACCTTAGTATCATTATTAATCAATCATTTGACTATACTTTTATTCATTCATGTTTTACAAGATAATCATAATTTACTTAGTTTATTTTATAACAGTTCAGATTATCATCCCAAATCTATCCTAAAATCATTGTGTATATATAATAAGAAAGAAGTACATCTTTATATACTTATTATTTTCTAAAAGTCTACATATTTCATTACTGTATTTTATTGTCTAACCATTGATAGAAAAGATCCCAAATTTTATAAAATTGTTTATCCTCTTGTTCTCTAATTTCAAATGTCAATCTACTCATTTCAGCACATTCCAATATTTTAGTATGATCATGTTCTGATGATGCAACGCCACAACTCAGTGGTCTGTAAATCCTTGTATGAAAAGCTAGCCCCTGTCTTGCTTCAGGTTTAATTACACATTCAAATACAGTTACTATGGGGATCAGCAATTTACTCAAGGCTGAAGAGATAACAACAGACAAGGAAAGGGGAAAAAAAGAGTCTCTGAAAAACGGACACTTGCCTGAGTGGTTTTACTTTTAACAGGAACATACAGAGGAACTGTCAAAATCCAGTCCAAAGTTCAGAGACTCAAATCAGATTTGCCAGCCAGTCCAAAGGTCAGGATTTCAGGAATCATAAACAGAATTACAGGAATGGCCCACTAGAGCAGGAGATCAGCCAGTTGCTTCTAATGAGGGATCATGGTCAGGGCTACCTCTTAAATCAGGCTGCAGGGCCTGTCTTTAACCAAGAAGTTTATTCTTCTCTACTTGAGGGATGTGAGGACTGAGTGGGCTTACATAATCCTCATCTGACTGTTCCTCCTGTTCAGATGGTGCCTCCTGTCTTTAACCAAGAAGTTTATTCCCTTGCTTGGCAAGGAGCCTCATAGAACATCTCTGCTCTGCTCTCTTCTCTACTTGAGGGATGTGAGGACTGAGTGGGCTTACATAATCCTCATCTGACTGTTCCTCCTGTTCAGATGGTGCCTCCTTTAGTTCAGTCTTGTGTAATTCTTGACTTTGGCTCTCCTGAAGCTGACGTTCCACAGGAACAGCTGGAGCAGCTGGAGCAGCTTCTTCAGAATCAGATTCAGAGCCTGAGTCCTGAAAACTCAGGAAATTACACCACAAGAACTCAAGAAGTTGCAACACAGCAAATGACCCAGGATATTACAGCACAAGACCAAGGATACCACAGCAATAAGTCACACAAGGTCATCACACAACCCATTACCCAAGCCATTACTACACAGGAGGCTAATGGAAAAGAGATCAAAACACAAACGACCCAGGAGATTACAGCACAACGCAGGACCCAGGATACCACAACAAAAGAACTTGCAAGCCCATCACACAACCCATTGCCCAAGCCGTTAAAACACAAGAGGCTAATGGAAAAAGATCACTACAAAACAAACGACCCAGGAGATTACAGCACAAGATCCAGGATATCTCCACAACAAAACTCACAAGGCCATCACACAGCCCATTATACCAACATCAACTCCATCAACCAATCAAGAGGCAGCAGTGCAGCCAACCAGCCCAGCACACCAGCCCCCCCACCAGTATTTATAGAGAGACGGCAGCTCTGATCACACACTGCTTGCACTGGCACGAAGCCAAAAGCACCCCAGCCTGAGGATGGCGAGTGGGATCTCGCCAAAACGTTGCCAAGATACTTTTTATCTTACATGGGAAAAGACCTGAACACACCTAGACCTACATACCTGTACCCGTGAAAATCTATCTATATCTATCTATCTATCTATCTATCTATCTATCTATCTATCTATCTATCTATCTATCTATCTATCTATCTATCTATCTATCTATCTATCTATCAGGGAGGTCATAGAGATTGAAAAAAGTCCTGAAAGCATGAATAGAAGAGATGATTCCACCAGACTGTCAATTATTTGGAAGCCTGCACTCACAAACAAAAAAATCTCCACACCACTAGCCAGGCAAACACCTGGGCACAAACAGATCCCCCCTGATACCTCCAGCTCAAACACACCCCAACCAGGCACCCAGATGAAACCTAGCTTCCTAACAAATGATAGCCGTCCATTTACCCAGAGCCAAGCTGCACTAAAAGCCTCCAATACAGGAACACAATGTTGCCAGCCAATCAAGACACAAAAAAGCCACAAAACAGACAGAAGATATTAGAAACACCAATCAAGCAGAACACAGCAAACTCCAAGACCAATAAACACAGACCAAGACTCCCAACCAATCAGGATGAAGAAAAAACCATTCTGGCACAGCAGAAGGCTAGCTCTATATTTAAAACTGAAACCACTGTAAAAGTCTGACTCACAGATGAACACAACACAGAAGCCTGATGATGGCAGATGAGATTCTGCCGAAACGTTGCTACAACTTTAAAAGCACAACTACAATGACGTGGGAAAATACCCGAACCAATCTGAATACCATACATATACATATACATATACATATACATATACATATACATATACATATACATATACATATACATATACATATACATGTATATATATAAAAATGGACTAAGGCAAATATAGGCAATTTTGAAAACATGAATTTGGACAGGACTGGGACTGATTGAGTAAAAAGTAAAACTCCACTTAGATTCACAGAATCTAGATGTGGGGAAGGGTCATTCTATCTAGAGTTATGGAAAATACTCTATTGAATACATTTATTAGGAAGCTTCCAGCAGCATTTGTTCAATAAATACAAAATTGAAAAATAAATAATACATTTTATATAAAAATATGTCAAGAGAACTTTCTTTAAATACCAAGACATTGCTAGCCTATTTTGAGTTATTCGAGAAAAGCATGCATCAAGGAATTGTCTCTAACTCTCTATACAGATTATAAAACTGGATACTCAACTTTCAACCATTATTCTGTACTTCAGTTTGGTTTCCAGAAAATATCTTTTCCCCTGAGGAATTTAGTTTTGCAAACAGTATTATTAATTTGGAACTCACCATCTTGTCTTATTGCAGCCAGCCAGCACCATCCTATCATGTGCCCAAAGCATTTAATTTTATTTTGTTTACGTAAATTGCCATGTGTTATTTTTTTGAGCTAGACAGCTCTGCAATTAATCATTATCAACAATGAATATTTGCAAATTAATATTTAAATACTGGAAAGTGGCAAAGGAACTTCAGGACTTTACGATGGAAGGTGCTTGATTCCTATCAGATCTTTTCTTGCAAAATGAAAAGGATATCTACCTGGCATATGTAAGAGCCAAACACCATGAAAGTAGGGGTGGGATTCAAATTTTTAACAACTGGTTCTGTGGGCGTGGCTTAGGTGGTGGGCATGGCTTGGTGGTCATGTGACTGGGTGGACATGGTTTGGTAGTCATGTTATTGGCTGGGTGTGGCCAACTCAATATCACTCACATCGAGGCACGCATCTCCTCGCCTGGCCTCTCATGACTGTGGGGATGCTGCAACAGTTGTAAGTGTGAAAAATGGTCATAAGTCACTTTTTTCAGTGCCATTGTAACTTTGAATGGTCACTCCACACAAGCAAAGTACCAGCAAAGGAGGGGGGGAAAACTCCAGAGTAGTACCAGAGACAGGAAGTCTAGTCCTGCCAAGAATGTAATAAGGGTTAATGGAGAGGCAGTTTCTGTAAGCAACACCAGAATGTTTCCTTCCTGCCTTCCTTACAGGATTAGGCCAGTAATTTCTTCTAACAACCAGTTCTCTGAACTGCTTAGAATGTTAACAACTGGTTCTAATGATTAGGTGCGAACTGGTAGAATCCCACCCCTGCATCAAAGACAATAAAGCCTGAGCAGTTTATGCAATTTTATGACCAAGTCTTCCTAATAAGACCCATGACCATAGAGACAGCATGAGAGATAGGTCAATAGTTGGAAAAATTCACACCTCAGGAGATGGTGGAACCCTATCAACATGATGACCCAAGATATTCTTGGTGTAGGAGGAAACATAGTCAATCAAAGCTTAGCTGGAGCTGAACCACAGCCAAATTCACTGTATTAAGTACCATGTAACCTACTAGTAAGGCAAGCTTTCTTTCATATATCAGTAAAAATATATCAGGAAAGTCTGCCCCAAAGTAAAGGTTCAAGTAAACCACTTTGAAGCCAAAAGTTGTGAATCAGAGAAACTATTTCCAATCATTCTGAAGCTTCGGGATCTAAAGCTGAAGTGCCTAAACAGAGCAAGCCTCAAACTGTGCCACAGGAATTATGAAGAGAGCACTTTTGAGGAGATGCAGATTCAAGTTAGGCACAATCCTGAGCTAGGACCTAGGATCACAGAACTTGAGCTCAGCAACACAAGAGAAATTAAAAGTGTAAAGCAAAGAAAGTCAAGCCATCTACTTGAAAGAAAGAGGCATGACTCAGTTTGTGAAACTATCAAACAATGCTATCAAAAAAGATGGCTTTGGTGACTGACTCTTTATATAGAATAGAATAGAATTCTTTACTGTCCAGGTGTGATTGGACACAGAAGGAATTTTTCTTGGTGCACTTATGGCAAATACTGTTCTGATTTCCCACCTGTGATTCACTCTATATGCTTCCATTGGATTAATGTGAATCCTGCCCTATTCTTGAATCTTCCTAAACTTGAGATTTGCCTCTCCAGACTCTTTTGCAAAAATAAACTATTGTGCCTGTTTTTTATGCAGAATTTTGAGGTTATAGCATGCTTCCTGTTATTTTGGTAAAGATTTACAACTGCAATCAATGTTTTGAGTTTGTTGGTCATGTGACAGCAGAGAACCTATAGATAAATTTTGTGTGGATGTGATTCCACCCATGAGATCAACGGATGCAGTAATGAATTTCATCATAGATCAAATGCAGACTAGTTGGAATTAAACTACCTTCTCAATGGAAAGACTGGAAAAGAGAGTAGAAATAACATTTATTACATCATCTTACCTTCCTCTCTTTAAATATTACCAGTAAATCAATCTATTCACTCAGTTGTTTTAGACAAGGTATCTATTATCTTTCCTTTACTTAGTTGCAAATGGTTTTGGAACAGTGGAACAATTATAGATATTTACATTATTCTGTTTTATGCCAAATATATCTTGATTTAAGAAGAAACTATTTGAAAATAGAATAGTCTTAGAAAATTATAGCATTGCAGTTCATTATAAAGGGATTAACATGTTCATAGTTTTATTTAGAAAACCAACTTTTGAGATTTAATATTTAACAAAGTTACTACCATTTTCAATCTGTCTATGTTTTTTCTGATGGCATTTTTGTAGTATATTTGTACTGTAATTAGCTATAAGGAAATTAACAAAGTTACTACCATTTTCAATCTGTCTATGTTTTTTCTGGGGGCATTTTTGTAGTATATTTGTACTGTAATTAGCTATAAGGAAATTAATGCTACAAATAAGTGTATTTTATAGCTTGTTTTGGCACTATTATTTGCTGTTTTAACATGTGGAGATTTTTATAGATTCCTAATCTCTAAAAACATTAATGTACTCCTAGGTCAACTGTGAAAAATAGTTATACATACTACTACTAATTTATTAATTATGTATATTTTTACATTTTCAATTACTGAATTCAATTTATTCAGTTTAAAACCTGTTTGACTCCAGGTGACCCCAGGCAGCATACAGTAGTAGTAGTAGTAGTAGTAATAATAATAATAATAATAATAATAATAATAATAATAATAATAATAATAATAATAGAACAGTGACATTAAAAATGTGATATAGTTCACAAAAGGGACTCTTTAACAACAACAACATAATCGTATGGGGATTTAAATACTACTCTGCTCCAAGGCTTGGAATAATAGTCAAGTTTTCAATGACCTTCCAAATATCATCTGAGTGGGAGCTGAATGGATGAATGTCCTTTGTTGTTCTAGAGGGCAGACAGTGCAATAGAGTATACACACTTCCTAGATCTTGATAGGTTTTATCCAAGTTAGTTTTAGTTTTATCCTGAAGCACATACACTCTGCTCAATGTTGTTGCATGGGGAGAATCAATTGTTTTGAACAATGATTTAACAACACATTTAAAGTCATATTTGGCTATGGCTCTAAACCCACTGAAAGAGGAAGGAAGGAAGGAAGGATTACATTTTCAATTTATTAAGAATGAAAGGGAAAAACATAAATCTGTATTAATCCAATTTTAAAAGAAGAAAATTTCCTCTAAGAAATAGCAACTGTTTGCAAAAGATTAAATATATGACTGCAGTTGATCATGCTGCAGCTTCATGGTTATTTCACATGAAGATTTAAGATACTGAATTGATCATGAAATATCACATAAGAAGATTTTGTTTTATTTTTCTCCCTTTTGAAAGCCATTTGCCATGGGCTCTTCGAGAAAAGATGTCTAAAAGAATTTTCTAATTTTTGAACTGATTTATTTAGATGCATCCAGCATATATATCCTCATTAACATAATTAATTAAAATCCTCAACCTTACAAAACTGTTAAAGGAAACCATAGTTTAATCATCATTACAAAATATGCTTCTGAAATATGTAAGTCAGGAGAAGGAGAAAGAAGAGAGATGGAAGAAGAAGAAAGAATGTGTGCAGCCATGAAGTTTTGAATCCTATTATGAACCCATCCTGTTCTATGTCCTGTAGATATAAAGGAGACCAAGACTGAAAGAATGAAAATTCCTTCCACAGAATTTGTAGCCTTGGAATACAGTTCTAGCCAGCATTTAAAAAAAAAAGTTTCAACTTTGCATTTGCTAGAATAAAGTAACTAAATAAAGATCTGCAAGGAAATATGAAAAAGACTGAATAGTTCGTATTGAGAAAAACAGATGTGTACTGATTTGCTATCATACAATTATTTGACTAGACATCCTTTAACTTTACTTAAAATAAGTTACAAGAAAATAAACAATTCACCATTTCTATTCCTCTGTTTTTACACGAAGATGAAAGAAAAATAGTCTGACCTTCTTGAGAAAAATCTGGGATGGAACTAGCATGTTCCATACTGAAGAAGGCTAGGAGAAATTGAATCTCAAACATCTGTTTTCAGGCCAGACAGAACAAAATCCTATGAAGTTGATCCTCCCCACTTAAGCCTGTTTAACTAATTACTTTTTGTCAAAGTCCATATTATGCACCTTCAAAACTGTTCTACATGCAGAGGCTACTTAGTTTTTGTTCATTTTAAAAAATACAGCTATATTTGGTCTTTGTAAGAAAACATGTGTTCTGTATGAAGCTGGAACATGTGGCTATGGCTTGGAATTAGACGATTTGAAGTGCCGCCTTCACCAGTATCAAGTGCCAATATTTTAGGATTAGTTTCAGAGGATTATAATTACGTTTGTGGAGACAAAGACCTTCTCAATGATAGCACATGTTACAAACCTCAGTGCAACTGAAGGCCGTGTACCATTAGAGATATTTAATCAGGTTCAAAAGATCCACCTGTTTTAAATACTTTTCTCATAAAGAATTGATTGTTTTGATATTTGATTTTGTGCTACATACAGTGTTATTCTAAGCATAAACTTGGCTTCTTGATTCTGTTATTTGTCATTATGATGTTGGATATCATTAGATGCTGATCTGATGGATTTGACTCCAAAGGCATTCTTAACATTATATCTGTCTATCTATCCATCTATCAACTTCCTTCCTTCCTTCCTTCCTTCCTTCCTTCCTTCCTTCCTTCCTTCCTTCCTCCCTCCCTCCCTCCCTCCCTCCCTCCCTCTCTCTCTCTCTCTCTCTCCCCCACACTCCAAAACAACTCTATAATATAAATCATGCTTTTATAAGAGGGTATTTTTCTGATTCATATATCTTTCTATGTTTGGATAATGATGAACAACTACTTCAATGGGCAGATACCAGCACATACAACATATCATGAACTGATATTAAGTGACGAAGAAGGTTAAATAGTGTGGAGGAATGGTACACGGCAATTTAAATTAAGCAGCAATCACTTCCTAAGAATGGAGCAAGCCAGGCAGATGGACATAGGGCTCGTAGAACCAAAGCATTCAAAAATAGTGAATACTTGACATAATAGTAGCAGCAGCAGCAATAACATTTTAATACTGACAGCCTATGCTGTTTACTTAGATACAGTTTGGGAGTAGCAGCCTTGTAACTTCTACCTGAAGTAAACACTCCTCCTCACTACTCTCTCTTTTTTGGGTTGCTAATGTAATCAGTTGTTGTAATGGTATCAGCAAATAAAGGGATGCTTACTAATTAAAAATGGATTCCCATATATGAAGTATATGAAAGTCACATCTGCTTCTGCTTGTCTTTATGGCTGGGGGAATAGTAGTGCCCTGCATGATGCTTAGTTCCCAGTCCTGCTGGGTTGATGGTACTCTTGTCCCTTTGCCCTTCCAAGTGGATTGCTCACCAGGTCCCATGTAAGGCCAAAGTAAAGACACTCCAATGGTTAAAAGCTATTTCCAATGTGCCCAGTTAATAAGTCTTATATTTTGAAGCAATCTGGGAAGAGTGGTCTTACTATAACTTTAATTTATGATCATGAGCATGGTGTAAATCAATGCCCCACATAGACATATTCCTTTTCATTTGCCCAGGAGATGGGTTCAGGCAATAATAGTACAGGCTTAGCTTAACATTTTTTTCTCTTTGATAGTGTTGCTACCAACACAAACCTATTTGAGAGATGTGTATTATTTATGGACCCTACGTGTAAAATTAGAATATTACGCTAATATTCCAGCTTGCATTGACCTATCTGAACTTTTTCAGTTTTAACTGTGCATAGGACTAACCACTTTAATATTTGTTAGACAATGTTGAACAGATAATCTTGTATTTGTATTTTGTTTTTTTAGAAATCTTCTAAAGTAACAACATTGCTGGAAATAATCAACATGCTGGCACAGTTCTGGTTTATCTTCCCAAGTTTCTGCATGCTAGAATTATAATGACGTATACACAATTAAACATCTATTATGAAGTGCACCCAGCTAGTCAATGAAGTGAAAGCTATATATATATCAGCAATTGAAAGATAATCGCATTACACTCAGCAACATAGCATAAGATTAAAAAAAGAACTAACAATCTTAAATTGATCATAAATCCAAAAGCAGAGACGGGATAGAAACTCCTTTCTTTTCTAGCAGAGTCTGCAGATGACTGGCTTTTAACTTGCTGCCAAACATTGGAACAAATTAACTAGCAACAACTACAGACATAGAGAGCTGTCAATTGGCTCTCTATAGACTAAAGTACCAAAACCTCACATTAGCTTCGCATATCACACAAATTATTTTTTTCTTCTTTGATGGGTAAATCACATACCCACTCACCTACCTAATAGCCTTTTATTTTCTGGATCTTCTACTTCTGCTATACCTTGTCAACATTTATACTCTTAGGCCTCTAATGGATGTTTATGCTCAAGGAAAGTACTTAGAAATTACAATGTTAAATATCTATGGCTTTTTAAAAACTGCTAGTGACAGGACTTGACAAGGCTCAGACAGCAAGATGGTGCCACTACAGAAAAGGCCTTGTCTTTTGTCAGCACTGTTAAACCTTGGCTTAGTCAAACCAAAAAACCTCTTTAATATATTGCAACAGAGATGGCATTGGAACAGAAATTGATATGATCATCTTAAAGGGGTCACTTACAAATCTTGGTTATGTTTCTTTGTAAAAGCAATTGATTTTGAAGAGGTGTCTCATTCAGAAGAGGCTGGTTCATTATACTTTGTGCACTGTGAGTGCACAAAGTATATGCGTACTCTTTTCTGATACATGGAATCAATTATATAAAGCAATCAAATTAATGCCAGAAATATACAGAATGGATACGTGTGAAATCATATGAAATCAAATGATAATGTATTTGGTGTGAAAAAAGTCACCTAACAGTTGGGTTGGGAAATATATAAACCAAGATAGACATTTTAATACTGTCTCTTTAAGGGAATGCTAAAATTGTAATTGGGTGTGGTTCCTCAAATGGCCATAAGATGGAGACAGAAACCTGGGTTGTTTAGTCCTGTTGTTGAGAGTTTTGCAGTTCCTGCATTTCCCTATTGACTGTTATTGATCATCGTTATTCTTGGATTTGATGTGAGTCTTTTACTGAACTGTTTTTGATACTCGACTTTGTTATTGGATTATCCCTGGACTGAAAACTGACTGCTATAACTGTGTATGACTTGGACTGCTTGTTGGAGTTTGCTTAACCATTTACTGGAAGTAAAAACCTACATTTTACTATACAGTGTAGCTGTGTGCTGTGTGTGTGTTATTCAACATTACTCTCACTACGTCTCCCTGTGTGCACTCATTCTCCTAATGGGGAATTACCTCAATAGTAATTATATATTACCATTATATACAAGTAAAGAATATTATTACTATTATTATGTATATGTAAATTGACTCAGACAATACACTGTTTATTAAGCACTCATATATGTTAAAGAAAAATGTATACATTTATTTTTTAAAAAATATCATGCTGGATTGTCACATATAAAGTCTTGAAAAGGAAGAAAAAAACCTAACTGTTAAAGGACCCAAACAAAAGACTGAGATCAGTTATCTGTTTTAAGTTAAATGTGCCTTAAGAACAACAATAATGTGATGATATCTTGGCTTTGTTTGAGGGCAGTAACCCTAAGAATATAATGAAAATATCTATCTCTTTTCCCACATAATTTTTTGCCTAAATTGGAATCAAATTGATTTAGTTACTTGTTATATTGTCTTTGTAGCAGAATTATGAAGGGTTGCATGTTCATATGAAACAGGAAAGCATTCAGGCAAAGTATAAGAATTGCAGAGGTACTTTCCCCCATTACTCCTCCATTCCTAGTTAGGTATGCAACCTATTTTTATTGTATAAAAGTCCAGATTCAATACCGAACCTAGCCTTTGAAAAATATAATTCCTGCTACCAGAAAAAAATAAATACTGTAGCTATAGTTTCATCTTTCTTTGATTCTTCTTTGTTGCTCATTTCTCTTAGCTATGTGCTGATCTTTACAGGAGATTCAGTACAGGGCTACACACTGATGCCAAATGAATCTACCTGTCAGCATTGCACCAAGCTGTATCTGGCAAATCTTTATTTATTGAAAGGAAACTGGACATTCATATGAGCAAGTGTTTATATGGTCAAGACTATTCAAGAAATGAATAGCTTTAGCAAGACTATCGCCTCTTTCTGTCTCTGAAAGCAGCTGTGCTAAGGGCTGGTCATTCTTTTCATGTTACAAGAAATCTCTCTTACCTCTCCTAAGGTAACCTCAGAGGAGAAAATTTGGGGATATGTAAGAGAATAGAAGAGGGAGGTGATATTCCTTTGAGAATGCCAAATTATTTGATAGATACAAATTGCTTCGTACTAAAAAGATTAAGGCTGTTTTCCTCTCTTTTTCTTTAGTTAGCCTATACCTAAGGGGCTTCGAAATTTAAGAATAAATACACAAGAAATAACATCTTCAAAAATACTTTGGTCATTTGTTTAATAGAAATTTTAAAAAGTATAGGAGTTTTTAAAAAATCTATGGCACTATTATAAATCATATCAACAATGTATAGCTGTTCTCCTGTTTAGAACAAACAAAATGACAGACAGTCAAACAGACAGAAATAAATAAATAAATAAATTTAGACATAATTTCAATAGCAGCCAGAGCAAAGATACTGCCAAACAAAACAACTGCTGAATGTTTGGGCTCTAACTCAACCTTTGTCTGGAAGCTGTGAAGTTATAACCACACAAGAACCTCTAGGGAGGATGCAATCATATAAAGGAAATAAAAATTTGCTCCCATTTATCAACTGTAGTGAAAAAGTAGGAGCCTGGTTTTCTGTGTGGTAAGGTTATCAAGATAGATAGATAGATGCATGCATGCATGCACACATACATACATAAATACATGCTAATTATGATTAAAAATACTCAACGGTTGGGGAGTATTCTCAGAATAACTAATATACTGAGGTCAACCTGTTTTTTTGGTTAGGCTGTTATCCAAATAAAACATTCTCTGAGAGCAACAATGCAAAGCTGATATGCAACTGGAAGGCATGGGTGACTTTGGATTTGTTTATTTATATGTTTATATATTCTTCTCTTTCAGAAAGCCCTTCAGCTTACTTTCTGTTGAAAAAATATACACGCTGCTGGCCTTCTGCCAAAAACAATTCTTTATTTTCTTCATCTCTAAAAGAATATATATTAAATTAATTCTGTATAATTATTCCTATACTGGCAGTGTTTGCGATATGGTTCCAAAGAGTCTTTTACCCTGCATATGAACAATATTTTTTTAGTTCAGGCAAAGAATTAAAATATGTGAATTACATGTGTATGGTTCTGTCTTAAACACAATTTCTATGTAATACTAGATCTGAAAGATAGCATTCAAAAAAGCAGAAGAAATACGAATGTGAACACTACAATTATGAACACCACTTAATCAGGGCTGAATACATTTAGTCAAAAGTCGAACAAAATAGTGTTTAATTCACAAATCCATATTTAATCTTGATACTAATGTGGAAATATTTTTTTCATAACTGAACTATGAACCAGAATTGTTTGGAGTTGATGAAAAAGCTCTGATTATTATTCTATGCACCAAATTTCAGATGCTTTCAAATAATATTTGTCAAGATCAGTCATAATATTCAATCCTTTTTTTAGTCCTATTGTTTTTAGTGGAAAGTATTTCAGGAAAGACCAAAAAATCCCCAAGAAATAAATGAAAATACCAGCCATCACGGTAACATACCTGCTCTCTTTTACCTGACCTACCTATTAGAAAATATAGTCATTCAACCTGCTGTTCAGACTCACAGCTGTGACAATATGTATTCTTTTTTCTTTAGCCAGTTACTACATCTTTTGTTGAATTACATATTCTTGTGCCTTCTCTACAGTTTTAGATTGCAGGACACAGTTCTATCACAATAGGTTTTGTGTGACATATTTGGGTCCACATTGAAAACTGCATGACACTTCACAGAAAGCATAAATAATTGTCAAGGGATGTCTAACAAAACCCTGTGAGATACAAAAAGGGACAAATTAGGGATGCCCATTGCCTTCTCTCCTGTTTGTTTTAGTTACTGAAATATTGAACACAGATATAAGACAAGATTAGAAAATTGTGGGAGTAAAGATTATGGCAGATTTTAAGGTTAATAACCAAAAGATAAAGATGTCCACAAAAATATGAAAGTATAGGATCAAACAGAATTGATTAATAAAATGAGTTTTCAGATTGATAAGCAAATAAAGTATTTGTGTATTACCATCACAAATATGCGCTACATGTTATTTCAAACAAACTAGGTTAAGACATGGAATGAAGTTTTAAAAAAGATATATTAAGATGGGAGAAATTACAGTTGTCGTTGTTGAGAAGTATTTCTGTAATAAAAATGAATATTTTGCCTGGAAGGATGTTTTTGTTTCAGAAAATATCAATTTTGACAATTGAGGCATCATTTAAACACTTGCAAAACAATATATCTAAATTTATATGACAGAATGAGTGTTGTTGAGAAATAGAATATTTTTAGAGTTAGAAGGACATGATTTAGATAGCATAGACATTGTTGGTACAACAAAATCAATGTTAATGTGATTTTTAAAAATTACTATGTTAGATGTGCCATATTAAAAATATAGAGTAGATACAAATCTAGGTTGTATTCAAAAGTATCTTTGTGGCTCTCAGTGCAGCAAACATTTTATAGATAATAGGCAAACACAAATTGTGTGATACTACAATTCTATCAAGAGGAATGGAAAATTAAATAAACCTAGAGAACAACTGGTGGATGAGGAACACAGTTGTCAACAGTTTTCCTATTTATAGTTATCAAAAAGATTTAACACAGATAAAAAGAATTTAGCAGTAGACTGCAAAAATGCATACACTTTTATTGAAATTTGAAATGGAAGAAAAAATGAAAAGATTGTATGATAACATGGACTACATTTTTTGATTATAATATAGAAAGAAAATGGGAAATTATGTGGTTGAAAGGTTATTGAAAGTTACACTGTTCTATATTAAAGAGAACGTTTAGAAAATGATGTACCATTGGTATGTGATACCAGAAAATTATCTAGAATGCATAAAGCACTTCAACTTTGTCTTGGGAATGTGAACAACAGAAAAAGTCATTTTATCATACTTGGTAGACGAGAAAAGCTCAAAGACTTTGGAAAGATTTTGCAACACCTATAACAGGAGACTAGTTGATAAAGGTGATAGAACTTGTTGAGATGGTTAAATTAACCTGCTTGGTTAGTGAAAAACAACATCTATATTTATTGCTGACTAGAAACCCCTTAGGAAGTTTTTGTGTAAAACAGAAAAAAATGACTTATCTATGATTATACTTACAACTGCTGTAAAGAAGATTGGAAGTTATGTCATTTTTTTCCATATTTTTCTATTTTTCTTCTACCTTTTTCTGTTTTTCTATTTTAGTTTCCTCTTTTATGTCTTTCTTTTTCTTTTTTCTTTCTTATTCTGTTTTAGCTTGTATAAGTTTTTACTCGTTTTAAAACTTTCAATAAAATATTAAAAAAGAAAAGTGCACGACTCTCCTTTTCAGCTTCATGTGTTATTTTAATATATTTTCTTATATTCATATATTACTCTATTTATATTACTTTCTGGTATTTTTTATAATCTATTTGAGTATTTATAGTTGAAATGTTACAATACAGAAACTTACTAGCAGAATTTTTTAAAATAAAGGAAGTGTTTTTCATAATTGACAGGGAGTGATCACACTGAGACATTTAGATGGCCTTTTTAATATTGGGATATTATTATTATTAATATTGGAATATTTTAATATTTAATTGTTCCAAAAAAGAGAGGAAGGAGTTGTAGCACTTTTTCTTTTATCAGCAGAAGAGGCAGCAAAAAAGGGACATCTCACTATTTCCCTTCTACTAAACATAAAAATAGAAACAGCCAGTGGGCTGACTAAGAAAGTGGCGAGGAAAGGTGTGGGCAGGTGTTGTAGACAGTGTATGAATGGGTGAGGAAAGCTTGGATAAGGTTTGGATAGTCAAAAAGTTATAAAAACAACTGGAAATGCAAAAGGTGGGAAAATATGTGGAGAGGTCCAGGTGGCTCCCAGAAAGAAGAAGTGAAGAACTGTTAAGAGTAGAGCAGCAACAAAAATTTGAGGAAAAAGAAGGACCTATAAAGCAAGATAGAGAAAATGAATCGAAATATAGTGGGTCCTATGTGGGCAAAGCAGCAGTCGGAAGGCACGGAGTAATGGTAGCAGTAATCAGGTTGAGTAATTTAGGACAGTGATCCCCAACCTTTTTTATGCCACGGCCCGGTATCCCCAACCTTTTTTATGGTGCGGCCCGGTACCGACATCAGCTGGGCGCCGCCATCTTGTTTTGATGAAAAGTGCTTCCGGTGAGCTCACCGGAAGCACTTTTTCATCAAAACAAGATGGCGGCGGTAGAAATGGCTTTCTCCGGAAAGCTCCAGCCCCAGTTGATGAGCTCGTGAGCTTTTCAAACTCAAGCATAAACAGATGGCCCGTAGGACTTGTTCCACGGACCGGTACCGGTCCGCGGACCGGTGGTTGGGGACCCCTGATTTAGGAGACCCAAAACTTTTGCAGACCACAAACAACTTCCCATTGAGCTGTATAAGGGATGAGACTGCACATCTTGCGTTTCTGTCTTAGATAATGCTCTGATTTATGTTTTCATCATCTCTTTCTCCAATCTAAGCCTAAATCTATTACTTAAGCCCTGCTGCTAAAACAATTAAGCTCTTCTACCCATCAGCTCATCTAACATCATCCTCAGATCTTTTCCACTAGCTGTCCCTCCCATTTATAAAAAAGCATTAATTTTAAGCTTTCATATTTTCTTTCATTCTTTGTGTTTTAATGAAATTGGAAGATAAATAATTCTAGACAGAAAGAAGTGCAAAATATTTTTGTTGCATGATGGTACTTTCTTATAAGAAAAGTTGCAATGATTTAAAAAATAAATAAAAGGGTCCACCTGCTTTCCATTAAATCTTTCTGAGGTCTTGGAGCAATGCTACGACATTTAGCATCGGAGCCTTACCTTCTCTTTCTCTATCTCTGCCAAAGCATATTTGCCTCTTTATTATAGCAACACACATCTCCCTTTCTGCTCCCTCTGCCTACATTTCCCATCTTTACATTAGCCATTTGCCTAGTCATTAGGTGTGTCTTCCTAAGCCCAAGAAACTAAGCTCTAGGGAAGGCTTAGTGGAATTAAGATAATGATGCTTGGAACTTTTGCTGAATTATTTGACTATCATAATCTAATCCAAACAAGGGTTACATTTAGAAAAGGCATAGAAATAGAATAATAAAGATTCTATTCTGAAATTAATGCAGATAATGGGAATGATTCAAAATGAAAAAAATATATAAAAAGATATGAACCTGTCACTGATCAAAAAAATAATCATTTTCACTTTCCCTTTTCACCTTCCAATATTCCATTTCTCTTTAGTTTGCTTATTCAGGTCTACAGTAATTGTTTTCTACATGAAACACTAGTTGCTTCTGCACATCATGCAATTTAATGCAATGTGCTTTTAATTTTGGCTTAGCATATTTTAAGAAACAAGTCATTGTAATTGATATATCATGGCTCATATGGCTGTGCAATGGGTGAATCTTAACAACTGTGATTTATTCAAAAACCATAATTAAGTAAGCTATGGCTTAATACAATGTAGATTAAGTTTTGGGAAAAGGGTGATGATTAGCCATGAAAGTCTGTATCAGATCCTAGTAGCCCAAATATTAGACAGGCAACAGAGCCTGTACATCTCAGAATTAAACTACATGTTACTTTAATATCTAGAGTGTGCCTTCCTTTTCTTAAAAGTGAGTATGTGGTGTGTGTGTGTTTGTGTGTGAGTGAGTGCATGTGTGTAATATGACCTGGGGCCATATCCCAAGTGGATCAACATTTTTCCTGTTTTTTTCTAGACTGCATCTCCTTCCTAATTAGCCACTCAGTGATTCACTATCCAATGACACTAATCTGCCATCAGAAGAAGATATTCCTTCCAACTGCTGTTCAGAAATGTAAGTTTTCAGATGGAAAGTAATAGCTGAGAAAGAAAGAAGCAGCACAGCCCTTACTTATAAGACACTGAAAAAAATGACTTATCACCATTTTTCACACTTATAACCATTGGAGCATCCCCATGGTCACGTGATCAAAATTCAGGCTCGTGACAACTGGTTCATATGTATGATGGTTGCAAAGTTCTGAGGTTACGTGATCCCCTTTTGCGACCTTCTGACACGCAAAGTCAATGAGGATTCACTTAACAACTGTGTTACTAATTTAATAACTACAACAATTCACTTAACAAATATGACAAGAAAAGTCATAAAGTGTGGCAGAACTCACTTCATGAATTTCTCACATAATAACATAAATTTGGGGCTTAATTTTGATGATAAATTGAGAATTATTCTTAGAAGAAATTTTTCCCACCTTTTACTTTGTGTATATAATTTAATTTACCAACATTAGTTTATAAGAAGTACAAGCAAATTACCTGGTTCTCCCCGTCGTCCAGGCTTTCCTCTTCTTCCTGGTGGACCTGTGAAGGAAAAGAAAGTGATTTATTTAATCCATTTCTTACTAATACATCTTTACGTAAAGAATATTCCATTTAAACCCTGGTTAGAGAAAAAGATTCCATGATGGTAGGAACAGAATGGTATCATATTTTCTATTATTTTTAAACAGCAAGCCTATATCTAATTTACTTATTATTTCTTAAATTTATTTGCGTCATATCTTACAATGGGGCTACTCAGATACAGATATAGATGTATTTTTTTATTTAGATTTATATGGCTGCCCACTCACTCTTGAGAGACTCGGAGACTTACAAATGATAAAATCCCAATATAAAAGAATAAAAAACAATAAACCTCTCTTCCCTGGTGACAACACACAATCAAACAAACCACTTGGTGGGCTCCGTCCCACCCAGGCCCGTTGGCAGAATCAGGTTTTCAGGCCCTTGTGGAAAAGTGTCAAAAGTAGGGGCCAGTCTAATCTCTATGGAAATGACCAAATTTCAATGTATATAGCTGCCCATTCATGATACTGAGTGGCTCAAAATGTTCAAAAATTGCAAAAAATAAAACAAAACCAAAAAAAAACCCCAACCAGAATCAATGCATATAAACAGCAACCAGGGTAAAAAAAATAAACCCATCTATCAATGTTCTGACTCCATCACACCTCCTGACCCCCAAGAGTGCTGACTCAGTTCTTCTAGTTAAATTCAGTTCCTCCAGATAGCTTCTTTCTGAATATTCTGTATATCTAATTTGTACTCTAAAAAGGATCAAATAGATTGGGAATGGCAGAAATTCTGCTGGGCATCACATAAATTAGAGTTTTCTAAAGGCTTTTACCCAGGATCCTTACATAAATATCCATCATGCTGTTCCCTTTTGGGGTAAGCAACTTTACACAAAGTGCAGAAAAAAAGTATGACATACTAAGTCAAGGAAATGTAGGAGAAGAGGCAAAGGAGCCTGAGGGAGGGGTCAAACACATCATTAGTCATGAGTCTCTTCGTGCTCACAAGATATCTAAGTGCAGCCTACCTTGAATTCCATTGACTCATATCTACCACTAATTTGTTTTGACCATTAGCAGTTCAGAGTTGTAAAGAGCTTAAGCTTGTACTAAATCTTTATACCCATTTGAACTGCCTGGATTTTCTGATATCCACGGCACTGACATGAAACAGTAATATGAGATAAGACAAACAAGAAGAAATAATTTCTGCACTAACACTATTCTCTGTGCCTCCCTATATCTTTCTGTCTTTGCAAAGCATTTATATGCTGCTTCATCTGTTGTGTTTTTTCCCCTGAAACTTATCACCTCTCCAAAGAGCTCACTAATTCTATCTAGCCACAATTTTTTTTCAGTTTCTCCTTTTCTCTTGACCTGTTTTGCAGTTCAGTATTCTTTTAGGTCATTTACTGTATATGACCATACCACCTTCATACTTTGTATTCAAGTTTTCTATTCAATTCACATTCATTCAGCAGCCACTGAACCTATCTCCTATATTTGGATAAATATTAATTCTTTGCAATATTCTATCAGTGTGTGCACATCTTGAAATGTCTGCATCTGCTTTACCATTGTTAGTAAATACAAGGTGAAGGTGAATATAATAGTCTACTGCTCTTGTTCACCATCATTTAATACACAGTTATTTTCCATGTCAAACATCTTTACATGGTATAATTTTTCAGATCCAAGCTCTCATTACTTCATAAGAACTACCTAACATTTGCTGCTGTAGCAGTAGTAGTAATAGTAGTAGTAGTAAACTTTATTACGACCATTGATCAATTCAGAAACAAAAATAAATCCACATCTGAGACATCAAGTAAAAACCACAGCCAAACTTAATTATAACTCTCATGTGGTCAAACTATGGCATATTTTACAAACAGTAAAACAAAACTTAGCCACATTCAGAGAAATAAAACCACATAAATCAGATGGTTTACAATTGTAAACAAAAAGGGTCTGGCTAACCTGGAAATTTGACCACAGGTGTAATTAGCAATTTTAAAAAAGCATAAGATATGGCAGAATCTGCTTCTCTTACCATTCAAAAATATTTATACAGCCGTAGACACACACAGAATAAAACTTGGCTAAGAATGATTAAACTTTCAACTTCTAAGTAAAATGCATTTACCAATTGCAAGAGAGTATAAACATTTTTTAAAGATGACAGTGAATTATTAAATCATATCAATTTGAACTCATGAACTTTGCCATTAATGTGTTGTGGCCGCTGCCGGCTGACGGAGCTGGCAGCAGAGTCGGACAGTGAGGTGGTTGGGGAGGAACCTGGGCCAGTCCTAGAGGCTGAGGAAGGCTCGGAAAAGGGCTCTGCGTCAGAGGCAGACATGGGCCAGGGCAGGCTGGCAGTCATCAGCTGCCTTTGGGCTCAGACAGCAGTGAGGTGGGGGAGCTTCTGGAACCAGTTCCCTGCCTGTGCATGCACAGAGCTGCCAAAAGGAAGGAACAATTAAGAACTCAGGGTCGATGTGGGAGTAAGGCCACAGGTGGACAACGAATAGCCCCTCCCATAAGGATTAAAAGAGCAGAAAAAGGGGAGGGGGCTTTTGCAGGAAACAATTGTTCGTTCGTTCCAGCTTCATGAAGGTCTGTCTGTGTAACCTAGAGACTCTGTGCCTAGCCCTTTCCTGTCAGCAGTGTGTGTGGAAATATTTACCGGGCAGCTTTCCAAGATAGATGAGGTCTGAGCTAATAATTATACCTTTGCTAGACTGTTTGCCAGGCAGTTGGCTGAATGTGAATGCAATAAATTCACATTCATTTAATAAAAGAGGTTTTGCTGGGACTCAGAGTTTACTTAGTGCTTTTGGGGGAAGCCTAGGATAGAACATAATGTATATTTGTGTGGTCAATAGGTAAGGTCGGTGGTCCTGCATTTTTTAACAAGAACAACTGCCGCAAAGGCCAGTGGCAAAGCATCAAATAATAAGTGTGCTTCTTTTTTTTTAAAAAAAAAACACCACTCTAAGCCTAGACTAGTTTCACAGTTTAAGTAGTAGTTTATGTCTTCTTGCCTACATTGTTGTTAAACTGTTTTAACAGCAGAGGAAATAATATGAACGTTCAGGATTATGAAACATTCCCAGTCTATGAAATATTTGACTTGCCAGCACTGTTTCCATTCTACATATGTGAGTTTATTACCCAAGGCGTGGAGATTCTATCTGAAGTACAAACACTTGTTAATAATCTGCATGCAATTCTGTTCACAAGGGCAAAGCAGGACTCCTTTCTCTGGGAGAAAAAGGGAGATCATTTTTCCTAATCCACAAACCTCCATGATGGCAGCATCATGTTTACTGTAGAGGATTAGTAGGAATCTATCAAAGACCCTTCATATATACAGGTCAGGGCACTTGTCTTTCTTTCCTAACCCTTAACCAGGTTACAAGAGGTCCGACATAAAATGTTACAGATATGCACTGCAATGCAGAGCAGGACAGGACTGTGCAAATCTTTTGACAGATACTTCAGAATTCAGGAGAGCACATCAACTATTTCTTTGCCAACTGTTGAAGCAGTTACATCTTTCCAAAGATGCACAGATGAGAGTAAATGTGAATAGTTTTAAAGAAGCCATACAAACTACTGAGCCATGAAACACTCTGCAGCAGAGTCTTTTTTTATTCTGTGGTTGCAGTACTACAAGTGTTTTTCTTAGGACCAGATAATAGCATCACTGCATCACAGACTTGATCATAAAATGGACTGTATCAGAATGCAATCTGTGTGATTTGGACGTACATTTTTCAAACATATAATTAATTTTATTTACAGTTGCATGCTGTATAGGCTCTTTATTCACCATGTTGAATTGCAAGATTTGTGGGAAGTCTTTGCATCTGACAAAATCTAAAATGCTGGAGGTTGCAAAGTATGCAAGTGGTTCACACATCGCCTTATGGTTCAAACCAGCTCTACTTTGACATGTGTAGAGCATCAAGCTTTGGAAAAGAACTACATATGTCTTTTTCTAAAGCCAGTTGCAACACAATTGGCCAAAGTGGGGGGAGTCTTTGTAAGTGAATCCATATGAAAACCTTTTTTCAATATAGAGACTGAGGCTGTAGCTGCCAAGAGGTTCAAGAAATTGCCAGTTGCTTCCTACCCACCCTTTGTCCTCTTAAGACTACATAGGGCTGAGATATAGTGGCGGATAGACTATTTGAAAGCAGAGATCATAGCACAAATTTCATTTTTTTTCTTCTGAAGCTGTGCACGTGTATAATTTGAGGTTGGTTGGAGATGTGAGAGTAAGAAAGCCATTTTTTGTATTCTATAAATTGTAGTTATAAATGTATAAAGGCCAACCTGTTCTGAATCATAGAAACCATGTTCTGTGCTTAAACTGATTAGTGAAGGAATTCAGCCCTGTTCAACATTCCTTTGCTAAGTGTGTTTGCCAGTTGAAAACTGAGGTATTAGAGTTAAATTTGGTACATGTGTTATGGCCATTATTTTATATCTCAAAAGAAACTCAACTTGATTTTTGCATCCATGTGGAATAGGGATGTCATATTCAAATAAAATGCTATTTTACTTGAAGACTGAAATTTCACAGTGGAAATTGACATGTTAGGCCCTGTTTTACTTTACCGTGAAAAAAGCCGCACTTTAATGACTTCTGTAATCAAACACAATCCTTACCCATGATTCTGATCCCCAAAGAGGCTGTACACTGGCCATGACCTTGCAAAGTCTTTTGTGATTTCCTCTTTTAAAAGCCTCTAAGTTTCGGTTTATACAGTCAGGAGAAAACTGTGACAGAATTGTATAGAGCAAGGGTCTCCTACCTTGGCAACTTGAAGACTTGTGGACTTCAACTCCCAGAATTCCTCAGCCAGCTTTGCTGGCTGAGGAATTCTGGGAGTTGAAGTCCACAAGTCTTCAAGTTGCTAAGGTAGGAGACCCCTGGATAGAGGAACTGGAGTTAAGCTCCTTCCATCAACTGTAGAGGGGCTGATTATCTACAATATATCTGAGAAAGAGCTGTTTCTATTTCTAAAAATCAGACCCTTCCTAAAGGCCTCAGAAGCAATACAAAGCTCCTCTTCCACATAATTTCTGATCAGGACTTTCTTTGAGGCATGGGAACTCCAAGCACCCATTTATTGAAATTTTCATTTCCAGACTGATAATCATCGAATCCACATAACAGTTCTTCAGCTGCTTTGGTAGCTAAACATTTGCAGACTGTTGATCATCTAATTCAGGTAATAGTCCTCTAGCTGCTTTGGTATGGTAGCTCTTTAGCTACCATACCAAAGCAGGTAGAGGACTGCTATGTTGATTCGCGATCAACAGTCTACAAATAAACTTTTCAATAAATGAGTGCTGGAAATTCCCATACCTGAGAAGATCAGATCAGATTTATATCCAACTTTCTGCATGTTTTTGAGGTGGCTTATCTAGGAATCCAATTTTATCCTCACAACATGCACCTGAATGAAGTGGAGCTGCTATGAGAGTCACCCTGGAAATTTCCATGGTTCATTCTCTCCTTGATTAGTTTCCATCCACTGTTTCTTAAGCATAGACACCACCCTGTTTTTCACCAGATGTGTACCTGGATTAATATATTTTTGTCTTATATTTCAAGACAGAATTATAATACTCTTTATGTTCCCCTCCTGCATTTCTTTTTGACTGAAATCCCATAGGAAATAAAAAGTATCGTTGATGAGGATGAAGCCTATGAAAGTGGATGAAAAAGAGAAAAAAATGTTAAGGTTGGAACACTTATCGATTTACTGAAATGGTCCTCCTTATAATAGAAGAGGAAGATGGAACAGACCAACAAACACAGGATGAGCAATGAGGCATCCTGGGATTCATTCAACTCTCAAATTGCCTATCCCTATTTCTTGGATCCCTTTCCAACGAAAACTTTTACAACCTGATAGTCATTTCCCACTATTTTGAGGGGGAAAAAAAACCATATGAAAAGTATGATATAAACTCTGAAATCATAATTTAGTTTAAATATCAAGAACCTCTGTTTACTCACTTTGTGATTCTGTGCTTCAAAACATGTTAAGTATCATTTTTGACCATGAAAATATTGTCCCAGAAATGGATGACCACATAGAGCCATATGTTCTAAGGGCAGTTGATATGATAAATTGCAAAGTTTACTATGCAGTACTTAACTGGGGGATGATATAGGTCCACCTGGTCTGAAAAGGCAATAAGACTTTTGCCTAAAAAGACCTTGATATTGTAGGCCACATCCTGAGATATGGGGAACAGTATCTTTGATGCTTCTATTAAAAGAGAACTGAACATCAAAAAGTCTGCCTTATTGTGCAGGCTGTGAAGCCCCATGTAGCTGGCTGTAGTGCAGGGGCACCCAACCTGTGGGCCATGGACAACTAGTGGGTGATGAGGAATTTGTGTGAGTAGTGGGCGAGTGTGCGCATGCTCCATGTAAGTGAGTGGCAGATGCTGTGTGGATGCCGCTCACACAAATGGAGCTGAACGCACATGTGCTTACCAACCACTTGCATGGAACCATCCTTTCTGCCCTCCCGCTGGTCCACAAAGTCGGAAACACTGGAGAACTCTTCTGTAGAGTAAAGAGATGGCTATGAAAAAGGCACTCAACAGACTTCCAGTTTGAAGGACTTCAGCAACAGACAGGAATCCGTGATCGTGTGCGGTTTTTGCCTGGGCTCGCCGCTGGAGCGCCTCGAGCTGGCTGGTTTCGGGGCTAAGCCACCCTGTAGAGGTGGTGAAGGTTTATACAGTCAGAGGGGAGACCACCAGCAGGGTCGAGGGGAGCCGCATCTCTCCTCAGCTGGCCATTACTCCCTTTCCCAAAGGCGGTAGGAACGGTGGTCAGAAATGGCCACCTCAAAGAAGAACTCAACCAGAAAAGAACATGCAGGAGGAAGATAAGAAGTTAAAGTTTTGGCTGACCAGGCTAAGTTGAAAAAGCAACAACTAAGGTACCCTGGAATTTAAATTTTACAAGAAATAATATCGTTCCCAAAGAAGAGTCGGAAGCAGCAAAAGAAAGGGAAAAAAGAAAGGTTTGGCTTTTTTTTTCTTCTCTCTCCTTCCTTATATTGACAATTAAGAATAAGAAATTGGAAAAATCCACTTTGGCATCAATAGGCAATTAAGCTGAAAATATAACTAAATGCCAAAGGGACAATAAAGATTTCTGGACATTAAAATTTTTTTCTTCTACAAGCAGGAAGGGAGAGAAAAAGAATAAGGGCAGGATCTGGAAGAGGGAGGACACTGCCTGGACTTTAAAAGAATCTAAAGTAAAACTTCAATAAGACTTCTAAAAGATACATTTTAACGGAAACTTTGCAACTAAATAGTAACCCCAGGAAGAGAAAGTGGGGAAAAAAAGAAAGAGCAAAAAGGAACAGTTTGTGTGTATTTGGATTACTTGGTGACTTTTGGATTTTTGGTTATTATATTTGAATGACTAAAATCAATAGGGTGGTTGTGTAAAAATTTCTACAATGGCATCACTTTTGGATGAATTGAAAATGGAACTTAACAAGTACAAAGAAGATGTACAAGAAGGGAAGGGTTCTTTTGGCTTCGTTTTTCAATTCTTAGAAATGGAGATTTGGAACTATGAGAAACAACAAGAAAAGACTGCAAAACAAGAAGACTGGGACAAAGAAGAAGCCATCTTTAATGAACAAGTAACTCTATGTGGGGAAGAAAAAGGAAAGGGGGGGAAAGAGGATGGAGAATTTAAAACTTAAAAAAAACAACCAAAGAAAAGAAAAATAATGCGAAAAATAAGTATAATACTGGAAAGCAACAGAAAAGGGGAATACAGAAGAAGGAAATAGAGGTAGAGAGACAAGGGGGTAAAAAGGGGAGAGAGAAGAAGAGAGGGAAGAAGGAAAGGAAAAGAAGTTACAAAGGACCGGGGCAAGATATAGAGAAACAGGACCTATTTAGAGATAATGGGTGAAAATCTAATTGAAAGGGGGATTCTGTAAAGATACATGAGATTGTGTTGTTATATTTGTAATAGAAATAACTTTAGAAATTTGGAAACAACATATGATTAGAATGAGGGATAGAATGGTTAGTGTAATCTAGTGAAATGTTTGTGAATAAAGTAAATGAAATAAAATAAATGAGAAAATTGAATTAGGAAGGAATGGGAACATTTTAATTAGTCAATGTTTTATAAAATATAAGTGAAGGGGGGGGGGAATTGACTATGGAAAGTTTATAATTGTTCCCACAGAAGTATGATATTTAATTGAAAAGTAACGTGAAAAATGTTAAGACTTTAATGAATATTAATATTAATGATAGAATTGAATTGGAATGGAATGTTGTTTTAATTATATACATTTATAATTTTTCTTTCTTTTTTGTTCAAGAATACTGTGTGGAGTTTAAGAATGTACCAAGCAGAATCCGAATGGAAGTTATGTATTATATTGAGTGTTATAACTTTAGGGGAAAGATATAATGGCGTCATACTCCAATCAGTAACTACAGGAGAAATTTTGTTTAATGAGAAAAGATAATAGACAATTGAAACAGGACAGACAAAAAAAATATAAATATAATGATTTGAATTGAGATGAAATAAATAAAATAAAATTGAGGAAATTAAAAGAGGGGAGAAGCCATGTAGAAAATGTAAAATAGTAATAAGATATGGAATAGAATATAAAAATGAGCATGAACCTGAATTTGTGTCTGTACGAAGAAATGTAACCCGGGATTATGCTGCTTTCAAAAAAGATGTTTTAATTGTATTTCTTTTCTTTTTGTGAAAACTCAAATAAAATTTCAAAAAAGAAAAATGCACTCAACAGCAGCTAGCCAAGCAAAAAATGAGGAAGAAACTCAAGACTGCTCCACTTGATTCTTTTTGGTATCAGGTAGTAGGTAGAGAGGTATCAAGTTTTCAAGAATTGTATCATATAGTGATATAACGTAGTTGCCCTATAGCAGTGGTTCCCAAACTTTTTCAGTCCACCGCCCCCGTGGTGCTACAAACTCATCCTCAGTGCCCCCAACTCAACTTTAAATTTCTTAACAATTGGTTCATGTGATTGGGTGGGTGGGCGTGGCATAGCTTGGTGGTCCTGACCGGATGGGGTGGCTTGGTGGTCATGTGACTGGGTGGGTGTGGCCAGGTGACTGGTAAACTAAATATATGTGGTCCTCGCTTAATGGCCGGTTGCTTAGTCAGTGTTCTAATTTATGACTGACCTCCCCAGAGCTACTTGACCTGTTTTTGGAGTTTTGACACACACACACACACACAGACACACACACACACACACACACACACACACTCCCTTCTAACCTTGCTGGAACAGGTGGTTGGACTAGATATCTCATTCACTTTCTCTTTCTTTCTTTCTTTCTTTCTTTCTTTCTTTCTTTCTTTCTTTCTTTCTTTCTTTCTTTCTTTCTTTCTTTCTTTCTTTCTTTCTCTCTCTCTCTCTCTCTCTCTCTCTCTCTTTCTTTCTTTCTTTCTTTCTTTCTTTCTTTCTTTCTTTCTTTCTTTTCTTTATTTTCTTTCTTTCTCTTTCTTTCTTTCTGTCCCTTCCTTCCATTCCCCCCTCTTTCTTTGTCTATCCTTTTGCTTCCTTTCTCTCTTCCTTTTTCTTTCTCCTTTCTCTTTCTTTTTTCTCTTCCTTCTCTCTCTTTGTCTCTTTCTCTCTCTCTCCCTCCATATCCCATTCACTTTCTCCTCCATCCCTTTCTTTCTCTCATTCCCTTCCTTTCTAATTTTTCTCTCTTTCTCTTTCCCTCTCTTTCTTTTCTCTCTCTCTCTCTCTCTCTCTCTCTCTCTCTCTCTCTCTCTCTCTCTCCCTCTCTCTCTATATCCCTTCCTTAATCTATCTACCTATTTTCTGCCCAGGCAGGCATGGTCTAATCTATCAAAGGCCTAGGCTAATCCTGCATCACCCTGTTTCCCTTTCAGAGGCCCCGGCCCTTAATCTCCCCATTTCCTCCCCCACGGCTGCCTCTTTCATCGTCCCACAGCCGTGACTTTACCTTCCTCCTGCGGATGGCTGCCAGGGAAGGTAAGCCAGGGCTGAGCCATGGTTGTCGCTGGGCTCCCCGCCAGCCCACATCACCCTTGTCACGAATGCCTGCAGCTGCCACATGGTTTTTTTGGGTGCGGCTAGACTGCATAAATTAGGCATGACTTACTTAATCATCTTGTTTAGCAACAGAATTCTGGGAGCAATTGTGGGTGTAAGTTGAGGACTATCTGTGATATTATTTGCTGTAGCAAATAAGAAAGGGTATTTACACTGGTTCAATTGCTGAACCTCATTGATAGAAAACCAGAGACACTGTGGAATGAAATCAATTTTATTTATTTCCTATATTTATAGCACGCCTTAATTGTATTTTACTGAAAGCTGTGTTCTCTCTCCTTTCTTCCCCACAACAACCTTGTTAGGTAGGTTGGCCTAAGAGAGAGTGACCTAGGCAGCTTTAATCCCCAATTGAGCAATTCATGGTTTCCCAGTTTCTAAGTCAAAATTAAAGACAAAGACCACAGAATTTCAGAGAGCTGTTAGCAGAGACAAGCAGTATTAGAACAACATCTGTAAAGACACTGAACAAACAGACATGGAAAACCAGGTTCTCTGAGCTCAGAAGGAGGTCACAGCCACAAATTGGATAGCAAAGGATGCTAATGGACAGATAGTAATCAGTTCAAAGGCGATCAAAAAAGATGGTAGGAGTACGTGAAAATACTATACTGTACAGTACAAATGTCACCATCCTTAGAAGATATTCCTTATATACCCCTTTCTTTCTATGATCGATAATAATTTATGAACTTTGAATGCTGCCCAGGTCTCAGTGCTGCTCTACACCATGCATCTTGAAATCTAGCCCAGTGTAAACTGGAGATGCTGAAGGTGTGGTTAACGACTTACAATTTGGTGTAATTTTTACGATGCAAACCTAAACCATAAGGATGGTTAATAGGTTAATGTTAATCTAACCCAGATAATTAGATTAACTTATGCTGTGCTTCAGCTAACTATGATTAACATGAAAGCCAGAGGTTTTCCTTTCCTTTTAAAAACCTGGCCGCCTTTTTGCTAGAAATCTTTTTTTTTTAAAACAAGTTTTATTAATTTTCAAAACACACAAATCATCATTATCCATTACATGTTTAAACCTTTTTCCATTATAAATTTAACAAGTCAGATAAATTATAATTCTGTTTTAAACCATTTCCATATAAACATACAAAAACCTCTTATTTAATTTCTCTTTACTTCTCTTTACTCTTATTCAATTTCATTATTATTATTTCATCTATTTCTTTCTGACTTAGTTACCATTATTCTCATTCTATATTTCTGCAAGGTTTTATTAATTCTCCCCAAAAAACAAACAAACATATACACACAACACACAAAACATAAAAAAAAATCTTTTTGGAAAGTAACTTGGACCCAGGTATCTCTCTCTTCATGGACTTCAATTATATTCATGCTCATCTTACATATCATTACTTATTTTATTTACCATTCTAAGTCTACTATATTAACTTCTCCACATATTTCACTCTTCTTAATTCTATCTTAATTAATCATCTTAATTTGAGTCATTATATTTGTATCTTTTGTCCATTCTTTATTGTCCCTTTGTCTCGTTCCTTATAAAAAAAAAAGAAGAAGTTTCTCCTGAAATCACTAATCAGAGTATGATGCCTTTCTATCTCCCCCCTAAATTAATCAAATTAACCTTTAAAATAACGCCCAATACCCAATCCGATTTTGCTTGGTACATTCTATCTAAATAGTACATCCAGAATAATTAAATACATAATTAAACAATAGATCTAAATATTAAAAACAAATACTATAATAGAAATTTTATAATAACATCAATACCATAATCTTATTAAACTCTTTAATTAAAACTCAATATTCTAAACCTCCCCTCATATTATTAAATTTTAAAACCAATCATTATTAAACATTTCAACATTTTAATCTCTTATCAACTCTTAAGTCATTTAAGTTTTCTATTTCTAATACAATACTACAATATCATCTTATGTACCTTGCAAAATCTTTTTGAAGAAATTATACTTTATCCTTTATCCCTAAAAAAAATTCCTTTTTTCCCATTTAATTTCAAAACTTTGCAGCTTTTCTCCACCTTTTCCCTTTCTTTCTTCTCCCAACAAACCTTTCTACCCCCCCCTTCTTCTAGCCTCTGCCTTACTGGCTTCCCTTCTCTGTCGTGTTCCTTTTCCCTTTTGTTTACTATCATTATATTGATTTTGCACCTTATTTTTCCCTTTCTTAAGTGTTTTTTTAAATCTTAAGTCCTTTATTTCTCTTCCTTTCCCTCTTCCTTCTTTCTTGGCCGAGTTCTGAAAATTATTAAAAATGGCTTCCTCTCCTTCTTCTTCTTCTGCTGTCTTCATCTGTTGTAATGTTTGTTGATAGTTAATAAGCGCCATTTCTAAAAAAAGGAAGGCTTCTTTCAAACCAGTTTTACCATATATTTTTTTGCTTATTCATAATCTTTTCTCAGTTCCTCAATAGAAAGAGCCATTATAAATCTTTTCTTTTCTTTTCCCCTTCTTTCTTCTTACAACAACCAGAATATTCCAAAGAAAAAAATAAAACAGTCCCAAAGTTATCAATCAGTCCAAACCAAGGCAGAGTTCTCACTTTCTCCTCCTGGGGTAGTATCAATCAGGGAGAAAGAAAGTCCAAATCTGTTTCTTAAAATCTTATTGCAATATATTTTAGTCTTCAAGTCCTTAAGGCATCTCCTCCAACAAAGTCTTAGCATACAAATTTTTTTTTTTTAGTTCTCTCTCTTCCCACTCATCGCTTAAAGCCAGTTTTCACCTAAAAAAATAGGTTTCTTAATATCCACTTATTTATTCCGTAGGAAAAGAGGGTAAGCTTTCCTTTCAGCACCACCAAACTGCCGCTTTTTTCCTCTTCTAGAAGGTATCATTCAGAAAGTCATACTTTTCAGGAATTTTGTTAAATATGTCTTAGAGTCCTAGGAACCAAGAAAAACTTTCTCCTTTCAGTAACTTTCTCCACTTCCTCCTGCGCATTCTTACCCGGCTGCCAGCTTCTTTGTGGCGGCCATTACGGACCGCCGCTGCACCGTCTTGGAAAAGGGGTTCTGCCGGCCGGGAGGGGGTCTGCAACACCCCAAACCCCTCTCCGGATCCCCTACCTTCAGCTGCCCCTGCAGGGCAGCCTAGCCCCTTACCCGTCCGGATCGGAGCCCCAAAAGCGGCTAGCGCAGCAGGGATCGCGCAGCTTCACGAATCCCTGCCGCTCGCGAAGCCGACAAACCGGAAGTCCCCTTTTTGCTAGAAATCTTGGCATAATGAGGGGGCGCACATATGTCTTGCCTTCCTGCACCCCACCACTGCCCCCCAAGAACTCCCTTCGCCCTCCTGCGGAGGAGACTTCGTCTCTGGCTGCTGCCAGAGGGCTCTGGATGGTACTGGGGAAGAAGCCCTGCTTTCCATCTGTCTCATTCAGTGGCTCTGGGCGTCACACATTGAGCTTCCTGGGTGACTAGGAGGCAGCGGTGGACCAGGCTGGGAGAACCGCCCCACCGAAGGTCCATCCTGTCAGCCACCGGGAGACCTTCCTCACAGCTGGTTTGACCCGGCCCAGGTGGGGTCTTGTCGTGGCTCAATGCTTCCTGGATGGGAAGGGTGAATCCCACCTGCAGTGCTGCACTGATCCCGTGCCTGCAAAAATCCTCCAGCTGCTGCGTGTTTTTTTCAGTGCAGCTGGACTCCTCCAGTGCCCCCCTGCCGCCTCTTAGCACCCCCTGCCAGCCCCCTTGCCTCTTAGCGCCCCCCCTAAGGCATTCCACATCCCCCAGAGGGTGGTACCACCCACTTTGGGAACCACTGCCCTATAGAATCTATTTTCTATTTTCTGACTTACTTCAAAGGGCTGACACTGACAAACCCAAAGAACAACAAAGATTTCAGAAAGGCAAGGAATCAAAATATGTGCAATTTCTTCTTTGCGCCACTAGCATAAAACTAGCGCTGGCGGTGCTAAGAACAAATCGTAGTAGTTTATGCTGGTTAGAGAGGAAATGATTGCAAAAGAAGAAAAAGTGACTGGAATTCTTCTTGATTGTGCCATGTGGCACAACGAGGGAGCAGCTTTCTAGTCTACCCTGACTTCCTGAGCTCGTCAAAATGTAAGTATTTCAACCTCTAATTTTGATTCCAACTGACATTTCTTCCTTCCAATCCAGACATTCTTACTATATTTACTGTATAAACTAGAAAGATATAGGGAGGCATTCTTGTCTCACTCCTTTTTTTGTGATAAAGTATTCTGTATCTCCAGATTCAGTTGTTATTTGTTCAGTGGAAACGTTTTTTCAGAAAAATAATTAGCTGCTCTAACATGCCACATTTTGGCACAATATACACAGTCAAAGGTCTTCTCTAACTAACAGAGCAAAGCTAAACTCTTTCTCCATTATCTGCTCATGTTAATTATCTGATCTTAGGTCTCTCTGGTTTTTTTTCTGAAATCTGCTTACATATTTTCCTTTTACTTTCAATTTAAAAAGGTAAAGGAGTCCCCGCAGATTTTACTCTGCTGTCATTGTCAATTATAGGGGGTAGTGCTTATCTCCATTTCAAGGCCGTTGATCCAGCGCTGTCGAAAGACATTTTCACAGTCATGTGGCCAGCATGACATCACGGAGCACTGTTACCTTCCCACAGAAGTGGTACCTATTTATCTAATGCATTTGCATGCTTTTGAACAGCAGGAGCTCACCCTGTCATATGGCACTCAGGTCTCAAACCTGGGCTGCCAGCTTTCCAGCGCCTTAACTGCTGAGCCACCATGCCACCCCTTTACTTTTAATGCAAGGGTCTAGTCTTTATAAACAAGTCAATTTGTTTGATAAATTCATGCAAGGATATATTAATTTGCACATCACTGGTATTTTCCTTTAGATACTGCAATCTTTTCTTCTTATTCCAGAGCAATTGATACTGACATATTAGTACTTCAGCTGCATCTTCTCCTATAACTTAAAGATGTTGGGGTTTTTTACATCTGAATTTATGGCTGTCTCTTTGAAACTGATGTATTGCCTTTATAATAGACAGTTTCTGAATACATTCTCTTTTCTATAATCCTTTCTAAAATCAGAATCTTGGCAACACATTTTGAGACTAACACATTTTATTAACAGGCATGAGTTCCCTGAAACGTATTTTTTAACAAAATATATTAATCTCACGCCAACTCCTCCTGATTTTTGCTACCAGAGACTAACATAGCTCTCTTTCACCAATGTTTACAATTGTTTGTATTTCATAAACTGGCTTGTGCAGTGTGAGTGTGTGTGTATATGCATGTGAATATGCACCACTCTCTAATATATATATTATATTTCTTCCAGTTTTCTTTAACTTTCTTTGCCCACAATTATTTTTGAGTCACTCTTGTTCAGCTTGTTCTGAAAGCTATTTGGATCTTTTCCTTTCTGAAATTTTCTCTGTGCTTCTGCTTTCAAAATTTCTTTTTTTCTTCTTTTATATAAGTTAAGCATATTAACTCTATTCCTTGTATATCCACCAGACCAATATTTGCTACTCTCTTTAATTTTCCAAGTATGGCTTATTTTTTTGACACAAATAATTTATAATTCCATAATTTGCTCTAAGTTTCCTGGGTTTCACTTTTCTATCTTCTTCTTCTGATGGTGATGATTATCATCCCCTGTTGTTCATCTAATAATGTCCAGGTCTACAGTCTGCTTTTATGTTACATGAAGCAGATGTTGGCAATGAACAAAAGATTCTTTTTCCAAAATCCAATTTATCTTTTTCTATTGCCCCACTTACCTGTTTCAAATCTTTCTGCAATTTCATGTTCTTCTATTTCTTCAACTTTTGGATTCTAAGAATTTTCTCAAGTACTCCATCCCTTTTAGAATTTCTTCCAGTCTAGCATCTGTGGCAGATACTTACAGTTATATAATTTGCCATTTCTTCTGAATTTCATTTTGGAATTTCTTATGTATCTGTGGAAATTCTCAATTATCCAGGCCATGGTGTCCAAAAGATGCTTTTTTCATGTTTCCCTTAGGTAGATTGGCTTCAGAGCTTCACTTGTCCTCACATTTCTTACTACTGGAGAGGAATTAATTGATGGGACTTATCCAACCTTCACATAACATTTCCAGACTATGACATATTCATAGTCTTCTTTTCTTCTTCTGTTATTATTCATAAACTCCCTGTTTTATAAAATACAATTATACTCAGCTGGAATGAGATAAGATACTTAGGACTAGGCTGTGTTATGCTCTGAATTTAGACTTTGGGGAGGAAATTGATAAAAATGTAAAAAAAAAGTTTTTTATATATTATAGAATGGGTCAATGGGTTTTAAGAAAAATAATATTTGCTATATAATGATTGTAATGAGAGAAAAATCTGGGCTAGATTAGACTAAATGGACCTACTTGTTAATGTACATTAAGAGCAAATTAAAATTATTTACCCTTTTCTAATAACACAAATCATAAATAATTTCAGCAAGGTCAGACCAGAGATTATATTTTTTTGCTTTATAATGTACCAAAAAATAACGATGTAATGCCAGTGCATTTTTTTCTATTTAAGAAGATATTCCTTCTCGTTTTATCCATGACTTCTAAGTATCTTTTTCTACCTGTCAGCCAAAGAAGATTATTATATAGGATTAAACCAATCTCCACAGTTAATGAATCATGATAATATGAGTTTGTGTGCTATTTTTGTGAGTTACCTAGTATTTGGCCAGTCTTGAGAGGCAGATAAAATACATTCCCAAGACAACTTGGGAATTGCTGATTGTGCATTTTAGCTTTAGCAAAAAGTAAAGATCTTCTCTGTCTTGTTTCATAATGTGAAATGCAGAATAAGTTTAAGTTACAAGAAAGCAGATTTTGACTGAATCTTAGAAAAAGTTTCTTAGAAGTAAAAGTAGCTTGATATTCTTTATTTTTATTTTATATATCATATGAAGATTTCAGTGTCATTAGTTAAATGCCATGCTATCAATAATTGGATTCTTAGACAATATGGAGGTAAAGAAATTCAGTAATGTTCACCCACATTATACAAAGCATGGTACCCTTCAACAAGGATTCTACTTCAATTTACTTTGCCTCACCCTTCCCCTTTAAAAGTCATTTCATATTTTTATCATTAATGAAATAAACATTTGCTTTCATTCGTAAACATGGAAATGAAAGGGAAAAGGCTTTTATTTACCAGATTTAGAATCTTATCCAGTATCTCATCCTTGGCTCTGGGGTTCATTAAAATTGCAAACTCCATTGGCTTCAAAAACACCAAATCCAAATATTTGATTCTCATCCAATGACTAAAAAGTTATACATTTGAAAACCATTTGTACAACTACAGTAAGATTGCACAAAAGTTGGATCATAGTTAACTTTTAATTTTGTATCAACTAATCTTTAAAATCAGCCTAGAAAATCTTTCTCTCTTTTTTTACTGGTGGTATTGTATTTAATTAGACCGCATTGATTTATTAAAGAAAATGAGTCCCTGCGGAGTCATATTTTTCTTTCCCTTTTGTTGTGTCCACTGCATGCCTGAAAGCAGTTTCCCACTGGAAGTCAGCCTATTACGGCATGTGGGTCTTGGAGAGTGTGAGATTTGGATCTATCAGATAAATTTTTCTCATATATTTAAATATAGGAATTTACTATATAGATTTGAGAATATTTGAGCTCATTTTATTTCTTCATCCGACTAATGGCTCTTCATCTTCTCAATTCTCATTTTAAAGAAATATGATTTTTGATGAATTGTACCCTTTCTTTTGTATTCAAATGTTTTCTTTTTATGGAGATATAACTGCTTTAAATGATATATAAATAAACACATTCCAAATAAACAAATGCATTTTCTTCTCTTTTTTCTGTTCGTATTACAATTTACACAAGTATATCCTAAGAGATCAACATTTCCTCTTCCTTTCATATATATACTGTGTGCCAAAAACATTGCAAATTGCACCTCCAAAGCTCAGACACTTTTGTAAACACATGAAATACATCATTACCAGAACTGTGAACAACCACTTAGTAACTGAGAACAGAAGTGTTAGTGGGTGAACTTGACATGAAGAACATTTAACTTTTCTAAGTATTTAACATTTCTACTTCTACTGGAAGTTATTTTCCACTTAAGAAGATGCCTGCAATTCATTTGAATGTTTTGTGCAGTTGTGTGAATATATACAAATGAATGGATGGATGGATGATGAATGAATGAATGGATGTATTTTATATATGTTTTGAAGAGGCTACTTTGAATATTTGAAAGAGAGTCAGTTTGGTCTAGTGATTAAGGCACCAGGCTTGGAATCAGGAGATTCTGAGTTCTAGTGCTACCTTAGTGACTTTGGGCCAGTTCTCTCTCAGCCCATGATGTCAAGCTTGGACAATAAGCCAGTTGGTCAATTTTTCAACACTCAGTTGATCCAAAGGAAGAATAATCCAGATCCTGTACTTGTGGGGAAAATGGTAGAAAGAAAGAAAAAGAACATCTGATAGATCCATAATATTCATTACAATTAGTGGTATCATAGCTTTTAAACGCTTCCCTTTGCAAAGTATTTAGCTAGGAAAAAGTTTACACTATACACTTTCTGAAGATTAGGTTTCCTTAATGGTAGATGATGAATTTTGACAAGCCAAGAATTGCTTAGCTGGATCTATGTTGGGGCTGCTGCTTAAAATTATTATAGATAATTTTAATACAAATGCTACTATTTATTTTCATTAATATGCACAGATAGTTACCCATCAGACATATAACTCAAGGCCACCTTACCATTAAGAACCTCCGGAAGCATTCCATCAAAATTTCCAAAGGATTAAACAAGTAAGGTGGCTAAAAAAAATGCTGTCCGTGCACTTGACAAACAATCAAGAGAAGAAGCATATTTAGTAGCCACGTGACTCTAAAATCCTTTGTCAATGGATGAAACATATCAGTTACAAAGCTGTTCTCTTCTGAGCAGCAAGGCAACAATTAGATTGGTTTTAATTGTTAAGAGAACATCTGGCTCCTCATTAGAGGTAAAATGGGAAAACACTTCAGTGAATAGATTCTGGAGGTAAAAGCCTTTATCCAAATTGATGCCCTCCAGATGTGATGAAGTAGAAGATGAGCCAGTGTGGACTCAACTGCAGTAAAACACCAGATATTATTATGTGTGCATTTATCTGTTTTGGAGTGGATTGAATCAAGGAACTCCAGAAAGTGATTATTCTGGACATGAAGTACTCAAAAGAGATGCCAACCAAATTGTCATTGGCTAATATTAGACACAGATGTAAAACAGAAGGGAGGAGAATATGCAGGAAATAAATTGACCTACACTTTATAATGGGATATTTTGGACAGTCAGAAGAAGAAGTACTTTTTTTGCCTTCCGTTCCTCTTATCTACTTGGCCCTTTCTTGCCAATGGTAACCAGGTATCCCTTCTTTGCAAAGAGAAGTATAATCATCTTCCAATTCTTGTTTTGTTGTTATAATTTTCCTTGCCTTTTGGTTTTGGGATACTCAAGGATATTTTCACAACACAACACAACACTCATTATTTACTTGCTTTTTGCAGTAAGGATGAAAATTAGAAAGGCAAAAACATTTGTCTTTGTGAGATTTATTTCACCTTGCCTTATTTAGACTTTTCAAGTTTGGTGATAGTTTATATTACCATAACGAGGAAAGGGGAATCCATACCTACATTTTCCATTGCTCCCATGTAAAATCAAACAACTCCATCTTACACTTCTTATCAGTGGTGGTATTCAATTTTTTTTACTACCGGTTCTGTGGGCATGGCTTAATGTGTGGGTGTGGCTTGGTGGTCATGTGACTGTGTGGGTGTGGCTTGGTCACATGACCAGATGGGCATGGGTTTGTGGCCATGTGACTGGGTGCCCATGTTTTTGTGGCCATGTGGGTGGGCATGACCATGTGACCATGCGACCAGCAAACCAAATACAAGTGGTCCTCGCTTAAGGGCCGGTTGCTTAGCAAGTGTTCTAATTTATGACTGATCTCCCCAGAGCTACTTGTCCTGTTTTGGAGTTTTGACAGCCATACACACACACACACACACACACACACACACACACACACACACACTTCTAACCCTGCTATTCTATGATTCTGTAAGGATCTGCTGGAGGAGGGGGCTTGACTAGATGACCTCTGAGATCCCTTGCAGGCCAGCCCTAGATTGCAGTGTGCTTCAAAGAGTCTTCTGAAGCCAGGGTTTCCTTCCTTCCTTCCTCCTTTTTTTCCTCTCTCCCTCCCTCCCTCCTTCCATGTATTTATCTACTCATCCATATATCTCCTTCATGGTCTCCTCCTTCTCTTTCTTTCTTTTTCTTTCTTTGTCCCTTCCTTCCATCTCTCCCTTTGTCTATCCCTTTTCTTCCTTTCGCTTCCTTTCTCTTTTCTCTTTTCTCTGTCTTTCTCTTTTCTCTTTCTTTTCTTTCTTGTCTCTCTCCCTTCCTCTCTCATTCCGTCTTTTTCTCTCTTTTCCTCTCTCCTTCTCTCTCTCTCTCTCCTCTCCCCCTCTGTGTGTGTCTCTCTCTCTATGGGTTTCTCCCCCCTCTGTATCTCTGTCTCTCTCTCTGCCCCTCTCCTTATCTTCCCCTCTCTCTTCCCTACTCTCTGTGTGTGTGTGTGTGTCAGTGTCTGTCTGTCTTACTGTCTGTCTCTCTCTCAAAGCTGCAGCTGGGCCAAGCACTCTTCGCTACTTTCAAGGGACGCTTCCAGTGCGGCTAGCGATCCTTCTTCAGCCAGTCCCTTCGGGCGACCCTTCTCCTCTCGCAACCGGCAGCCATGGCAGGTCCGGGAGGAGGGTGGTGTGCACACGTTGGAAGAGAAATGGGAAGGGAGGACCCAGGAGCCTTTTTAGACATCTGCTGTGCATGCTTATTCTCTTACCCCAGGGAATCTACACTTTAGGAATGGGTACTTAAAGAGAGCAGAGATAATGGCATTGCAATAGGTTGCCACAAGGAGGGTGATAATTCCACTCCATAGAACTGAGTTATTAGTAACCTTGTTATTGGAGTGGGCTTCTGCAGGGCTTAATGGAAAGGAGGGAGAACATTTTATCAATGAGGAGGTTTTGGCAAATGAAGATTTGAGTGGAGCAGTTGGAGGTTTAGTTTTCACAAAGACAAACGCAGACACATTTCTCTGACAGGATAGAAAAGTCTCAGAATAAATAAAAACAGCCCCTTTGTTCATGGGCAGAGTGCATTTTATAGCTGAATAACTACCTACAGAGTTGCAGAAACCCGGGCAGAATAGCCCTCCGCGAGGTGAGTCAGATGTAATAACTTGGCGGTCGCTTGTGCAAGCGGCAAACAGAGGAGCTTCAACAGGGCATGAACCACCTGAGTGGAAGGTTCCCCCCCCCCCAACCTGAAGAAGGAGGAAAGCTGCATTGACTTGCTTTCTGCTGGTTGTCGTGTGGAGCATGGCGAGCAATGGCGTTCAGGGTGGCGGACTGAGGGTGAGGGAGAGAGAGAGGTTGAGCTTTGCAATATGCTGCGGGGTGGAGTTCTGCAGCGTTTGGGGGGGCTGTCAAGCTTTGCAGCATGGAGTGGAAGGTGGGGGGGATTTGCAGACTACACTGGCAGGCCTGGAGGGAAGGAGAAGAGGTGAGGAGGGGGGATTTGCGGGTGGTAGGGGTCAGAAGAGAGCATGCGCAAAAGCTCTTTCCATTCTTCCCAGGCCTTTTCTGCCTTCGTGGGTGGCGTCTTCTGCAGCATCAGTCCCACCCCCTTTTCCTTCGCTCATCTCTTTCATGACCTGAGGCCAGGTGGGGGATTGAGCAGGTGTGTGTGGAGGGCTGGAGGGCTGAGAGGAGGCGAACTCTGAACGGAATCGCTGAGGGGAAGGCAGCGTTGGAAAGAGGCAGCCGGCCAGACCCACGCACACAGCAAGCACAGCAGTGGGTGGGAAGCCCCTGAAAGAGGATGAGGGAGAGGAGGAAGGAGAACTGTGGGCAGTCCGAGGTGCCTTGTTTTGTGTGCTCAGCTGGTCGACTCCCCTGATGCAGCCAGCTTCTTCAGCTCGGGGTGGCTGATGGCTGGGGACGGGGTGAGTCCTGCCACAGAAAACACCGCCACTGCTGCTACCGGGACTACTACTGAGACTGCCGCTGTTTCGGCTCTGTGTGTGTATTTTTTCCCCCCACTTTCAGCAAGTAACACCTAGGCTGGCACTTAAGGAGATAGAGGTCCCACGATCGGCTGCCGCCAAGGAGGCAGCAGCAGCGAAATTCAGCAAAGGGGGTGGGCTGAAGCAAAATCGCAGTCTTCTTCCTCATTGAGGGGGTAGGCTCGCCATGCATGGATGGGGGTGGGTAGGTGGGAATGGCAAGAACACACGTGCATCTGCCTCTGTGCAGCTGGAGCTGGAGGCACCAGCGATGTTAAATGGAAATTGATGAGACGCTTCCAGCACAGCTGGCGATCCTTGTTCAGCCAGTCCCTTCAGGCAACCCTTCTCCTCCTCCACTTGTGACTGGCACACACACACACACACACACACACACACACACACACACACAGAGTGAGAGAGCGGAAGATAGGGACCCAGCCGCTTCGCTATCCCCTGCCGTTGCCCTTACCTTCTCAGGCCAGGTGAGGGAGGGGAGGGTGAGGGGGCAGGACCAGCCGCTTCAGGCAAAGTGAAGAGGCGTCGACCAAGCATGGGCGAGTAGAAACCTGGGAACGGTGGCTCCCGGCTCAGTCAGCCTGAGGGGCTGCTGCAGGCACTCATGATGAGTGGGGCGAAAAGCCCTGGGATATCCACCCATACACCTGCTGGCTGGCCAGGCCGGGCTGGCTGAGCTGGAAGAGGCGCATCTGCCACTGGGAGAAGGAAGAAAATGTGCTCCGGGAGGGCGGGCAGGCAGGCGGATGTCCCAGGGCTGCTGCACGTGCACATTACACGTGTAGCGGCTGCATATGCAATGAGCATATGCAGCAGCCCTGGGACATCCACCTGAGCTACACCATGGCCACCACATGGTATGGAAAGCTAGGCGAGCAACAGGACAAGCGGGCAACCAGGTGACCCAGTTTGGAGGCATGGCCAGCCAGGGTTCACCACCAGTTCTGCGACCCATGCCAAATCACCGCTACCAGTTCTCCCGAATAGGTGCAAACCAGTTGAATACCACCTCTGCTTCTTACATAAAAATACTTGATAAAGAGGTTCTCTTTGCTTAACATCTATGTGATTTAGTTATTTTATTCAGTATGGCAATGAAGACCCTCAACAAAGGCTCAATAAACAGATGATCTAAAGCTTTCATAACATTGTATTGTATTTTCTATCATTTAATGCCATACTTCCTAACAATACCACAAATTTCTGCTCTAAACTTACTCATTAAAGTTATTTCTTCTTTGCTTATTCACCAAAACTTCTCTCTCTCTCTCTCTCTCTCTCTCTCTCTCTCTTCCTTCCTTCCTTCCTTCCTTCCTTCCTTCCTTCTGTCTTTCTTTCTTTTCTTTCTTTCTTTTTCTCTCTCTTTCTCTTTCTCTTTTTGTCTTTTCTTTCTCAATCTCAACCCACAGGATATTTTCTGCCCACCAATGTAGTGGCAGAAAATAAATAGGACCAGGTCTTCCTGCCCCAGTATAAGTAAAGAAAACAAAAAAGAGAGATCTGCTCGCATCTTCAAGGTATTATAGTCTAAACATTTGTAGACTGGAATTCATTTAATTAAATGCAATGTTATCTTCAACTGACCCCTGCTCAACACACAAACACTGAGGTTTAAATAAGTGAAATCCAAACCATCATCAATGCCCCAAGTGCAGTTTGCAAGAACACTTTGCTATCCTTAACGCTTTATATGATAAGACACAGATTTTGATATTACCCTCTTAGGAAGAATGAATGTAGCTGCCCATTTTTCATTAGCTGCATTCTGGAATTCCACAGAAATGGGGAGACACCCTGCCCCCATATCATAAACATGTCTCATTGGTTCTCTGCCAATGGCCTGGGCCAAATGGAGAGAGCAGCTGAAACAGAGTGCCAATCCTTGGCTTCCTTCACACTGGCAGGAATGGCAGGTATCTTACGTTGCATCATTGTGGGCGAAGAGTGCTTTGGGCAACTACAGAGTCATCTTTTCATCTGTACATTATTTTGGGCAGTGGTTTATGCTTCTATTATGCTAGAAGGAGAACAAATGCATTAAGGCTATTTGTTTCTAGCCATTGCTTCTGGACAATTATTCAATAAGATTTCCAAGAACAGTGAAGGGAGAAAAAAACCAGCAGTATTTTTGTGGGTGGGGAATAAGAAAAATTGTCTTCTAAAGACAAAACATACATGTAGGTTGATAATCATTTCCCCTGTTTACAAAAAATATCATTGGAAGTAATTTAACTATATGGATTTACAAATTTTATGTTAATCTTTTATTAGAGTAAAAACCCAGGGTCTGATAGCAATTTTGACTACTTACTACCAGTATACATAATACATTTTTGTCATTTTTTTTTAGAATTCAGAACACTAATTTAATTATCTTGGTATTAGAAATTGAAGGCAAACCAAAAATTCTCATTGACTATAATTTGGAACATAAAGCAGACAATATTTTTTCCTCTTCCGCCCTCCCTCTCATCTCCTTCCTCATCTGCTCCAAAGCATTTCCCATTCCTCTAGAGGAGATCTGGCGGGGAGGTGGTGGTGGTGTATAGGACAGAGTAAGTATGAAGTAAGATGTTCTTCAGCTGTAATATCCAAACTATGGGCACAGATTAACAAGGTACCAATGATTAATTTTATGAATTACTCATTTCATAAATAATATATGAACAACCTTTTTTTTTTCTTTTGCTCCTCAACTGAAAAAAAATTCTGAATGCTTTAGAGAAAAATTGGGCATCAGTTCTTAAAATGATAATGTTCTTAAAGCAAGAACTTGTTATTCAGCATGGAGGCATGTAAGGGAGAGCGAAGTTCAAAAAGAAACTGTCTCTGTTTTACACAAGAAAAATCTTTACAAAAAAAAAAAAAGAGATCATCCCAAGCATTCTATCCTTTTTATTCTGAAAAGTATAAACTGGAAATCATGCCATATATGAAAGCATATATTGAGTTGTTTAGATAAATTCAGAAATTGTACTGATAAAAGACATTATACTGCCTAGTTAAAAGTATATAAATTTCATTCATTTTCCAGTCCAATACAACAAATGAATCAAGATAATTCAGATGACTATTACGAATGAAGGTAAATATATATGTGTCCCAGGATAAGGTTGCAGGACCCAATTTGGGTCCAGCACGAGTCCAAAAGCTTAGAAAAAAGGTCCTGATGACTGACCCAGGTTGGATCATAAGGCTGTTCTTTTTCTCTAAGGGCATTTCTATAGGAGCAAGATGGTAATGTTTTTCATTTCAGATGTTAGACCTGCCTTCGTTAATCACTGGCCATAGTGACTAGAGTAGTAGATAATCCAGTCCAAACATCTGGAAAGAATTGCCAATACAATTATGTACTTCAGCATTATTTCTCAGCCTCTCAACAGAATGAGTATCTGGGGAATTTATTAACAGACCGTGCATGCAAGCAGATTAAATCTATTTAGTCCACTGCTAATTCATTATAGCAAGCATAGCTCATTCATATTCATATGGCAAAGAATAAAAGGTCTCTAAAACTGACATAAATAGACATAAAGTTAACAAAAGTAGTCACTGTTTTTGATCATCAGTCTCAAATGGCTGAAGCTAATATCCAGAATGTACGATGCAAAGAACATTCAAAAGAGCAAACTTCCAGTTTTACAGTACAAGCAGATTCATATTATTTTATTCTTTCAACTTATTTGGAAATCTATTCTTGGTTCATTTATTCATTATAAATGGTTCATTTATTCATTAACATACAGTATTTGTCTTCTGGTCAAGTAGCTTAATGAACTTGGTACGTACATTGGTCTTCCATTTACCTTTAAAGTAGCAAAATATAGGAACAACCTGTGAACTGTTAGGCCATTCTTTTCATCCTCATCACCCTCTTTCCTCTCTCATTAGCCACAACCATTCAGAGATTTCCAATTTTGGACTTGGTTCCAAACCAGCCAATGGCCACTTGCCTGTCAAGCTTTGCCACCAGCCAACTAGGCACAGGGGTAAGTGGAAAGGAGGGTGGGAATATAGCCTTCTCATTTTCCCTAGTGCTATGCAACCTATGAGTTTCTGGGAACTGTAGTCAGAAGACATGATGGTGCTGAAGAAGCCACAACTTTGCCAAATTTTAATCCCACGGGAGTCAAGGGTCCAAGATTTTGGATAAATCTGTAAATTCCCTCATTTGAAGTATGTTGACTCAAAAATGATGTGCCGTTTTGCCCAACTAAAGGTTACAAAGTTTAAGCAAAGAGCTTTAGTAGTATACAGTTCAGCAACAAGTTATTAGAAGTCTGATTTTGAATAAAGTATGAGACCCCAAAAAATGACAGTTATGAATATACTTGCAAAGAAAACTAAAAGAGCAATCTCATAGCTCTTTAACAGAATATGAACTGTTAAATATTTCCTACCAGTTTCAATGCACAGTAATTTATAAATTAAATGCATCAGTCATTTGATATTATCTTGTTTCCAGAGCAAGTGGCAAACCACATATACAAATAATTCATTTTAAGGATGAATAATATCTCAGAGCAGTACATTGGATATAAGAACATTAATTAAGCTGTGCTATGATGAGCAGTATATTACTTCTGATGAAGCTAAGGTAAATATATCCAGATACAGATAAAAAAAGTCTGATTTTATTAATTATAACTATTTCTCACTGAAAAAAATGAACATTCAAAATTGCTTACACACACATAGACACATACACACTACAACTTTGTGTGTTAGAAAAGGCTGGTAGTACTAACCCTAATAGCAATAATTTTAAACCCAATGAATGTTCAGTTGTATACTTGTTGCTAAACTTGGATTAAGGTGAGGAAGTTACACACAAAACTGTGAAGGTAAAACAGCCAAAGTTGGTTCATTCAACAAAATTAAAATTATGATATAAAAATACGAACTTTAATGGAGCAAAGCTTCAAATTTTCAGTATACGAAATTTGGATTCGTGAAATCTGCAAACAATTTTTGACAAATTTCACAAATAAAAAACACCTTTAGACTATAGGGTAATCTCTGTAAGAGCAGAATGTGCTTCTTAGGATATCCTTCTTAGATACCCAAAGTTGGGAGGAGATTGTTTTCTTGGTGAATAGGCAAAATAAGCAAAATCTATCATGGTAGATGTTGCATAACCCTAGTATAATGAAGACTGAAAAGACTAATAATCTCAACATTCTAAAATGAGTTGAACTTCCCCAAATGGACATCTTATTGGCAAATAAAATACATACCCTCAGGACAATATATAGCATACTATGAAAAATATGGCAGTTAGATTTCTTATCATACAAGTAATAAAAGGAAATTTCCATAGTATGGGCATCTGTCCATCTATCCATCCATCCAGTTATATATACCTGCCTATCTCACACAAGTGACTCTGAGCGATTAAAGGATCAAAACACACAGAAATCCATCCGTTATGACTCCTGTACTCAAGAATAAACAATACCTCCTCTCACAAAAAAGCACATTGATAACAAGAGAGTTCATTTACCCACCTGATCCAAAAACCTGGAGAAATAGCTAGGACTTCAATGCCTTGTGAAAGCTAACAGGATTGGAGCCTTCTGAATCTCTGGTGACATGCAATTCAACAGGGCAGGCACTGCCACCAAGAAGGCACTGTCATTGCCTGACTCTGGGCTTGAACGAGATGACATTGTTTGACAGAAGGGATCTGTGGCCTTCCTCTGAGATATGGTGGCTTCAGTGGAAACAATTGAAAAAAGGTGGTCCCACAAGTAATCTGGCCCTACGCCATTGGAAGGCTTTATAGAAGTGACCATCATATAAAGAAATGATTCTTGTCACACATTATCAGGATCAGCACATACTTTCTCATAACTGTTGTCAGGACAAACCTAAATATCCGATCATTTTTAATATAGCTCACATTTTTATTTAAATCAATATTGTGGCATTGTCACATTGACCTGTCCCAGACGTGATTAAGAATGTACCAACAATCAGTACTTTGTTCATGTTCTTAAAGGACAAAATACTAATACTAATACTAATAAATCATAGTGAAATCAAAACAAGTAGCAAAATAATTTTTCAAATATTTAATTCACAGGAGTATCTCCAGTTCGATGACTGTGGCAAATCACCATGGATAAATAACAAGCATCACGTGTTCAAGCTACAACAGGGTTCAATGCAAATAGCAAATGTTTGCATCTTTCATTTTTTGTGGCTTGGAACGCCATGTTTACAGTATGTCCAACCCATTTCCTCTAAGTCTGAACAGTTTGAGAGAATCCATCCTCTAGTCAGGGCGAAAGTTTAGACCCTGTTCTTTAATCAAGAATTGGCCCTCTCCAACAACTAAGTTCTCCAAGTTTGTTAATAGCAAAAGGAGGAAGATACTGTGTCTAATCAACTGACTGGGGGAAACTGGGATGGTTCCCTGCTTGTGAAAGAAAAGCCTATGGAATAGATCTGAACCTCTTATCACAAATACTACAAGTAGTCATTGACTTACAACCAATCATTTAGTGACAACAGCCCTAAAAAAGGAACTTATGACCATTTTTCACACTTACGTCTGTTGCAGTAGCCCCATGGTCTTGTGATCAGAATTCAGATACCTGGTAATTGGGCATGCTTTAATGATAGTTGCAATGTCCCGTGGTCATGGGATCACCTTTTGTGACCTTCTGACAAGCAAAGCCAATGGTGGAATTAGATTTACTTAACAACTGTTGTTACAAGCTTAACAATGTCAGTGATTCACTTAACAGCTGTGGCAAGAAAGGTTGTAAAACAGGGCTGTTCTGACCTAGGCTTTCTTAGAAAGCATAGAAGACAATCTTAATCCTGCCAAAAACTCTTCTATTTCCACAGCTGTGAATTATGTTTATTCACAAGGCTTCACATACAGTCTTTCAGGGGAACGTTGATAAACACCCACCTTATCACACTTGGAATGCAGCCAGATAACTAATTGCCAGATGGAGGGCAAAGCCAAACTTGAAACTGAGTCAAACAGGATTTTTCAAAGCCTGTGTTCTGAGCAAATGAATTAACTGCTTCCTGCAAAAGCTCACATCCCATTCGCTCCTCTTTTATGTCCTATGGGAGGGGCCAATCATTTCCGAGATGTGGCTTTACTCCTGAGCCGACCCTGCTTTCTCAATTGTTCTTGTCTTCTACTAGCTCTGCGCATGCACAGGCGGGGAACCGGTTCCATAAGCTCCCCCACATCACTGCTGTCTGAGTCTGAAAGCAGCTGCTGACTGCCAGCCTGCCCTGGCCCCATCTCTGCCCCTGATGCAGCGCCCTCCTCCAGATCTGGCCCAGGTTCCTCTGGCCCAGGTTCCTCCCCAACCTCCTCACTACTGTCCGACTGCCGCCAGCTCCGTCAGCCTCCAGCGGGGCAAAACAAGGGCAAAACTCACTTCACAACTGTCTTGCTTAGCAATGGAAATATGAGCCTCAATTCTGCTCTTAAGGGGAGGACTCCCTATACAAGAGGTGATACTGTTCTCTGATCCACTTAGTCTCCAAAAACGAGTGTCCATATTTTTTGTTCTATGTGAAAAGCAGTTCCTTTTTAAATGGGCTGTTACATGATCAAATTTCCTGGAAAGTTTATCGTGACCTAACTAAGGAAGAAAAAAATTATGATGATGATTAGAAACCCCATCATAAGGTCTATGGTTACAGAAACAATAATAATGTTTAAAGTCTCTGAATATTTTCTTTTTGTGCAATCTGATGCATGTTTATGCAGAAATAAATCCCACTAGATTCAACGGCAAGTGCTCCCAGTTGTGCAGCTTGAAAGCAAGTGAAAAACACATATAAACCCATCTCAAGATAATTGAACAACATAAAGGCCTGTTGCCTCTGTCTTCATTTATTACATAAAGCTCAAATTGTTTATGTATACAGCATCCCAAAAAATAAATAAATGACAGGAGGATCTAATCTAAGCCGCTTTGAGTCGCCATGGGTGAATAGGTGGCAATATAAATCAAATAAATAAATAAATAATCTAGGCATATCGGACTGTGTCAGAACAAAATACAGACTGTGTAAAGCCACAAGCTACGCTTCTTATCAGACATCTGTCCTTCAGTGAATCACGAGGGAGGTAATACATTTTTCTTGTCAATTTCTATTTCTTTATACAAGTAGTCCTCTATCACAACTGAGCCCAAAATTTATGTTGCTACGTGAGTTTTGCCCCATTTTACGACTTTGCTTGCAACAGTTGTTAAGTGAATCACTGCAGTTGTTAAATTAGTAACATGGTTGTTACGTGAATCTGGCTCCCCACTGACTTTGCTTGTCAGAAGGTCGCAAAAGGACATCACAACCATCATAAATATACACCAGTTGCCAGGCGTCCGAATGTTGATCCTATGACTGTCAGGATGCTGCAATGGTTGTAAGTGTGAGAAACAGTCATAAATCAGTTTGTTTAGTGACTTTGAAAACCCACTAAATGAATGGTTGTAATATTGAGGACTACCGTACATGATATGGGAGGAACTCTATGTAGGATTCTTGCTTGATTCTCTCATTATTGTTTAGCACAGAAAGAAGGCAAGTGAACACAAAATGTCTTTGGCTGTCACAACTAAGCATCTGCTACCCAGAAAGAAAAGAAAAGAAATGATTTCAGAAAATAATGTTTCATATGCTTTACTTTTAATAGATTGGGACCAGGTAAATTTGCACATTATTTCTGGCACAACAGCCATTCTCAAATTAAAGATTAGGGTGCAGCATTAGATTGCTCAGATCAACCTATAAACAGCTGTTTGGCTTTCATTTCACAGAGGAGCTTATATAGTAAAAGGAATTCTGGCCCAAATTCAAAAGTTGCATTTGTGCCTTAGTGGCATGCTCATTTTATTCTTGATAATGGAAAGACATTTACAGTGAAAATGGTCTGAATTATAAACACGAAGAGAACATTGTGGTACCTAAAATTTTTTTGCTCTGATCTTTGGAGTTCAAATATGGCTTTGAGTTTTCAATATATTTAAACAGCCTTGTCACTGTTACATATTAATTTAACAATTTAAATTTAGTTTAATGTAATTACACAGAGGAAACACTTTTGAACATGAATTTGAATTAAGAATAAGTAAGGAAACTTTGAGAGACAGTTTGGTATAGTGGTTAAGGCATCAGGTTAGAAACCAGCAGACCATGAGTTCTAGTTCCATCTTGGGCACAAAGTCAATTGAGCAACCTTGGACCAGTCACTTTTATTCAAGCTCTTCTAGGAAGGAGGCAATGGCAAACTGCTTCTGAAAAATCTTGCCCAGAAAACTGTAGGGATTTGTCTAGGCAGATTCTGAGAATTGGACACAATTGAACAGAAGAAGAAGAAAAAGAAACATTATCTTAGCATTTTTTTCCTTTCTCGTTGGATAAAGGAATCAAAACTTATAGCCTGTTTCCAAGTCATGTTTTGCAGCCTGCAAATTTACTGTGTAGACCCTGAGGATGTTTTCTGGTAACAACAGACTATTGATTGTCCTAAAGACACTGAAGCTGGATCATGGAGAGCTCAACTTGGCCCAGACTACAGCTCTGCTGGCCCTGGCTGGCTAGTTTACACAGTTTGCACGATTATGCCTATCACTCCAAGCAGCATGGCCCTCTGGAAATACCATCCATTCTTGGACTTCAAGGGAGAAAGCAATCCTGGTATGACAGTCCCACCAAAATGAAGAGAGAGGAATGGGAATGAGAAAAAGATCAAAGGGAAAAAAGATGCTCAACAAGAAGAAAAAGAAGAGGCAAATTTGGGCAGTTTCTGGTATAGGTTTCCTGGGTTACATAATCCTACATTCAGTCTTGAAACATGTCTTAGCCTAATAATAAAAACATTAGTGTTCTTGTTAATAAAAACATTAGTGTCCAGTGAAATAGTCAAAGCAAAAAGCCTGTTTTACAGTTCTGTTTCGCTAGCTGTTCCCTTTCATAGTAAAACTTTTTTATTTAATAATTTTACATTTAAATGGCTCACCACAATGCTCCTTATCTTTCCATTTTTGGTTCACAAGACACATTTATATCAATATAGGAAAAGATTTCAGGGTTGTGGCCTTTGAGTTTGTCCTCATGTGGCTGAGACTCTCACTACAGATGGGCTGCTGAAATAAACAAAATAATTGACCCAATGCAACCTGGAATATTAAGTAATGGAAATGTTTGAACCAAGGCTTTAGGAGTTCGATACATAACTATGTATTTAAAGCATTATCATTATCACCCAGTCAATGTAGCTGATTTTATACTAACAGAGCCAAACACATTATAGATTGCTGCTGCTGCTGCTGCTGCTGCAGATCTATCCATATTATTTAAGAGACCCTGGCCATAATGGGTGCACTATATTACATCCCAGTTATTAAATTTCGTATGCTTTGTATAAGTGGAGCTAGGGACAGACATTTTAACTTTTATGTATATAATCAGCATGATAACCATAAGGTGGTCTTAAATGTTCTGAGTGAACCTTCTTATTCTCTAGAAATATGAAAGGAGAGCAGTGGTGGGATTCAAATTTTTTTACCACCAATTCTGTGGGCATAGCTTGGTGGGCATGGCGTGGCTTGGTGGATGTGGCTTGGTGGATATGGCTTGGTGGGCATGGCGTGGCTTGGTGGATGTGGCTTGGTGGACGTGGCAGGGGAAGGATACTATAAAATCCCCATTCCCTCCCCATTCCTGGGGGAAATTTACTACAAAATCCCATTCCCTCCCCACCCCACTAACTTGCTTTCCAGCTCCGTTCTCCTGTGCATGGCAACAAAAGAAGATCCAGCCAATCAGCTGGGACTTGGGAGGCAGAGAATAGATGGGGACGGGGCCAATCAGAGGTGGTATTTGCCGATTCTCTGAACTACTGAAAATTTCCGCTACCGGTTCTCCAGAACTGATCAGAACCTGCTGAATACCACCTCTGAAGGAGAGGACTTAATAGTCATACCTGAAGACATGTCAAGAAAGTATTGTGCAAGTATACATACATACATTAAAGTATATCTAAACTCTAATATACATTTTATGTTATGTTTCAAATATGCATGTGATTATAAATCACTTTTTATGTCAGTAAACACAAATTATACAGAGAAAATTAGCTCTAATGTTCTAAGTTAACTTTGTCCATTTGGGGTCTCAGCTCTACCTGCCAACTAGACCTCGGTGTCTGTTCCCTACAACTGGCTCAGAAAGTAGCACTTTTATCAATACAAAGGGGCTGTGTTTAACTTTGGGCAGATTAAGTAGCAGAATGGCCTTATAATGAACTTAAGAAGCAACCAGGATGAGATAAGTGCTTTCCAAAAGACTATAAAAAAAACCTATAGCAGAATTAAAACTAACCATAAAAGCTGTCCCAGAAACTGAAAGAAGACAGAAATAGCAGAATAACCTTGCAATGACATAGCATTGTGCATGTTTAATAAAGAGAAGAAAGCAAAAAATCAGCTGAATTATTGGAAGGAGTCTGAGAGAGAGAGAGAGAGAGAGAGAGAGAGAGAGAGAGAGAGAGAGAGAGAGAGAGAGAGAGAGATGCTTTTACTTCTTTGAGGGGGGATAACAAGGCAATGTCATGAAACTTCAGATATACTGATATTCTGTCAATTTCTTTAAATACCCTGAACTTTAAATAAAACCTATTTTATTTTTTGGCAACATAGCAGTTTACATTCTGTTCTGTTTAAACCCAATATAAACTTTACAATAGGCTTATAGATTGTGTTACTTTGTTTTTGGTGTCATTCAGCCTATAGCACAAAAGAAAACATTTCAGCTTAACACAAAACTTAATACAACTGTCATTTTGAGAACATTTTTCTTAAAAAACGCAATTGCAGTTCCTGTCTCTAGATACATGAACTGACATACACCAGGGGTGTCAAACTTGCAGCCCCCGGGCCGGATGTGTTATGCATTGGCCATCCCCACCCCCATTTTAGCAAAGGGAGGTAAAGTTACATCATGTGACAACAATGTGTCATCACAAGTTTGACACCCCTGATGTTCACTATCCTCAATGGAACTACATTTACACGGAGGGAAGTATACAGTAGTATACTCCAAAGCTCTGTTTTAGGCCCAGTACTCTTCAACATCTTCATCAATTATTTGGACAAGGGGATAGATGGGGAACTCATCAAATTTGCAGATGACATCAAACTGCAGGAATAGCCAACACTTCAGAAGATAGACTTCAGATAGAGAAGGATCTTGACAGATTTGAACATTGGGCGCTATCTAACAAAATGAAATTCAATGGTGAAAAAAGTAAGGTTCTACATTTAGGCAAGATAAACAAAATGCACAGATAGAGTACATGTGGTACCTCGCTCAATGGTAGTAACTGTGAGAGGGATCTTGGAGTCCTAATGAACAATCATTTAAATATGAGCCAGCAGTATGCAGCAGCTGCCAAGCAAAGCCAACACAATTCTAGGCTGCATAAACAGAGGGATAGAATCAAGATCACGTGAAGAGTTAATATCAATTTATAAGGCCACACTTGGAATACGGCATTCAGTTTTGGTTGCCATGATGTAAAAAAGATGTTGAGACTGTAGAAAGATTACAGAGAAGAGCAACAAAGATGATTAGAGGACTGAAAGTTAAAACATATAAAAGACAGATGCAGGAATTGGGTGGGTCTAGTTTGATGAAAAGAAGGACTAGGGCTGATATGATAGCAGTGTTCCAATATCTAAGGGGCTGGCACAAAGAAGAGAGACTCAACCTATTCTCCAAAGCACCTGGAGACAAGACAAGAAGCGATGAGTGGAAACTAATCAAGGAGAGAAGCAACCTAGAATTAAGGAGAAATTTCCTGAGAGAACAATTAATTAGTGAAACAACTTGTCTCCAGAAGTTGTAAATACTCCAACACTGGAAGTTTTAAAGAAAAGATTGGATAACCATTTGACTGAAATAGTATAGGGTTTCCTGCCTAAGCAGGGGTTTGAACTAGAAGACCTCCAAGATTCCTTCCAACTCTGTTGTTCTGTTCTGTTCTGTTCTGTTCTGTTCTACTCCATTCCAATCCATTCTAGTGCTACACATTATATATTTCCTGTTATGTATGCTTTGTGAATCTAGGGATCCTATATTCATTAAACCAACAGAGGAAAAGACAATGGTGGGATTCATTTTTTTTTAAACTACCAGTTCTGTGAGCGTGGCTTGGTGGGTGTGGCAGGGGAAGGATACTGTAAAATCTCCAGTCAGAGGTGGTATTTGCCGGTTCTCTGAACTACTCAAAATTTCCGCTACCGGTTCTCCTGGACTGGTCAGAACCTGCTGAATACCACCTCTGGGAAAAGAATATCCAGGCTGAGCTTTGATTTGGGTCTCACTTTCAATTTTAAGATATTTCTGCAATAATGTAAACATCACTGGGTTCTTTTTTATGAATCAGCTGCTTATATAGCCAAATGAAATCTTTCAGTAAGAACAGTAAGACAAATAAAGCATGGTGAAATAACCCTTGCAGATAAAGCAGAGACAGCTTGTAAGAGTGCAGGCTGACTTGCATGATAATTATACTGTAACTGGAAATGCTATTTTAAGGGCCATCTATCATTGCATTAAAGGCACATAGCAACCAGAGATTAAGCTTTATTAGTGCTGGCACCTTGATTATGTTATGTTTTTTTAAAAGAAGTTTGCCTGGCACCTACATCATAAATTAAATGCTTTTTAATGCAAGTTAGACCTTCTCCACCCTCCAGCCAAGAATGCATTCTCTTTTTATTTAAAGATAAAAAGAACCAGGCCTGAGAATTGAAAACAAAAATGTCCAAAGCACATAGTTTGTTCAACTTGGGTGTATGGATCATGACACCAAAGACAGATTCAAGATTTAATCCCCAACATATGGCTTATATTTGCTTATTTATACCATGATTTATAGACCGCCCATTTCACAAGGATTCAAGGCAGCTTAAAGAAAAAGAATCAATAAAAAGAACAGACAAAATATAGTCTAAATTAAGTAACATGGCAGCCAAATATTATTAGCAACCAAACATTGGGTAAAACAAGAATGTTTTCTAAAGCTTCTTGAAGCCCAAAATGTAAGTGGCATTCCTTATTTCAGGTGATAAAAGGTTACAAAGTGCAGGGATAACACCTGCTTGGGGTTAGATAAGGGTCAACAGAATTCAAGGCTGGTTGGACTTCATTTGCTGTGGCTATGTAGGGATTCTAAATCGATTCCTCTTTTCATTCCACCCCCAGTTTTTGCCGCTCCTATATGGATCAAGGTAACTACTCAGCAGTTGGAAAATAGATGTAATGCTAAATCTATTGTTAGATTTAGCAGACAAGGTGCCCCATATTGCCCCCCAGTTAGCAGACAAGGTGCCCCATATTGGACTAAATCTAAAACTTTCCAAGTTGTCTTCAGAGTCAGCCCCATATACAGTGGATCTGTCTGTCTGTCTGTCTGTCTGTCTGTCTGTCTGTCTGTCTCTCTCTCTCTCTCTCTCTCTGTGTGTGTATGTGTGTAAAGCCCCCATTCATGGTTTCCATCTGCTGCTTGATCAATAGCCACAAGTCCCCAAAATCACAGATGTGCACACAAACCTAAGAAAAATATCAAGAGCTAAGAAGATACAGGTAGATCTATTACTGACAAATAGTAAATTAGTCTTGCAGGGATTCAACTAGAGCTTATTTTAATCCAACCAGACCTTGCAGAATTGGATTCCAGAGACCCAAAGAAGGCAGGAATTCAGAAATGTACACTAAATATTGATTTAATTATCTTCCTATTATTTTAAAGGAAAGAAAAGGGATAACAGAATAATAGAGTTGGAAGGGACCTTGGAGGTCTTCTAGTCCAACCCCATGTTTATGAAGAAAACCTATAACATTTCAGATAAATGGTTGTCTAGTCTCTTCTTTAAAACCTCTAGTAACGAACCACCCTCAACTTCTGAAGGCAAGCTGTTCCACTGATTAATTGTTCTTACTGTCAGGCAATTTCTCCTTAATTCTAGGTTGGTTCTCTCCTTGATTAGTTTCCATCCATTGATTCTTTTCTTGCCTTCAGGTGCTTTGGAGAATAGGTTGTCCCCTTTTTCTTTGTGGTAGCCCTTAGATATTGGAAGACTGCTATCATGTCACCCCAATTCTTTTTTTCATTAAACTAGTCATACCCAGTTCCAGCAACTGTCTTGTATACGTTTTAACCTCCAGTCCCCTAATCATCTTTGTTGCTCTTCTCTGTAAACTTTCTAGAGTCTCAACACCATTTTTACATCGTGGTGGTGCAATATTCCAAGTGTGGTCTAACCAAAGCATTGTAAAGTGGTATAGATGAAGGTGTCATTTTGTAGCCTAAAATCTTCCATAAGTCTGTAGTCCATCTGTTGATTATCTTTGAAGATTCCCCTTCAAATTTCATTTTTTGCATGTATATTATAAATGCCTTAAGTTTTTGAAAAGAACATATGTAATAATGGCATTTTTGCTTGAAATGCTTTTTTAGCCTCATTAAGGAGTCTATCTAAATCACTCATTTCTGTGATAATCCTTTATTTCTGAAAATGTCTCTTTCTGTCTTCTCGATTAACTCAACACCAACCCAAAAAGCAGGTAGATTTAATCCCTTTCTGAAATATTTCCAAAGGATCACTTCAGTGGCCAAGAGAAAGAGTATATTTTCCTTTGTTTCTAACACTCCCCATTTCATTGCTTGCCAGCTTCCATTAGCTAATTGTAAATATATAAGTGTTTTAGAAAAAGACCCTCTGGAGAAAAGCCTATATTATGTTATAGTACAAATCCAAGGGACTACCAAACCAAGTTTTCTGAATAAAATACACATGAGATATTAGCTTTATGATTTCATCCATATTTATTTTAGAGAAACAGAAGATTTTTCCCCAGTCATATCTGATGTGCTGAGGATTAATTTTTCTCAATAGTTGGATATTAAGCAATGATGAATTTAAATTAAAAAGGTACCTAACTCTTTCTATCCCACATAATTTGTAAGGGAGTATTTACCAGAGGCTTCCCTAAGCTGTACCTTAAACAGAAGATTATTTAGATTAGAGTTCTCAAGAAAATTGAGTTAGTCAGCTAGAACAGATCATAGGCCCTGCCAGACATTCCCATTTACTAGTACAGTGGTCCCAATGCCCAGCCTGTGAAGCTAGCCGAGAAGGATATCATGGTCAATAGTATTGAAAGCTACTGAGAGATCAAGGAGCACAAGGGTGGATCAGTGGTGGTATTCTACCAGTTCGGCCTGGTTCCGCTGAGCCAGTAGCGACGATGAGCAGTGGAGACTGAACCGGTTCTCTAAGACGCTGTACTGTTGGACCCACCCGCCTGCCCGGGCTCCCATACTAACTTTTATGTCCTGCTTTTGAAGTGCAGCTGCTTTGCACGACACAGCAATTGCTGCGTGGCAGCTGCTGAAGCATCAGGGAGAGTGCAAGATTGCAGGAGGTGACTCAAAACGCCTCTGCGTCTGTGCAAAGTGCTCATTTGGTGCACGCACAAAGTGAGTGCACATGCACAAAGTGCACCCACCAAACCATGCCCACTGAACCGGTGGTAAAAATATTTGAAACACACCACTGTAATGCATTGTCCATAATTGAATGTGTAGAGGATCTTGGGGATTGATGTGTCTAGGAAACAATCAGACAAGAGAGGCAGGAGCCTCCAGTGACTTATCAGTCTGCGAATAAAACATGTGAAGTTTGTACTTCCCAGGTAAATCAGGCTATATTTACAAAACCTTTCAATTTTGAAACTTTCTGCCACTACTTTTAACTTTTTGATCTATTGAAGCCATCGTAGCATGGACCCAACTACAGTTCACCTCATCAGCTGGGACCTGGATCTGGTAAACAGGTGGCCAAACTGATAGCATACAATAAGATAGTCCTGTCCATGTTCTAGGAGTCAACTGAGGTCAGCTTGGCCTGCTCTACCCAATCAGAGTCCAAGGCAGAGGAATCTGAATGACCTTATCCACCAGATAGCCAGAATAATCATCATACAGTAAAGTTTCCTGAGAGATATTTCATCAGAGTGATTACATGTATCATTTTAACACTACTACAGACAATAATACGTATATAAATTTATATGTAAGCGTTTTTTGTGTTGCTGTAGTACAGCAAATAAACTACTAATATGTTTAGCACATGATATGTTATACATACATTTTTCTTTTGGAAGCTGCACTGTATATGAATTCAACACCAGTCTGGTAATCATAGTAGGACAGTGCACAGATCAGAATGTTCTGATATTTATATTCCCTTCTCCAGTTGTGTTTATTTCCCCTCTTTATTTATTTATGATAATGCAGAACTTCAACTATCAACAAAAACATTTAGCCCCATTGGAAATGTTCTCAGTGTTAAGTCATTCTGGACTGATCTTGTGGGCAGCAAAGGTCAGCCAAAGTAGTACACTAATGCATGGCATAAATAATAAAAATAGGTACTTATATATTAGCAATAATAGCCTTTTTAAAGCCTTTAGAGCATTAAATTAAAATTGCTTTGAATTATTTGAACATGACAAATGTTCAAATAATTTTTATATCCATGCAAAACAACTGAGAAACCCCCCCCCCCCACAAAATTGATATGTTTAATTGTCTTCCAGATAAAATTCTGTTCTATGCAACAATATAATAGATGCTTCATTGTGCTGTAAAGACTTAACAAAATAGTAAAATAATTTGGCTGATTCTTAGACATTCTTGCTACCAAATCCTTATGGTACAAATCTTAAAAATTGTCAAAAACAATGCAATGTGGTTAAAATAACCTGATTCAAAAATCTAACACCAGATGTATACTTTTCATGACTACCAACCATTCAGAAATTCCTAAGCCCAGCAATTTTTTTCTAGACTTCTTTTAATTAATTTTACAGGGAAAATGTTTTGAGACTCCTATTCTGTTCTATATTTGATAGATTTCATTATTTCCAATTTGCTTTACAAAATTAAAATAAATTACTTTGATATAAGAAATAGTTCAAACACAAGATATTAAGAATATACAGTATATGTTCTTCCATCCAGAATTAAGCACTAACATTTGTTTATTTTCAGATATTCACTTGCAAATACATATTGCACTAAATATAACTTTTTATAACACAAAGGCTACGGTATTTCAAATCTTTAATGACTTAATTTTAAACATCTATTTTCCTTACTCTCACAAATCAGTTTTGTTTTTTAATTATCTATCATCTATCTATCATCTATCTATCTATCTATCTATCTATCTATCTATCTATCTATCTATCTATCTATCTATCTATCTATCTATCTATCTATCTATCTATCTATCTATCTATCTATCTATCTATCTATCTATCTATCTCACCATACACACAGAGAGAGATTACATTAACCATTTTAAAATATGAATGATGTTTACAGGTTGTCAAAGGCAATAGGAAAGATAATCTCAATATTTTAAATTATTTTAGAGAAAGAAGTGTAGGCTAGGTTCATATATCCTGTCATAAGCCTTTGAACTATGATTTGTTGAATATTTGGCCAAATTCACACATTAGCCAAAACAAACCAATTATATTGTGGTTGAAAATGATTTCTAGCATCTATGCAACATTTATGATTTCAGCATCCAGTTGAGAAAAATCTCCATTTGCTAAAAATATTCCTACTCAGTTTTAAAAGATCTTGTCCTCAAGAATCCTACATGCTAATGTTTCTGGCAATTGCAGTTCTGTTTATAGTATTTCTAGACATGAAAGATATTTGTCAGCCTGGAATCATAAAACATTCACATAAACTGACCCTCAATGAAGGAATTGTATGTTGACAACATAGAAATGTCCAATGAGGCCAACCAGAAGTCTAAGCAGTTATGAAATAAACACTATTCAAATAATAATAATGTACCATACTTTACTAGGCAGCAAGAAATCCAGGGGAAAAAAGTCACGGAAATTATTTTAAATTTCTTCTCAGCTAGTTAAAATGGAATGGAAAATTATGTAGTTGGTGACTATTGAACATAAGCAAGGCTTAAATAAAAAGCTAAGGACTAATACTAAATAAATATTTAGTTTAAGATTTAGGGACTCTCTTCTGCTTGCTTGAAAATAAAAGGAAGATATTGGTGGATGGTATCTGTGGATGAGTTACAATTACTGAATTTTCTTCTTTAAAAACAAGACAAGATATGCACCTTTGCTAGGGCATGCTAAGATGCTTATAAGGAGTCATGTTGTATTCCATAACATGAACATCTGCTAAACTTAGTATTACTGTTATTAATATCTGCTATCTTAATTATTTATACTACATTAAGACACCTAGATTTATCAAATACACAAAGCAAATCTCAGGCTGTACCATGATCTCTGTCTCATGTTGGCTATACAGAACTAGTATTATAGAAATCCAAGCTTTCCTCAGATATGATAATTAACTTTAAAATGGGAGAGGGAAGCTGTGTTGATGATTCTAGTTTAATGCCTTGTATCATTAGGCTTTTTGTTATGAGACAGAGATTCACAATTAGCTGCGATAATACTTTTTATAATGCAGATGCCAAGAAAACATACGATAAATTTTTAGAAGAGTGAAGCACATAAAGCAGAAAAAAGGGGCCACACTTAATGATGTCACCACTTGGGTGGCACGTTGCCTCCGCCCTCTGCCATCGTGTTCAGAGTCACGTTGGGTAAAATTCAGTAGAGAAATGTGCACCATGGGTTTCTGACAAATGAGGCTATTTTTAAAAACAAAATAAATCTTTTTGCTTCAAGAATCTTCAAAAGAGGAAATTAAATTTAAGAGGCACACCCATTTTTGTGGTAACACAGTTTGCACTTTCATATAACTCGCAGAACATAGTCATGCAGAACATTAGGGTACATAACAGAATTTAAAATGAGAAATCCAGATGGCAAAACCATATTCCAATGCCAGAGCAACATTTTGTTTAAACATATTAAAGTTGAAAAATTAATTAATTATGGATAGTTGGCATAAAAACTGGAGAGGTTTAATTTAGTAGTGGGTTGGGATGTCAAATGACACGCCATTTCAAAATAGGTTTGCAATCTTCTGACAATGAATGTGTCTTTTGTTTTGATTCTGCGTAAGATTAGTCTCTGCCATATTTCTATACTTTTGAGATGCGAAGTATGAATAGAACTCTCCTAAACATCTTTTTTCTCAAATATTGTACTGTATATTGGTGTTAGCTTCTGATTTACTTTGTCTGCCTATAGAATCAGTCCATAAGATCTGAAAATGAAGGGATTGTTCTGGTACTCATAATCATATTTTAACACATCACAGAGTGTTTCTTTAATAATGATATCATCTTATCTTTTATAAATTCAAGCTACCTAAGACATTACAAGTCCATTGTCAGCTGCAGAAGGTCTAGCTGGCACTTTGTTATAGAGATCTGAAAATATGCTTTCATGTTAGTAATTGGTCTTTTGGGTATTCCTGAATGACAGAGTGACTCTGGAAGAGATGACTCTTCTCAAATGAAATGAATATATATAGGAGTTAAGTTTGGTTAAGGATGATAGAAAACTAAAGAACTAGATAAGGTATTTCTGGAAGTGAGATACCAAACAGTTTTTGCATAGGTGTAAGGATATTTATATGATAGAGTTTATTTAAAATACAGGGCTATATTCCATAAACTTCAATATAAATTCTATAAACAGTCTGCTACAGTATAGAAAATACTGTATAAATTTACAAAACTTAATTTGAAGACCAGCTCTCTGAAATGTTAACATGCCAAAGATTTTATCTAAATGATTCATGATCAGGACAGAGTTACCAGTTAGAAGTCTCATGCATGAAGAACTCTCTCTTTGCAGCAGAGTGAATTGTGATTTCCCCCCCCCTGAAATAAGAGTCATAAGTTGGTTAGCTGGCTGGAGAATTCTGAGAGTTGAAGTCCACAAGTCTTAAAGTTGCCAAGTTTGGGGATCCCTGTCCTAAAGCATAGCAAATAGCAGAAGAGTTGCCACCATGGATTCCACCCTCAAAATCATGATGAAATCTCTGGCAATTTATAGGTGGTAAAAAGAGACAGCATTGGATAATAATTAATCACAATTTTTTAAAGAATACTTATCAGCGTACAAAAACCTAAGATAAATTTTGTGTGGGAAACAGGCCATTTAAAGTATTTTTTAAAAAGAAAAACAGTTACCAATTCTTAAGGTTAGTTCTGCATAAAGACTATACTAAGCCACTAATTCTGCTTGGCAGAAACCATTTCTTCTTCACTTGGATGTTGTAGTCATGTAGTTAAAATATACAGTGCAAATGTTGTTATTTAAACGGAAATTTGAGTTTAGTAAAATTCACTTTATACATTGCTGATTTTCATTGAGCATACTTATACTACTTTGACCAAATATATTATTTTTCAAGGGAAATGCAACTTTGCCATTCCCTTGAGGAACGGCAAATGTGCATCAGAAAATGAAATGGTAAAACTTCAAACCATGTATACTGTATATCATATGTACTTTCCCATTATCATATATTTTGATACAATATAGGAAAACAATATAAAATGAATACATATGAAAATAGGGTAATAAGCAAAACACGTTGATCTATAGTTGGAAATCAAGCTTACAACACCATGATTGTCTGCATCTGTCCCTATAGTAAATAAGAGAGATAGTAATAAACAGCCATTTTCAATTAAAGACACTTCTCTGGAATTAATCAGGTGTCATTGTCAGGTCTTTGAAGAAGGACACGATGACGGCTTATTGCAAACATGCTCTTTTTAAACTTGGTTAAGTGTCATACTTTCCCCTTTTAAGTAAAACCATCAGGTTATGGACATCTCTTCCGAACCAATTATTTGTCACTTTTAACATCTACCAGCTCCTGTTTCTACTCAAGCAAAAGAAATGGTTTCATAACATGAGGCAGCTGAAGCCATTTTTATACACAACAATATAATAATAAAAGAGCCACCCAATTCATTTTCCATTACCTAATGTCTTCAGAAATCAGGCTACAGTAAACAACTTGATGGTCTTGACATTTTCCTTCACAACTTAGTAAATGGCTTTGGTTAATGGTATTTTGCACATGACAGCAAACCCGGCTAGGCCCCTGAACACCTTCATCCACCTGGAGGTCACCAGATGTGCTGGGACTGTAATTCTCCTGGATATGCTGCTTAGGAATTCTGCAAGTTGACTACCATCACATCTGGTAATACATTTACTTATAAAAAAATAAAAAAGGCAAATACCTATCCATAGGAATCCATGGGAATGGGACAAGGAAGGGCAAATGAAAAAAAACATATTGCAGAGTTGCAGCACAAACTCTGCCTCTTACATACTTGCATATAATATGATGTCATTTTAGCATCATTGTGGACAGGAACAGATGTCTACAAACTAAAATTTAGCAAACTTCATAGCTAATGTCTGAGGAACAGGATTCAGATAAGGAAACTGAAGATATAGTTTAACTCATTAATTAAAAACTAATTAACTATTAATTTTATCATCCATTCACAGAAGAAAGTGTACTGTAGATTTAAAGACACAAGAAAAAGAAATGGCTAAATGTAAATATCATTTACACTGCTTCAAGCAACTATAAAATAGTCTTCAAAACTTCAAAAGTAATCATTATGTTTTATACTTTAAGAAAAAACTGAAATTACTAAATTACTACCATGGACTAGGACAAAGTCCATTTTTTTTCCAGAGAGGGTAAATGTACAAGGCATCTTGGGAAAGGATTCTTTTTATTGAAGGAGTCATCTTCTGGAATGCCTTTTTTCCATTATTTTTACAGTCTGACTGTAAACTGGAATAGTATATTTTATAACTTTGCTCTCTTTCCAATGCTGCCTGTTTTCAGCCAGTCTGTCTGTAATCTTACTATTACTTTATTTTCCTACATTTTTTTTAAATGTTGGTGTGTTTTGTACCCTCTACCCACCCCACCCCAAAATGAGTAAAGTGAATGTCAACGTCTATAGGAGAAAAGCCTTTGAATGTGTAACTGCCATATGTTGGCGTTCACAGGAGCTGGGCAACTGACTAATGCAACTGAAGTTTTATTAAAGCAGTATTGCTTCAGAGAAACATCAGTAAAGTTCTTTTTGAGGTCTTAGTGTAAATGCACAGAGGTGGAGAACAACATGTGCACCAAATTCCTTGTCCATTTTGAAGCTTTCCACATATTCAGCTTAATAAGACTACAATTCCTGACAAGTACAGGATCATATCCAAAAACCCTTCTCAGTAATGAAGCAGTATTGATGCTATTACCTTCTGAGATATCTTTCAATTTCCTATGACAGAATATAGTTCCTAATGGCCTCCAATTCAACTATTAATTAGATCCAACCTTATGGAGTAAAGCTAGTGAGCTGCTATCCTCTAGCTGAGAAAATAGGACTATTGTATTACCAGTTTACCTAGCTATAACTCAACATGCCAAGAAGATCTTGTTCTCAACAGGGATTTTTTTTTAAACAAATTTTATTAATTTTTAAAAGCATACAAAACATACAAGATAAACATAAAATCTTTTTTCTAAAAATTTCTAAAAATTATTTGAAAGTTTTACAACATTAACACATTTCCTTACAATCACATATTTTCCCTTTCTAACTTGCTTCATTTTCTTCTATCTTTCTCTCCATTGTCCTTTTCTAACCTTTCTCCAAGGTTTTATTAACTCATTCAAACATAAACACATAAGAACACAAAACATATAAACATAAAAAAACCCACATCTTTTCTGAAAGTTGCTTAATCCCGGGTCAAAACTCTTTGTACAGACACCAACTCAAATTCATATTCATTTTATATGCCATTCCATATCATTATTACCATTTTCAATTTTTTATATAGCTTCTTCTCTCTCTTAGATTCTCTTAGATTCTCTTAATTTTATTTTATTTGTCTCATCTCAATTCAAATCATAATATTTATTATTCTTATTATTCTTTGTCTGTTTATTTCCACCTATCGATTTATCTTTCTTCTTTAAAAAAAAAGCTTCTCCTGTACACTAATTGGAGTATGACGCCTTTACCTCTTTCCCCTACATTTATAATACTTAATATAAAATACCTAACTTACATTGGGATTCTCCTGTACACTAATTGGAGTATGGCCTTTACCTCTTCCCTACATTTATAATACTTAATATAAAATACCTAACTTACATTGGGATTCTATTTGGTACATTCTAAAATTATACAATATTATCAATACTAATCTATTCATTAATATTCATATTCTTTTATATCATAAACACTTAGCACATTACTTTTCAATTAATTAACATACTTTTATGGGAGCACCTACTTTCCATAATTATTCCCCCCCACATCACATATTTTAAATCATTATTTCATTAAGGTATTCTTGCTTCTCCTACTTCAAATCTCTCCTTTCAAAAAAAAAATTCCACTGAAATAACACAATCTAATTAATATTGACATTCATTTGTATCTTTCTCTCCCCATTTCAATTAAATAACATGCCTTTTGGGAATACTTATATTTTCCACAATTATTTCCCCCCCCCATCATATCTCAAATCCTTATTTCATAAAATGTTTCCCTTTTCTTAAGACAAGTTTCACTAAGTTATATTAAACATTTTATCACACTTTAAATTACACATTATTTCCAACTTTCTAAAATTATTTCTAAATACAAATATAAAAAACAATCTTATGTACCTTTAGAATCCCTTTATCAATAAAGTTTACCCATTATCTCTAAAAACTTTTGTTTCTTTACATCTTGCTCTCTACTATTGAGGCTTCTCGTCCCCTTTCTCCCTTGCTTATTCTTCTCTCTGTCCTCTTTACCCCTTTGCCTCTCCACCTCCCTTTTTCTCTGCTTTCCTCCTTTCTGTTGTCTTCTAACATACCGTATTTGCCGGCGTATAAGACGACTGGGCGTATAAGACGACCCCCAACATTTCCACTCAAAATATAGAGTTTGTTATATACTCGCCGTATAAGACTATCCCCTCTTCCACACACCTTCCACTTTTGCACTTTTTTTTTTTTGGCGCACTTTTCTGCTTTGGACAATTTTGAAATGAGCTAATCCAATTTTGAACCAAGAATATGCCAATAGCTATGGAGTTTAGAAATGAGTTTTAAAAATATTTTTCATTGCTTACCATTAAGCGTAAAATATGTTGTAAATAAAATGAGAACACAGGAAACGTTCTCTTCTCAATACAGCTGATCTCTCTCTCTCTCTCTCTCTCACACACACACACACACACACACACACACACACACACACACACACACACCAAAAACCCGGACACTGAAAAGGCTGCCAAGGAACAGTATATTCAATGCCTTCTCTTTAATCAAGAAACAAGGAATTCCTTAGAATCTTTTTTTTTCCCCAAGTGGCCCTCTTTAAAAAAATATATGGAGGTAACACTTTCATTCAAAAAGTCTTCCAGTATCTGGAGTCGCTCAGACATATTGAAGTGAGGCAGGAGAGTAAGTGAAATTTGAAATGATCCAGCTACAGTTTTCTTCCCCTCCTGCCCGAAGGCCATTATCTCCACATCAAAACGAACGAGGGGAGGCAAAGAAGCCAAACACGCTAAAAGGATCTCTTTATTTTCCTACACAAGGTCACACCTACTTTTCCGCATTCAAAGGACAACCTCTCCTCACCACCACCACACACACACACACACCAATACCCGCAAACAATGTTCTGGGCATTAATCACCATTGCTACATTAACCTGGTAAATTTATACCCTGCCTCCCCCAGTGTTGCTTTGACGGCAGGATTTCACACAGCGGGCGCTCGCTCGCTCTCTTCTCCGCTCTCCCACCGTTCGCACATGTTGGAAGCACCGAAAACCTGATTAACCTACAGCCGCCGCATGCAAAACCTGCGTGCAAAAGAAAAAAGAAAAGACGCCGCACGTGAGGATCTTGAATCCTCTCTCCCCACCGCTAAGGAAGGAAGAGGGGAAAGGTTCGCGCGTGGCAGTTCCCCAGCCTCCTCCCGGCTGCAACTCAAGCTGAAGTGGGGTCGAGTCCTCCCGGCGATAAGACACCCCCACTTGGAGGCATGTTTTCAGGGCAAAAAGGTCTTATACGCCGGCAAATACGGTAATATCTCTTTTTCATCTTGTTTTCTCTTTTTGATTGCTTTTATAGGTCTTAAAGTCTCTTTTTCCTTTTCTCTTTCTCCTTTCCTTCCCCAGCCAAAGTCACTTGTTCATCAAAAATGGCTTCTTCTTTGTCCCAGTCGTCCTGTTGTCCATTCAATTTTACATAAGTGTAGACCGCCATTTCTAAATGCTGAAAAAAAGTATCAAAAACATCCTTCCCTTCTTGCTTTTCTTTTTCATATTTTTGATATAAAAGTTTCAATCTGTCCACAAGTAATGCCATTATAAAGAGAAAAAGTTTTCCCAAGCAACCACCCAAGTGCTTTTAATCAGAGATAATTCTCAAAAGTGGTAAAATCACCAAGCAATCCAAGTAGGTTAATTCTTTTAAGCACTTTCTCCTTCACTTTCTCTTTCTGGGATTGGAGTTTGATCACAAAGTTCCATTTAATATATATCTTTCAGAAGCCTTGTTAGTATTTATAGCACTTTAAAAATCCAGGCAGTCTTCTCCTTATTTTCAAATTCTAATCCAATTTTTCCCTCTCCCTTCCCACTCACAGCAAAAAAAAATTTTTAAAGTCTTTTTTTTAAAAAAATCATTCAAAAATCCTTATCTCTTCAGTATTTAATTACCTAGATTTTCAGATTTCTCTTGTTATTCCATCCGCTGTCACGTTAGGAAGGAGAGTGAAGGAAAAAAAAAAACTTTCCCTTTTAGAATTCTGTGCGCCGCTTGTAACTCTCTCTGGAAACAATGTAGCAACTTCTCCGTAGCAATTTTCAAGCCCCAGGAAACTTTCTTATCCCTTGGCAACTTTATCCCGGTCCAGAAACAACTCTCACAATTTCTCCGATTTTCTTCCTCCTGCACAATCTTATCTGTTTGCAGGTTTCTTCATGGCGGCCATTGCTGACCGCCGCTCCTCCACCTCGGGAAAAGGGGGTTTTGCTGGCTGGGGAGGGGGTCTGCGACACCCCTTGCCCCCTTTCCAGATCCCCCCTGTCTTCAGCTGCCCCTGCAGGGCAGCTATATCCCCCAGATCCAAACGGATCGGGGGAACCTTGGCAGTGAGCTCGGCAGGGATCACGCTGGATCGCAAATCCCTGCCGCTGCCGAAGCCTCGCAAACCGGAAGTTCCTCAACAGGGATTTTAAGACATTACAAGTAACACATTTTCATAATACGGTATAAACAAATATCAAAGTGATTTTCTGAACAGTTTTCTTCATGCAATTAATTTTGATAGTGGAACCCATTTTGGGGGAAGATAGTGGGCTTGCCTGAAGTATTCAGAGGTTGAAGAACTAAACAAACAAATTTTGAAATTTATATGGCAAAAGAAAAGACCCAGGGTAAAATACAAATAACTGCAGGATGCTAGAAAGAAAGGAGGCTTCGGTCTCCTGGAATTTGAACTGTATCATCAAGCTGCTGTAGCCATATGGCTTAAAGACTGTGTCAATCTGACAAACAGAAGGATTTTAACATTAGAAAGTTTTGATCTCCAGGTTGGCTGGCACGTGTTTGTCTGGGACGGGAAAAGTAAGCACCATTTGTATTTTCAAAAGCATTGGATAAGAAATGTTTTGTTAAGCACCTGGGAACCACTATTCTAAGGTACCACTGTGGCTATCAACAATGGAAGCAGTTATACACCCAAATGTTCTGGATTCTGATAAAATTGTAAGATATAGAGATTTGCTAAATGAAAAAGGAGAATTAAAAAATAGGAGCCAACTACAATTAGGAAAAATAAAAAATAGGAGCCAACAGGAAATAGAAATAGATGGTGGCCCTACTTATAAATACAGACACATTACAAAAAAGATGAAGAACATTTTGGTTTTAGCATGATTTAACAAGAACTTGATAAGATATGGCATGGGGAAGAAAGAAAAATGATCAGTAAAATCTATGAATACTTCTTAGACTACAAATTAAAAGAGAAAACCGTTAAAGATTGCATGATAATGTGGGCCAAAAATGTGGGCCACAATATCAATCTAGCCCAGTGAGAACATCTTTGGCAGATAAATTACAGATTAACGATGTCAGCCTCTTACAAAGAAAATCTATAAAAAATGGTCCATCGCTGGCACCTACCCCCAGCGAGGTTAGCCAAGTTGTTTCCCAACATAACACCGAACTGCTGGAAATGTAATTTCATTCAGGGAACATAATTCCACATGTGGTGGACCTGCCCATGTGCACAGAAATTTTGGCAAAAAATTGGAATTTGGATACTAGAAGTATTCAGAGGCTGGACAGGCATCTTCTTGGGATGCTTTCATCTGGGGTCCTATACTAAATATGAATTTGGGCTTGATGATTTAAATTTGCTAATTCTATGACTCCATACAATCAGTAATATAAATTTCTTTGATATTTTGCCCACAAGCCTATGATTCTTCAGATATTAATATATCAGATATATTCAGATATTAATATTAATATAAAATAGATATTCAGATATTATTGTTAACCTAATCCTACGTAGCTTTTCTCTGGTAATATCACACTACTAACCAGAGCATACAAAACATTTGCTAGACCAATACTCGAATACAGTTCATCAGTCTGGAACCCTCATTACGTATCTGATATTAGCACAATTGAGAAAGTCCAGAAATATTTCACAAGAAGAGTTCTCCACTCTTCTACTCTGTAGAATACCTTATGCCACCAGACTTGAAATTCTAAAACTAGAAAACCTTGAATTACGCTGCCTTCGGTCTGACCTAAGCATGGTATATAAAATCATACATTGCAATGTCCTACCTGTCAATGAATACTTCAGCTTCAACCATAACAACACAAGAGCACACAATAGATACAAACTCAAAGTAAACCGCACCAAACTTGATTGCAGGAAATACGACTTCAGCAATAGAGTGGTCAATGTCTGGAATACTCTACCCGACTCTGTAGTCTCTTCCCCAAACCCCCAAAACTTTAACCTTAGACTGTCTACTATTGACCTCACCCCTTTCCTAAGAGGTCTGTAGGGGCGTGCATAAGCGCACCAACGTGCCTACCGTCCCTGTCCTATTGTTTCTCTTATTCTTTTATTTTTCTTATATGTACCCATTTCATGTATTCACAAGTATGTATACACTTATACTTATTATCTTGTAAACAATTGGCAAATCAAATAAATAAAATAAAATAAATAAATAAATATTGGTATACCAATGATGTAACCCTGAGCTAACATGACTGGAGAAGGAATTCTGGAAGTTGAAGTCCACAAGTCTTAAACAGTCAAGTTTGAAGACCACTGATGTAAATCATTATTAAGTATATTTCCAAGTCAATACACCTTAAATAAAATTGAGCTTTTAACAATATACACTAATAGTGCAACAGGAGTGTACAACATTTGATTATTCTTGTTTTTCCCAAGATTAAAAAAAATTGTTGGGAGAAAAAGAATGCTACATTAGATTTTTATTTAGAGAAGGCTGGATGGGAAATAAACAAATGCAAAGTACTTTAGGAGAAAGTAATGGAAAATGAACCACATCCAAAAAAATACATCACCATCTACTTGTAAGCCGTCAGAAGCAGAAACTTACTTGAGCTTTTTTTTTTCAACCCAAAGGACAAAATAAAGTTCCCTCCTATTTTTTTTTCATAAAACAAAACAAAAATCATTTGTCTGGTCCAAAATTACTACAATATACATTTTTCAAATATGGCACATGAAGAAAAATATAACAGCTTGCCAGCTAAAAATGTATGCAAATAAAATATAAATTTGCAAATAATTCAAAGAAATTAAAACTAGAAAGTTGTTCCTATATATCCTATTTCTTCTTCAATAGAAGGTATGGCGAGGTCTATTTTATTTGCATCAAAATATTTTATTCAAATGACATTTTTTACAACTTGCTAATTTTACCCTTTTATTTTAAATCAGCAATTTCTCCCAAATACATAAAGGATGATATGAATGAAAGTTTACAGAACTCTGATGTAATATGCTTGTGTGAACACATTTATGGGTAAATCAAGGACAAAGTCATATTTCAACAACTTGCTTCTCAACTGATGCACACCGACTGAGCAGCAATTGATAGAAACAGGTGCCATACTAAATTAGAAACATGCATGGTTTTCAAAGACTTGTCTTCTGGCTCCTTCCATAGTACAGTTCTTTACTTTAAATTGCGCAGAAGCATTCCTTCTCTTAAGGCCAAGTAGTGCCAGAACAGTAACTAAATGCATGAGAGAGTCACTATTTGGCCAGCTACACTCACTCCAAGTCAGATTTGGCAATGACTAATAGCTACAACTTTGCTTTAAAGGGAAGTACAGTATCAGAATAAATCATAAGGATATCTTAAAGCAGAACATACATATCTCTTTTTTTAAAGCTGTTCATAGTTATCTGCCCCACAACTGTTGTTGTTAACACATTGTTTTAGAGACGGACACCAATAGGCATGATTATTAGAGTGCTTATTGGAAAAAAATAGGCATGTTAATGAATTAATATATACACATACATAGGTATTGTATGAATGTGCATATAATGTACCTATACTGTGTCTGTCTACTACACACACACAGAGAGAGACAGAAATTATGGAAGAAATAATTATAATGCTCTTTCAGATTTGTTTAAATTTCAAATTGGTAATGATATTCACATCTTCACTCTAGCTACAGATGTAAAAATTTTAAAATAACTTGCATGATTTGTGGATAACAAATGTATAAGCATAGAGTAAAAAAAGCTTCTGAGAAACAGACAAAAACCACTGATTCCTGGGTTCCTACAGGGCAGGATCAAAAAAGCCACAATGATGTGATAGAAGCAGCATTTGGTTTTTATTAATGTTGTACATGCAGCACCTATAAAAACCATCACCGCTGCCACGTGGACTTTTTGGCCATGCTCTGTGAATGCCTCTTGGTGAATGCTTCCTCTTACCGTATCAGCTTGGAGAACAAAATTTGGCTTCTTAGTTACCTCTGAAGTCACCTTTCCTGTCAGTTCTAGTTACCTGCTTGTTTCATAGTCACAGCTACAAGCTGCAACAGGGCCATTTTCAGAGTTGATCTTCGTTTTGCCAGATGATCATAAACGAACAGCCTAGCCTCAGGTAGTCCTCAATTTACAACTATTTGTTTAGCGACTGTTTGAAATTAGAGTGGCATGGCACTGAAAAAAGTTGCTTACAACTGGTCCTGCGACTGTCACAGTGTTCCCACAGTCACATGATCAAAATCTGGGTGCTTGTATTTTTGATGGTTGCATTGTCCTCCTGGGGCCATGTGATCATCATTTCTGACTTTACTAGCTGGCTTCCGACAAAAAAACTCAATGGGATAGCTTAACAACACATGATTCACTTAATGACCAGGGTGATTTGCTTAATGACCATAGCAAGAAAGGTGACTTGTTTAACAACTGCCTTGCTTAGCAATAGAAGTTCAATAACATAAATGAAAATATAAAAGCTACAATATTGTTAGCAGTTCATGAAGATATCCATATGTTCTGGCTAAGAAAAGGAAGCTGGACATCTAATTTGTAAGCTTAGTAATACTCAAAGTCCAGCTTTAATACCATGCAGCCTTAAAATCTCCTTCAGTTGCTTGCTATCATCTGCAGGGCTGGCTCATAGGCCAGATGCATCACGTGCAGGCCACTGCATAGGGGGAAAACATCACGATACATCATGTGACAGCAACGTGACACCGTGATCTAAAGGGTTCCTGCACCAGAGAGTACAGAGAACCTCTACCCTAAATAAATCGTTGGAAATGCTATACTTTCTTACTTTAACTGCAACATTGAAGAAACCACTGTAATATATAGGAATAATACTAGAAGTAAAAGAACTTCATAACACCATAACAGCATAGTTGTACTACAATGTACTTGCCTTGGAAAGGGATTCCTTCTACTTTTGTTATACATTCCAACCTCATGTTACAGTGAAAACTACACACTATGAAAATTGATACTGAATTTAAGCCAATTACAGTAGCTGTAATTAGGTTATACAACAGTGAGTTCAAAGACCTGAAATATGTTTGCCATCCAGCACCAAGCAACCTGATGTGGTCTTTTGACAAGTTGATACCCTATGTTTCCAGAAGAAGCATAATCTAATTTGATAGGAGGTTGCATATCAAGGTGATTACATTTCATAGTTTCAGTGTTAGAATTTTAGTATGTGGGGTCATTGGTGCTCTCTGAGTTTGCTTGTTTTCTTGCAGACATTTCATTACCTTTAACTAGGTAACATAAGCGCACCTAGGGGGTGTGCATAAGCGCACCAACGTGCCTACCATCCCTGTCCTATTGTTTCTTTTTATTTTTTCTTATATGTATCCATTTCATGTATTCATAACTATGTTTATACTTATACATGTTGTCTTATAATCACTTGACAAATAAATAAATAAATAAAATAGGTAACATCATCATTGCTAATGATATTTTAGTATGCATCACTCTGGATATTAATCAAATGGAAGAATAATGAATTTTTAAACAGCAATAAAGTTACATATTTTAAACTCTAGAACACAAATTTAGAGTGTGCTTTTGTGGAACCATGGCCAAGCAAAATTAAAAACAACAACAAATCACTTGTCCCTTCCCACCCTTGACAGTTAAAACCCTATAACAAACCTAAATTTTGTAAATAGAAGTATTTTGCTTCTTTGTGGAAAGATGAGAAACGCCTCTTTTGCATTTCCACCAGCTGTATTTTTATTGTGGTAAACCCTCCCCCCAAAAAAACATTTATTCAACATTTATTAAATCACAGCCTGAAATCCAACTGAAACATGTCTAGACAATCTGCTTCCTCACAGATACACATCAACCGTAGACCATACACTTTCTTGACAATATTCCCTAAAACAAGAAAGTTGGAGACAGGAAATAAGTATCTAAAATATTTGGGTCCAAGAATGGCCTCTTCAAGACAGGAGGTACCACCACCCTCTCAAAGAGGCCAACAGCCTCTCAAAGACCCAACCCCAGATCACCTCTCTGGATGCTTTTACAACCCAGAAACACCTTGGATCCAGTAAACAGGCAATCAAACTGACAGCACAGTGAATCCTATCCACTCATTTGTTGTAACTCATTCCAGGCCACACTATAAGAACAGGGCCAAAGCACCTCGGTCAAACGGTCAAGTCAGAGTCACTTAGTTACATCTAATCCTCCATAAATTCCAAAATCATCCTGTGTTCCCTACCTGACAAGATATATACAATCATTTACCATCTCATCAGAGAAATATGTAAGGGTGCCAGAAGCTGCTCCATTTTTTAATTGTCTCTTTGTTTCACCTATTTTATTAGCAGATAATTAATTTCTATTCATGCAATTTGTATGCTTAAAGGCACCATACATATGCTATGAAGCTACAGTATCTCCAAAACCCTCTGCTTTCAATTTGCCAGCTCTGGGCTGGACAATCATGATGTGAAATACTACTTTGCATTGAAATCTAATATCACTAACCCTGACCAGTCATACTGAACTAAAAGAAACAAACCCCATAGAATTTCAAAGTGGGAATCTCTTCTATTGTACCTCCAAACACTTATGATACAAAATTACACATACATTAACACATAGAGAAAACTGTACTTGGCATAGTGTAGAAAAAAAAGAAGGGAAAACAATTTAGAAATTAGCCAAATCTACTTTGCTTGTCTTCAAGACACGTTCTTGGCTTAATTTTAATATTAATTTAACCATAGTCTATAACATCTAGGACCTATTTTCACCTACACATGTTAGAGACTCCACACACCCACTTTACAGCCTGTCTCTGTTGCTCCCCTGTGGGAGGAGGTTTTGAAATATTTCTAGCAGGACTACCAGATTCTGTAACAGCTTTGTTCCCTAGACTATCCATCTGGTAAACTTGCAAAATTCATTTTTCTTGCTATGTATATGTATACATCTGAACTAGACTGTGCTGTTTCTCTGTGTCATATATGTGGGTATATGCATAATTTTGTATTTATTTATTTTGTCATGTTTATATAGTGTATATTGGAGATGATGACCCTTTGAGAGCTGTATGCAACGAAATTTCATTTTAATGTATCACGATTAGTGTACATTCAAAGTGACAATAAAGTTATTCTAAGTCTAACTATAGCTTGAAAAGAAAAAATATGCTCAATGACTCTTGCCTAAGTGAATTCTATGTGAAACAGAACAAGCCTAAATTTAAATTGAGCAGTTTTTATAATGACAACCATATACAGGAAACTATATACATAAGCAAGCTATTGTAAATTCACACATACACTTACTCTCATAGAACAAGTCAATAATCCTTCTTGTACTAAAGTGACATATGCAATTTACTTTTGCTTGCAAACTTGGTAGTCAGCTAGTCTCAATATTCTGGTTCATCAATGTTCTGGACACTTCAATTATTCTTCTGCAAATTACTCTAACTCCAAGCAATCAGACAACTGTAACCATTCCCAATTGCAGCTGGGAGAACACAGCTCTATGCGACTAATATACACAACACAAACAAATACTTTAGATATAAAAATTGCCCAACTCTTACACTTCTCATATGTTATATTAATTCAATTTATTGTATATAAAGTGACAACAGCCCTTATGTTTTCTCTTCAGCAATCAAATTCAGTTCTCCAATTACCTGTGCCTGTTTCTCTCCAAATTTTCACAGGCATGAAGATTCTGTCCTTTCTAAGCTAAATTATTTTAGCCCGACAAGGTCCTCAGCTGATTCTGAACTAGTTCTTATTGCTCAGTTCTATTGTTGGTAGATAACTGGAAAGAAGGGATGCTAAATATAGGCCCTGCCCTGCCTGCCCTCCTGACAAGAATAAAAACAGAATATATATTATTCAATTATATAATATATATAAATGTCAAGGGTCTCTTTGAATGGGCCTGACAGGAGGCCCAACGTCCTAGTTTCAATTCAAAGTCCTAGTTTTTCAGCCAGAGTTGCCTTCTAATGACCAAGTTGGCTGCCATGCCTCTATCTGAAAATCATCTGGGTTACATTTTGTTATAAAGGTGTCACCTTTGTATGTTTTATTCAGGTTCTCCTTGGGGGAGTTTTGAGATGGTCTATTGGTGAAGAATAGAATTTGGTGCCACTGATGGGAAGGGAAGGGGATAGATAACACTGAAGATCTTGATTGTCCTAATAAAGCCAAAGAATTTATGGGTTGTCTGGAGTAATGAAGGGCTGTATCCAGAAAGGAGATAGCTCCTCCCACAGAAAATTAAATCTGTTAGTGGACTGAATGAGAGACATTTTCAAGCATTAGAATCCCATAGGGTTATATGATTCTCTAGTGGTTTCCATATGTGAGATTATTTTATCTGTTTAATGGGCGCCTCAGTAGATTTTTGAAAAAAAGATCAGAACATCAGCTGATGGTGATGAGGAGAAACAAGGCTAGGATCAGTAGCTCTACTATACCATTCAATACTTATTTTCTACAATACTCGTTATTTCTAGTATCTTTGATCTGGTGAACACTTCTGATTTTTGTTCACAGAAAAAATAAAAATCTTTGTCTATCTAGAATAGCCAACTGGGAATAGTAGCTGTCCCAATGCTCCTCATTTTTATAAAAAAAAAAAATAAAAATTGCATGAATAGCCAACTGGGAATAGTAGCTGTCCCAATGCTCTTCTCAGCAATTTCTTTTTCTTCTTCTATGGCAGGAGAAAATGGTAGTTTTACTATAAGAAAATTTGTTGAAATAAAAGCAAAATTTTTAAAGGTGGGCCAATAGGAGCAAGGAAGAAAAGCATCTCTTCTGGGCTGGAAAAGGTTTCATTGTATTCACCACAGATTAAGCCTGAATGAAGCTGGTTTACAGTCCTTGGCAACTTTGGCTGTCTAGGATTAGGCAGCTACATTACCTTAAGCGAAAGGTGTCTCCTATCAGCATGATTAATTTGTGAGATTCTCTGCCTTAATCATCAGAGACACAACTGTGCTCCTCAAACAGAAAAACTTACAAAATTGTGACATGGGGTCATGTCAGTAATATGGGATAGCCATAATGGCACACTGTGGCATGGGGGGTCATGTCAGTAATATGGGATAGCCATAATGGCACACTGTAGAAATCAAAAGAGCTGTGTTAATGATTTTATATTAGTAGCAAAAAAGATTAAGATGATTCAAGTGTTATAAAAAGAGCAAATCTTAATCTATTTTCAATACTGTTTCATCACTACAATGGAGAGCAATTGTCTTAGTGTGTATAAACATCATGCAAACTTTGTAAACTAGACCTTTTCTTTGAATATTATAAAATAAACAGATGCTTCTCTTTCTGCTCCTTTTTAATTTTGAACATTTCTGGTTAAAGTACATTTTGTTCCACAACTTGGACACATTAGGTTCAGGAGTTTGGAAGTGAAGTACCATTTTACTACATTTGTTTTCCTAAAGAGACAAAAAACCATGCAGCATGCTTAATTGGCTGAGATTGGACTGTTTTTAGAAACCAATACAATATTAAGAGCAGACAATCTCTGTAGGACAAAAATGAAGATGTAAATCATCCCCACGTGATTTGTCTGGAAATAAAAGCTATTTTGATTAGAATTAATATCTCTTCTGGACTGGAAAAGGTTTCATTGTATTCACCACAGATTAAGCCTGAATGAAGCTGAATTAAATATTAAACATATCTTTTATTTCTTGCCTGATCTATGCATCAACTATGACATTGCAGTATCCTGTATAAATGGACAGCAGATGTTAACATTAAGATAACAAGGAGATATACGTGGTTTTGACAATGAAACAATAGATCTACTACTTCCCTTATTGAAAATATAAGTATATGTAAGTGATGTTTCTGAAAATTATTCAATATTAAACGTACAGAACATTTAAAGTCACCTGGGATTTCAACATTCCACTCTTATCTCTCTAATAATAATAATCTATTTTTGTAGATAATTATCTGGAAAAGTTAAAGCACTAACAAGCTGATTATCGCTACTCCTTGCCATGTCACAAACTACTTCCCTGGAAAAGGTGTTTTTTGTTTTTTTGTTTTTTTTGAGAAGGATTGAGATTCTACAGGGTGATGCAAAGTAGCTAACATGTTTCCACTGTATTTACTTTGATTTCCAATACAGGTATACATGAAGCAGTATAAAGTATATGATGGTCAGAAACAGGAACAGGTCTATATTTATTTGGTTTGTGTTTTAATTAGAGCATATTTCAAATTCTAATGTATGTTTCATAGGAATCATTGTTAATAGGAACATAGTCACGCAGTCAGATCTTTCTAAATACATTTATCATTTTAAAATGTACTAAATATATACGTACTGTATTAAGGGAAACAATACTCACACGTACACATTACAAAAAACAAATCTTGCTAAAATACATAAATTAGGAAGAACACATAGAGTTTTCCATTGCAGATTTTTTTTAAAGCTACAAACTGATGTGCAAATGGATTAGAATGAACTTAATCTTATCAGAAATGAACTACTGCTGCAGATGTCAACAAAAATTTATTAATGAGAAACTGATCCAATCACAGAAAAAGGACTGATGATATTTTCCTCTTTTTTTAAAAAAAAAAAAATCATGTGTCTACCTATATGTATGAAACCCAGGATGACCTATGGATGCCAGTGAAGTCATGACATCTTGAACTTCTTTGGATATCACATCCTGGTCAGGCAGATTGAAACTCTCATTGCTAGAAGTCTGGAGGAGTCCAACATCAGCCTAGCTCTGAGATCCATGAACTGAGGCAGGACTATTGCTGGACAATACCAACAGATTTTGATTCAGTCTTGCTGAAGGTACATATGGTTTGCCTATTAACTCTTAGACTGAAATACCTTTGTAATTCATAAATTTCAGGAGTATCCAAAGTGACAGCAAAGATGAATTTTCTTTTTATTTATAAAAACATTATTTTGGAGATTTGATGGAGAGCAGACTTTATTGATGAATTGAGATTAAATCAAAGCTTGCTGGTTATAGAATTTGCCAACATATTTCAGGCAGATGTCAGGTAGAGGGGCGTAACTCTTTGAAATAATAAGCCAATAAATTTTACACCATTGAATGAAAAATGTTAAAGTGAATTAGAAATGCAGGGACTTCCGAAGAAGAAATGGTGAACTGAAGACAGCTCTGCTAAGAGCAGAGCCAATGAGAGTAGAAGAATGAAGTGCCAATGAGTGGACTGGCTCTTTGCAATTCCTGTCCAGAGAAGGACAGGACTTGGGATCACCCACAAGTGCTCCAAACAGTTGCTCCTCACAAGGAGACCGCAGGAGATCAGTCTTCGGCAGGTTTAGCATTCTGTGAGTTGATAGAACACCATTTTAGCCCAAATGCCTTGGCGCCTTTATGGGCATACTTTATTTTCTAATTTCTAATCACTTTGGGAAATTGCTAGTTAACTGCTTTTCAACTATTAGGAATCTTTGGATCAATGAGTTTTATAGCACTGGGTGAGTTTCCTTTGATCCTTAGTGAAATAAATTTTAAACACAAGTTTAAGGACTAAAATTGGAGGAGGGAGAAACAGCAAACTAATGATTAGAATAATGGTTTTAGAAAGTTACAAACAGATTAAGGGTTCAGAAACATTTGAAATAAGGTTTTGAAATTAATTATAACAATTCTTTCCATGACAAAAGGCTGATTTTTATGATACAATGAGTCTCATCTCACATTTGGAGCTGCAGTTTATCTGAATCTGTCACATAGGAATATTATTATCTTTTATTCTAATTGTCCTTTTTTCTGATATATGCATGCAATAAATGTTACTTTAAAGGGAAAAATAAAAATAAAATAGCTTACTTAATATGAAAATAAGGGTTGCAGAAAAGATTTTCCAAATCTAAAAAACCACATGGCTAAGTTCAGAGAAGACCCGGAGGAAAATAATGATAAGACTTCAAAGATACCATCAGCATCCTCAAGGGTGTTTTTTTTTTAAGAATAAAGATTTCAATAGACATAAATGTTGTTTATATTTCCTTTACAATGAGTCACAATCTAGCCCTGAAGTCCTTAATTAATCCTACAGCCTAGACAGAATCACTGTAGTAAACAATCTTTTTTTTTTTTTTGCAAACTAACATTGCACGAAAAAGCAGCAGCAATGGCGCAGCTATTAACATAGAAAATTGTATTCCTAATATGAGTCATCAAGAATGAACAGCTGGCTTCTGATAGCTCTCTCAGCTCTTTGACTCTCTCCTCTAAAATTAGGAGGAGAAATTGCTAAAAAAATATTGAGTCTGCCAAGATCTGTAACCTTTCCAGGATTACTGACCACAGCAAAATTTGTGATTCCCTCTGCTACTATTAGAAAAATATTGATTTCCTTTCATGTAACTAAAATGGGCTTTAAATAGCAGGGAACACATCTGCCCTATCCTGGTTTACCAGCATTTACACTTCAGAGGCAAAAAATACGTAAGCAGAAGCAGGGAACATCATAAAAGCCACAGCAGAATAATACAACAGCTTTAAATGCTTTCAAAAGACAAATCAAAAATTGTAAATCTTCTACTGTAGTGGAAACTGACCCCTTACTCCCATTCTGCATTTTGTAGAACACTGCTTATTTCTCAAGAGAATAGCATGCCTGCTGCAAGTTAATGTATATATGAATCAATAGAGATGAGAGAGACACGGAGATCAAGATATCTAGTTTTTATTTCATTTTAATTGTCGAAGAAAAAATGCATATTTCTTTTCTTTTCAACAGGGTTTAAAACAACATTTTGTTTTAGAGTGGTACATGTCATGATTCAGAAAAAGAAGAGACTGGGATGTTTGACACAAGGTTAAATTTCCTGAAATCATCTTCTCTCCTCTTCATTTTCAAATTAAAAATCATAGTCACTGTATGCATGAAAGCCCATAATTCCTCCTAAAACATCATAAAATGGAAGGACTAAAGAAGAAGTTCAGCAATTGGAGGCCGACTTTGGGGGATCATCATCATTTGTTATTTCTCTCAGTAATGAGAAGATTTAGTGGACCTAACCCAGTGTTGGCTCCACAGAGCACCTTCATAAACACACTTTCAACTCTTTAAAGCAGCCATGGCCTTTTAAAGGAACCACATGGCATTCGCAGAGGATAATTAAATGATCCTGGCTGCTTAAAAGAGATGCAATGTTTGCCTTCCTATGTTGTCTGAAGCAATTTTCTGTCAATACTTCTAAAGTTCCACATAGCTATAAAAATCGGATACAGTATGCTTCTATGCTTCATTTATATAGATCACTAAATTCAGATTTTTCTGGTACTGAATTATATAAACTCTAAAATCGGTTAAGATAAAATAGCTCTGGATTCTGCAATATGTTTTCTTTTCTTTTATGATTGCCTCATGTCCTGAAACATGTGACTAAGATTTTCATTTGATATATACTTAACTTGGAACTAAGCCTCATTAAAATCAGTTTAAATTTAGTTTTGGACAGACACGTATGGCATTCCATAGCAGAGTTAATAATATTTTATTCCATTGTGCATATGTCTTTATTTATGGGGAAGAAACATCCAGATGTCAGACACAAATCAAACATAAATGCTCAATAATATCTAAAACCAGAAATGCAATCCATCTCAAAGAACAAACAAAAAATACTATGTACCACACCATTAATCATTTTGCCCATGCAACAATATTTTCTAATAACCCTAACCTTACTACCTTACTACAGCCCTAATATGTTATTAACCTAAGAAAATCAATTATAATTGCTTCAAACCAGAATGTCATAAGAATGCTACCTGAAAAATAAGTCTTCTGGAACAGTTGCATGCCACTTTTGAATAGCTCTGTCTTTCTAAATGATTTCTATAATGATGTAGTAATATGATTTCAACTGCTTAATGTATTTACAATAGCACATGATCACAACATAAATAATGAAAGTAGTTTTATGGTGTTTTTTGCCCAGCATTCTATGAACAGTTTTTATTCATATAATGAGATAATCCTCTTTTTTTGGCTGCATTCTTCTAAACACCTGAAGCAGACTATGAGAGGAGACACACATTCAGGGGTGGGATTGAAATTTCTTAACAACTGGTTCTGTGGGCGTGGCCTAATTTGTGGGTGTGGCTTGGTGGTCATGTGACTGGGTGGGCATGGCTTGCTGACTGGGCGTGACTTGGTGGTCATATGACTGGCTGGGCGTGGCTTGGTCATGTGACTAGCTGGGCATGGCTAGTGGGTCATGTGATGGGTGGGCGTGACTAGGTGGCCATGTGTATAAGTGGTCCTTGCTTAATGGCCAGTTACTTAGCAAGTGTTCTAATTTACGACTGACCTTCCCAGAACTGTTTTTGGTGTTTTGACAACCATGCATGCGCATGCGCATGCGCGCGCACGCACACACACACACACACACACTTATGACGAGTTACAACATCCCACACAGTCTTGTGACTGAGGTTTTCTATATTTTTGCCAGTTTCCAACAATTCCTTCTGGTTTCCCACAATGGAACTGTGTATGTCAAACAGAAGAAAAAGCTGGTCTCCTGACAAAACCACAAGATAGAATGATCAGCATATGTAAAATAGGATTCATAACAATCCCATTTTGCTAATAAAAACACCACTCCATAGTAATGATTTTTTGGGTGTATAATGATTTTTTGGGTGTTTTCCAGTATATTTATTGTTTCAACAACCTGAAAAATGGTATAAGAATCATATTTTCTGTCTCATTGTTTTTAGAGGTGAAGAGATACAAACAGCAGGTTCATATTTTGGAATAGGAAAGGACCTATGGGAGCCATTATTATGACTCAATTCTAACTGTGAAAATTCTTAATTATTATCAGCTGATTCCAAATAAGTTAGTTTTGGGCAACATAATCTTAATAGTGAAAAGATAGGAAGCTATCCATTTCAAAAAATTAAGAGTGAGGCAGATTTCTTTGTCGTTTGAATAATTTGGGATGAAAATAACTGACCTCCAGTAACTATGCTAGTATAGTATAACTAATATACTATAAATCCTGTATACTATATAACAATATCAACATGTTAGCATGTTATTTAATCCATGACATCCTTTTCTTAATCCATGAGGTTTAAAACGTGTTCAAAAGAAATGGGGGAAATGTAGTCCTCCTGAGATCCAGATGACCACCTCATGTTGATGTCTGAAGAGCCATAAAGACCCAAGTCATCTACTAAGATGACATACTTTTTTTTTTCATTTTTGCTTATCACTTTAAAATGATCTGGACTTTGGGGGTTTGCTGGATTTTCTGTCTTGCTTGTTTTTTCTTTTTCTTGTTTGATTTTGTTCTCTGATGTTTCCCTCCTATTATTTTATATTATTTGGTGTATTGTGAGCCACCCAAGGTTGGATGACACCAAGTCAAACAAACAAACAAATAAATATAAATAAGTGCAAGCAAGCAATCAAGCATCGAACACAAAAGATGGAATTTAATGTTGGTAATACAGTTCTTTCTCCTCCCTATCCTCTTCCCTCACTCTTTGATATCTCCCACCACCTGAAGGATTGGATAATTGCCCCAATATTGTGATAGATACAAATATTTTTGACAGAAGACATTGCTGAAATCATTATACAATGTCCACTAAGCAGTTTTGTGTAGGCCACCACCACTTTTAATGGGACACACTGGGACACAAGTGGATAACTTCCCTCGCTAAGATGAATCTTAATTTTCTTTCTTTCTTTCTTTCTTTCTTTTTCTTTTTTGAAGTTTTCTGCCCTTCTAAAAGCATCTATGCCTGTATTAGCCAATAAATCAACAATCCAAGGAATGGCAGGTATTAGATGGATCATAGACCAATTGATTGAAAAACAGACAGGTAATCCAGAGGAGGAAATTCTTGGTTTGTGTTTTACATAGAAGCAGGTCTAAAAGTATATTTTTGGAGTAGCTATGAGCTCACTACTACATACAGAGTTAATATCTGAGTTAATATTCACCATATCTGAGAAATACCAATTGGCACAGCTTGTAGCTACGATAGCAGCTTCATGGTCTATGTGAAATTTATCAGTTAGAGACCTCTTTCAATGGGTCAGTCAGTGTCTCGGATTACTATAACATGATATAAGAACATGTTGATACAAAAAAAAAAAAAAAACACCTATGAGCTGTTTATATGTTTTGATTGTAGAAGCAAAAAACAATTGAAAGGGTGATGTATTATAATGGCCAATTTTTAAGTGATTCATAGAACATAAGTTTTATAGACAACATCAAAAAGAGAAGTAGCATTTTCCAAACTTTAGTTGATGGCATCACCAGCAAGAAAGCAAGTAGAGTTTCATCCATACTAGAGAAAAAGATGTATAGGACCAACATTTTTTCATTGTTGGGCTTGTTCTATGCTTCCCTGGGAGATGTACTTGGCCCCCATTGTTCGGCACTTTTTAAAATGGACATTTGGGCAACCTGTAATTATGCTTAAACTACTTTTTATTAGCTTTAGTGGAGATTTTACTGCATTTTACAGTTTTTGTTGTATAGCATCTTGAACCTTATGAAAAGGAAGTACAAATATGTTGCAAAATAAATGTAAACATAAATAAAATGAGAGGGGCACAGTATGAGGTACTCCCACCCCGAGCAGCCTAGATACCATATCATGCTTATTTTCATTACATTTTATTAGCTCTCTCAACCAGTAATTTAGGTTCTTTGCAATTTACTATGAATGTCTTTACTTAAACTGTGGGAAAATTGCACAAGAAGAAAAACCCCAAAAGGATAATGATTTTTGGCTGACTTAATAATAGCTTTACAATGTAGTATGCTACCAGCTGTTTCTCCAGTAATGTTTAAAATAGCTTTTTAAGCAGGAGTGAAACTGGAGTGAAACTGATCTGAAATATGATTTTCTTTCCATTTAAACAAGAGACTCATATTGGAATAAGTCATCAATGAAAACATGAATTAGTGGTGACTATACAAGTTTTGTTTACTTCCTACAAGTAGAACAGAGCCATGGCTTGCCCATGAAAACTGGCTGAAAATTTTAGTAAATTATCACACTATTATGATTTATAATGTGCCAACCTTAATATGATGAAACAGAAGTCATAGAATCTTCTTCCAGGATGTTAGAAGACAATTTGGAATTTTGTGTGCACTTGTGCTGATATGATGACTAAGCTAAAATGGAAAATGAACTTAATATAATCACTTGTTACTCATTTAGATCTTATTCAAAGCCAGTTCTTCAATGGTCTCTCCCTCTATAGAACAGAATAGAATAAAAGAGTTGGATGGGACCTTGGAGGTCTTCTAGTCCAACCCCCTGCTCAGGCAGGAAACTCTATACCATTTCAGACAAATGGCTGTCCAACCACTTCTTAAAAACTTCCAGCGTTGGAGCATTCACATCTTCTGGAGGCAAGTTATTCCACTGATTAATCATGATTACTAAGCTATGTGGGTCCACCAATTAGTCCAAGTACATAGATTTTCTAGAAATAGATAGTCTGTAAAAATCTGCAGGTCTTTTTCTTCCATTTTACCAAGACCAAATACTTCAAATTTAAATTTTCTCCAGGAAAGTGATGAAAAACACTCTTGGAAACTATTTATATTGTGAATCAGAAGTAGCTTGATAGGGTTTTTATTGACTAATCAATTCTGTGAAAAGGTGCAGGTTTATTGCTCACAAAACTTTATACCTTTCAGTAAAATAAGTTGGTCCAAAAAGGTGCTACTCCTTTTCCACCTAGATTTTGGCTATCATTTTGGCTGTCCTTCTACAATGCTTGTACTATGGTGGCCAAGATGATCTAAGTTTGAGGAAAGACATTTTAGAAGGTGGCCTTGAGGGTGACAAAAAGGGGGGGCATGAAGGTTGTAGCATATTCTCACTTTTGGCAACAAGGTATTCCATTTCAAAATAACTTTAAAACAATTATTTCATTAAATATTTTAACTGCAAAGCAGATGATGCATGAATAAATGTTCTTTAATAATATCATATTGCTCCTTGTGTTGTAGCGCAGATGTGTAACATACGATCCTAGAGCTGAGGAGTATAATATGTGTCATTCATTCATGTTAAGGCATCTAAGAGTCACACAACAAGGGCCCCAATTTAAATGCTAATGTAATGTAAATAAAGGACAATTATGTCATAAAAAACAAGGACATAAGGAAGAGGTGCTAGATTAGCTGCTTAAAATGTATGGAATGTTTTTTTTTTGAACTGTTAACATATCTGAGGTGTTGGTTTTATAGGAAAGTAAACAGTTTGATCTAAAGCACCACTTGCAAGACTCTAGTGGCAATCCCCTTCAGCACGGATGCTGAGAAAGTGCAGGTATATTTCCCATGTCTTACGTTTCAGGAATAAACTCACTGAAGGTTTTTTTTTTTTTTTTGCAAGTTCCAATTTAACTTATTTTGAATGTCATCTTGTAATTATTATGGGATTTGGATGCATGTTTGCAATTAAAACTTGAAAACTACATGAAAACTTTAAACATGTTATAAGAAAGCAATATATATTATGTAAGTCCTTTTTGTTACTTTGGCAATATTATGTATGCTCAGTGTTCTGGCTAAGATCAAGTGTGGTACTGCATAGAAAAAGAAAAAAGAAATTTGTAACATGAAACAGCTACATGATGTTTAGGCAGTGCAGAAGAAGGTCATGTGGTGTTTATTACCTGATGAATGTTTTAATTTAGTGACATGATATTAAACTAGGGAGTCAGGAATTCCAAGAAAACACTTCAGCCAAAAGCTGAATCTACTACTAATAAAGTTTGTTCTCTTAAGTGTTAGTTCTTCTTCTTTTGTATTTTAACTTCTTTTGTATTTTAACCTTGGTCCAAATGTGACTGAAGAAAGAATCTTTTCATGCCATCATTTCAGCAAAACCAATCCAGCTAAATATACATACTTTGAAATTGCACTTGCATATTGGGAAATAAAGCTGCTGAACACTAGATATTTGGAAAACCAATATCATGTCTTTTATTTATGAAAATTAGAATTATCAAAATAAATAGGATGAAGCTTACCCAGTATTATAAAGGTGAATTGACAATTGGAATCATTTATGGCTGATAATAACAAAAGCAAGAACTGGGTTGCTATTCTTTAAAGAATAATTCTTTGTTTCACATATCTGCTCTGCCTTTTGGGAAGTGATCCCTGACTAACCTCCAATTTACTGTTGGAATGACTTCCAGCACATTAGCGGCCATGAAAACCTATACCCTATGACCTCCAATTTGCTTGTCTTGCCTCCCAATAAGTTTTTCCCAATGTAGACCCCCCAGATGCATTGGATCAAGTTTCATAATTTTCCACCAGTAGTTTAGTCACACTATCTTGAAACTAAGGCACTGAAGCTTCACTGGAGAACCTCTCAATTCCCTTTCTGCTCCATAGATGCTCCGATCCAAATTTCCCTGTCTCTTTCCTACATTGGAATAATTCTCCTTTTTACTAGCAGCATCTTCTTTCCCTTCAAGAATACAGCCAAATGGTAGTGCTCTAGATAACAGACAAAGGCAATGGTGATAGACTGGGCCACACCAGATGGGTGGCCCAGTCTATCACCATTGCATTTATCTCTGTTCATTATCAGATATTTCCGTCCCCTGTTTCACCCCTTTTAACAATTATATTTCTTTCCTCTCACTGTTTAGTATCATGAATAGATTTCACATTTAGAAACACCTGTTTATTCACATGTGAACCTTGAACTTTTGTGTCTGTGTTTTTTTAATTTGTTAAGATTTAATTCTATACTGTGACTTATAATTGATTTTGGCAGAGAGATCTGTATGTATTAGCTTAAAGGTACAATCAATCGCTCATGAGATTTTGGAACAAGAATGGACTAATTTAAACAAATGTTATCTTGCCTGTGGTTACAAATAAGTGCTTGAAGTATTAAGCTGGTCAGAGCAGCCCTGCATTTTCTAAAACTGTAAACCTGTATGAATGGGTAAAAACAAACTTTAAAAATGTAGTTCATCATACAAACAGGTCCTATTTTATTTCTCCCTCTACAGTTCTTTTTTTTTGAACAATGAACAAAATAGAAAGAGTTACACTCTAAGAGAGTTCAGTATACATAGCAAATTCTTTTACATCACTTTTAATCATGATTGCTAAAACCCAAGTCATTTCAATTTACCCACTTTTAAAACAAAAGAGATTTATGATAATAACCTTAAGGCATATCAGCATGTCAAGTTGCCCCATGACAAGTACAGGCCATCAACCATTTATGGAAGACAGGAATGGATGCTGTCATCTTCTACTTGCCCCAGCCCACCACAACACAGCCCTCACCCATGTTTTTCCACCTTGAGTCGAAAGTAGCATTCTTCAGCTATTTAATTTACCTGCTGCATTTCCATTCCTTTTAAGGAAACCCTTGCTTTTTTTATTGGCAACTGTAGTGAAGCAAGAATACCCCTTCCTGGGTCACTTACCTTGTCGATCTACTGCTCAGATAAATGTTGTAAGTAAAAAACTACTGAGAAACTGCTGAAATAAAAGTTATAACAGACCCAATGAAGCTAAATCTGGGGAAACAACACAACTAGTTGCCTGACCAGACTGATTTCTGACTGACCAGAAATCTGGCTAGCTGCTCAGTGGGAAATTTCTAACAACCTCAAGTAGTCTCTATTTCATTTGCATGATAAAATAAATGTAGGCAATAGACATACTTAATGAATAATTAGCAAATGAAATTATTTGACAGACTGAAACAGTACTGAAGAACTCTGGCCAGAAAACTTTACTTTTGTAATATCAGTTTTCTAGACTTCTACACTTGGCTTTCAGTGCAGCACTTGGGGCCCAATTTGCCCATAGTTCTTTCTTAGTGTCCACTGAGACTCCCTACCTCACCTAAAAATCAAAGGACAAAACAGCAATCATTACATTCACCACATGCTGTCAAAATTCCAAGTATGCCTATAAACACAAACACCTGACAAAAATTGGGGATTCTAAGGATAAACTACTGGCAACTTCTTTATATTTTTATTAGCATGAAAACTGGGTTAACTAATGTAAGAATATTGAACAATCGTTGCTTACAGAACACTATGAGGCCAGAATAACTGTGTTAAGGGTAGATTTGGGGTTGGTGTTTTCCCCCCTGAAAAACCACAATAAAGATGCTAGTACCTCAACAAAGATATTTTGATACTTTTGCAGCAGTCAGTTAATCTATTTACTGTACATTTCTATTATTTATTTTGTGAACTTCAAATAAATTAATTAAAAGGCAAATAGAAGCAATAGCTGTTCTGATAGATATAAGGCAAATTGCCAGTTAGGTATGAGATCAATGGGCAAATTAATGAGTTGTGAAGAATCTTTTTCATAGTACAATCTGGGAATAAGTTAGTAAAAGTAAACAAGCAGTCTAGACATGCAGAAGAAATACCTCATTATTATTTCTAGAAATGATAAGTTCATATAGAAACCATCTGTCAAATGTATATTTTTTAAAAAAACCACCCCATGTAAATGCTTTGGGAAAGTTGCAAATCTTAAGATACTGATTCCTGATCGGATCAGCTTACAGGAAGTGACCTGGTGGCCTACCCACCCTAGCTGTTTGTTCTTTGAAGTCATGGAGCCTTTTTAAAATGTTGGGCAGCATGTTTTTCTGAAAACTAGATTGTGACCTTTTCTAAGCAATGCAGTAGTAAACTGGACAGTTCCCATGCTGATAGTATTACTCTACTACCAGATCAATGTAAACTGAAACATCACTTATTTTCTAAATGCCAGAAGTAACAAATGTAATGGCTCATCCTGAAAGTCTCTTTCCTCCTGTATTTTAACTAGCAGCTGCAGACCAACACCCCAGGCATGATGATGCGCAAATGACAAAGTGTGCATTGTGACATTATGATGTAAGTTCTACTTGCATCATGATTTCACACATAACTATGTAAGGGGCAATTTTTGCCTTGTGATATTGGACTCTGCACATTTGGTCCCTTGTCCCCACTCCAGCCCCACAAATGCTTATGCCATCTGAACAAGCAGATCAGTGGCACAGTGGTTAGTATGCAGCATTTCAAGCTAATTCTGCCAATTACCAGAAGTTCAATTCTCACCGGCTCAAGATTGACTCCACCCAGCCTTCCAAGGTCAGTAAAATGAGGACCCAAATTGTTGGGGGCAATATGCTGATTGTATAAACCACTTAGACAGAGCTGCTAAGCACTGTAAAGTGGTATGTAAGTCTAAGTGCTATGGAGGATGATTGTGATGCATCATAATCCTTTGTAGGCAAAGCAACAGGAAAATTTAACTTGCTAAATTAATTAATCTTCCACAAAAGTACAAATCTATAACAAATATTTTGTGAGATATAACCAAAGAAGATCAAAGATAATATAAAGGTGTACCAGAAGAGGTAAGTTATTTACTTATTTACTTTTATACAAGTGTTTCAGCGCTACCATATTTCAAGCAATTACAGGATTAAATATAACACATTCATAAACATGTACAATGTAGCTAAGAGAATTCTAATTTTATTGCTGTTAGAAAAATAAATAAATCTGTATCACATTTTCTGATTTACAGTAAAGTTAGAAACCACTGAGTATCAGTTCTTTAACTGATTGTCCCATACTAATGGTCTTTAGTCATCTGGGAGAATAATTCTCAAGTGCTTGATGTAGTGTAGATTGCTACCTTTAATCCATTGATACAGGTGCAGCTGAGTTGAAACACACACATTAACTACATATTTGCTAGAGCTGTCACAGGAACACAGCACTGTGGAATAAAAGAAGATTCCCAGATGTCTAGCAGAACAGACATTCAATGAATTATCCTCTGTCTAACAAAAATTGCTTTGCCAATTAAAAAAAACAGAAAAGCATGTGGACCTTGGAAGAAATAAGTAAAAAAAAAATCATGTTGATTTCTGATGGTTTCTGATTTCAATTACTAATTTATTTTTAAAAAGATCTCCAACTTCATTAATTCATATTAAACAACTCTCCTGGATTAAATTTCCAACTTATCTTTGTAAAACAAATGTGTTTAATCAGAAAATTGAAAAAGCATATAATTAAATCCCTATTGGAGAACTGAAAGATAGGTCTTATCTGGAATAGAGTAAAGCTCAAAGTAACCTATGCCTGATTTTGCACAATAATCATATCTTTACAAGTCAATTAAAAAGGCCTGATTATCAACCCCCCTCTCCCGTGGTTGCTGCTCCTAGCTCCCCCTCCCCAAAACTGCACCTGGAATTCAGATGCCTCAAAACATGAGGTTTCATTTAGTTGCCATAGTTGATGACAGGTCTAGTTTCCATGTCTAATTGCCCTTTAAAGCCACCTAAACTAGAAGTATGCTTAACTATGTATTTTAAATAACAAACAATGCCATAACATACAGAGATATTGTATAGTAAAATTCTACTGATAAATATCAGTTGTTTGCTTAACAAATCTTAAAGTCTTGATGTATTATTTCCAGATTTGCAGTTACAAGGTATTTGTTTTTTATTTCTTTTCAGCATGGATTTTTATTGTTTTATCCACAGTAATAATGAATTTTAAATAGCTGAGTTACAATAAGCAAGATATAACTCATAATAAAAAAAACTTAGAAAGCTTTTCTTAAATCACAGAAGTAATGTGTTTTAAAGTCGAGGCAACTTGACAGTTGAAGGTGATTTCCTGGTCACACTATAAATGTTAAAAAGATACTGTTTTAGGCAATGTGCATAACATGGGAACCTCTCTTCTTACTTTGTCCTTTAAAATCCATATTTCAGACAAGTTAGTACTTAGTACTGAGACAATACTGAATGTCTTTCTGCCAATGGATTTATTGTAGTGAGTTGCTAGAAAGAGTTTGTTGACTTAGAAAAGTCATAACAAATCTTCATTTGCACTGAAGGCAAATTACTATTTGGTGTTTTTTTTTAATCCATAGGTCTAATTGACAATGAAAAGTTATGGACTATGATCAGTAATAATATGATTAAGAATAAATTATTTGCCCTCTGAAATTAATATGCTTTTTTTGTATGTGAGTATGTGTAAAAACATTAATATCTCGTGTGTATTGTTCTTTTCTACAGATTTCCTTATAACAGCAAAACATCTCTCTCATCTCCTTAGAGTCAATACTGATCCTTCCATGTGGTTTTGGACACATAACACAATGCAATACACAAATATTTGAAATATGAGAGAGGACGAATGTATGAGAGCAAAACAACAAACCCTAATATGGAATGTATTAAAATGTTTACTTAAGGAATGCAATACTACAGCGTCATCTTCAAAGAAGATGAGCTTCATTACATTAGTAATGTAAAGGACTTGTGTGGCTCTGAAAACCTTGAGAGATTTGGGGGATTTCAGATGAAATGCGTGAAATCATTCATTTTTACTTCACATTTTAAAAGAATAATCAGAAATGGGGCCAGTCTAACTTTGAGGAAGTAAAAGGTTGGAGGAAAGAACTTATCTACTGTGCTTCTTTTAAGGAGGGATGTGATAAAAAGCATCAAATGATAGCTAGAATCATTCATCATCTGGGAGACAGTGGCCTCTCATACCTCCTGGCTCCCAAATATTTAGCATTTTAAAAGCAAGGATTGTCAGCCAGTGAACCTTCAAATGTTGCTGACCTATAGATTCCACTGCTGGTTATGTTCCTGAAAGCATTAGTTGAAAAACATCTGGAGAGCCACAGTTTCTCTCTTCTTTATTTGAAAGGTTTAAGATTTAGCACAGAGAATCAGACCCAGAAACAAACCAGAAGCTAGTGTGGCTAATGCATGAGAAAAATATTGTACACTCAGAAGCACATTAATTATTTAACTTTGTATTTTATATAGCAACTTTTATCCTTAAAATATTCTCTGATCCAGCATATTGAGATGCATTTAACCTATGTGTCATTTGTAAGATATAGTGAAGAAAATAATCCAGATCATCTGCAATTAATTCAATGAACATGGACAGAATTTTGTGTCCTATATGTCAATGTCTATGAGTAACACCAGCAACTTTGAGAAGTTTAAAAGGGCAAAGGTGTACTTAATCATATAAAGTAGGTAATCCTTGACTTTTACAACCACAATGGAATCCAGAATTTCATTTGTAAGTCATTGCGGTCATAAGTTGAGGGACCATGTGACTGGGATCCAATTTTATGACTGTTGTTACAAAATTTATTAAATTTATATGCCACCCAAATTTCAGTGACACTTTGAGAGGGATGATAGTTTCTTGCCTATGACTATTCTCAAAGTGTCATTCTACTGAAACTAAAAAAAATCCACAACCCAGTATCATTCCACTGCAAATAAATAGATTTTACAATATTGATCCTTATATGTACCATTGAAAACTGATATTGAACACAACAATAAACTCCCAGTTGAAAAGAGAAAAACTAGACCTGGGAGACCATGCAAGAGTATCTTCTGATTATGCAAACATCTCCTAGCAAAGCTCAGAGAATTCAAAAAGGAAATGATGGCTTCTGAAGTTTATTATTTCCCATTGTAGTGAATGTGTTTATTTTGCACTGCTGTTTAGATGCACACTATTTCTTTTCCTAGAACATTAGATAAATAAGGTTTTTTCTTTCCTGAGACCTCTGCAAACACTTCTGGTTGTGAGTGCACAAGCAATAAGTACCAGATTCCACCCTGGGTGGTTCTGAGACAATGTCTGCTCATCAAGGACATAGTTTTATCTGATGCCAAAAAGGAAAAAGGTTGGGAGGGACAAAGAGTGTTTTAAATCCACATCTTCTCTTTTTCTAGTTTTTTTTTGCCTCTCGGCTGTAATGCAGTAATTTTTCCTTATGTCCATTTGTGCCATGAGTTTCACACCAAAGACCGTTTTATTAAACCCAATGTGAAATTTAAATCAGCAATCTGCGTTTTTGTTTCACAGTGACGAGCTGAACCAAATAGATTAAGTATGGTCATTAAAAATCTTACAAAATATTTTCCCAGTTCTTAAAAAGAAAAAGTTGGTCTGCGTGGGAAACACATTTGAAATTACAAGAAGAACCAGATCTGAAAAAAGAAAATTATCTCACTATCAGAAATCTAAGCCCAGAGGGGAAAAGAACATACAGTAGATTTTACTGTAAACACATATGCACAATATACACATATTAACATGTTTATTTCATCATTCTACTTTGGGATGTCATTTTTGGTCAGAGGTTTAGTATCTAAAATGTTAGTGTCAAATTGGATTGAATCAAAATACAATTATCATTTTAAAAGGTTGTGTACAGTGTAATCCCTCTGGTAGTACAGTCCAATAAAATAACCACTAAATATATTCATCATTGACCACAGGGCAGGGATGAAAAGACCAAAGCTTGACCACAAAAATGCATTGTACTTCATTTTGTTCTGCATTTATTATTTTTATTCACTGGAAATAGCTTTTACATTTCATCAGTTCATCTTAAAATAGAAATAAAAAAGAAAAGAAACTGCTACTGGTGAGGAAAAGATTAAGCCTAATAAAATGACAAAAACCTGACTACATAAAAAAAACCTAGTTATTATAAAAAAGTATGGAACAACAAACAAAGAAGATATGAGAAACAAAATATTATACCATGACTAAATATGATATGAAACAATGAAATAAAATAAAATGCCAGAAACAATTTTGAGATCAGTTTGCTAAGTACCAAAATTTGATATTTCAAGTATTAAGAAGTTACTTTTATAACATCCTAGAATATGCTTAGTTACACAAAGCACTAAGTTATGATTAATTAAATAAATGAAACTGCTTGGAATTCACACATGTAGGCTATTAACTATGATGCACCAACTATGACACAGCATCACCTAACTTTGGCAGCTTTTAAAAAAGTTAAATAGAGTTGGATCTAGTTGGCACTTGCATGGCGCTTTAACTATCTGCACCTGCCTAATCACCAACCTCTGTGTATTTTATTGTAGTTATTTATTGAAGTAAAGCTGGAATTCTTGAGAGATAAGACTACAGTTGAGACCGCAGGGTATTAGACTGCCTTGTAGCATACTTATATTCTTGGTTTTAATTAATCAAGTATGTTTTTTAAATCCTTAATGTTGAAGAAATGTTTTTCACATTAACATATTTTGTGTTATCACTTGTTTGCTTAGAGGAGGTGCCAAATATTTTTGCTAGCATTTTAGATTTACTTTTCAGCCCAAACAAACTGCTAACCTGAAATGGACAAGCACATTCATTGTATATAATTCTAACTGTCCAAGTACAAAATAGACTAGGTTATGGAATGGAAGCAGTTTTAAGATTAGATGCTATGTTGTTTTTGTTATTGTGCTTTTGTGGGTCATCAGAACTTAAATTTTGTCTTACTTATGGAAACAGAGCCTTCAAAAGAACTGGCAGATTAATTTGGCAGAAAACATAAGAAAATGAACAAAAGGAAATGTCTTCCCTTTTATACCCCTTGGCACTTTTAACTTTTAAATTTATAAAAATCCCAGGAATGAAAATAAGGATTATATGTCCTCGCAGAAGTAGACCAGGCAAAGTCTAGCACATGGAGGATATTTCCCTGCTAAAGCCTGCCACCTAATCGGTCCCTTGTGGGAGAAGGGAGACTTTCAGAGGCATCCTTCACTCAACTCCAGATGGCTTACATTATCTAAAGATGAAGTCCTGGAGTACTTTGAGGGACAGCATTGATTTTATTACAGTTAAAATTACAATGACAAATTTTATTCTCTTATAGGAGCAGCATCAACCTCCTCTATCCTATGAAAATCTGATGAAACATCAAAAACGAATGCAAAAAAGGCTTATTTTCCTAGATGACATCCAGAATAGATATAGGGAGTAAGACATTGTCTTAAAAACGAAAGAGGGCATAGTCAGTGCACAAAGTATATCGTACCATTGCAGCATAAAGTTACTGTATGCAAATAATTAACATATATTTATTGCCTGGCTGGCAAGAGAGATTTTTCTATTCTGTCAGGCGGTATTCCAGAAATGCATCCAAATTTGGAATTTAAAATTGATTTAACTTCAAGAATGAGAAACTTCTGACTACGTTTTAGTAAAGAAGCATATAATAACTTTGTAAAGGAGATTGTTTTGGATTCAATACCATGCAGATCAGAGGTGGTATTCAGCAGGTTTTGACCAGTTCTGGAGAACCAGTAGCGGAAATTTTGAGAAGTTTGGACAACTGGCAAATACCACCTCTGACTGGAGATTTTATAGTATCCTTCCCCTGCCATGCCCACCAAGTCACCAACACAGAACCAGTAGGAAAAAATTTGAATCCCACCAATGATGCAGATGATAGTAATATTGGCTTGTTTCTAAACTCCCATGATACTTTTAAACTCCTATAACTTTAAAGTTATGCATAGAATGGTTTTGTGTGTCTTTTTTTAAAAAAATAAAGCTGACTTCAGATTTTTGCCATATGGTAATAGCAGATAATTAAAAACAACTACCAGGCTGTAATTTATTAGATACACGATCTATTCCAAAACAAATATGTATAGATTTTCTAACCCTACTTACAGTAAGCCTCCAAATTAGGGCATATAGTACATTAGGCAGGGCTAACTATACGATCATTAATTTAAATGACCAATACCAACTCCTGCCTGTAAAAAGAGCATTTAAAATACAAATACAATAAATATAAATAATAAATATGAACCAAGACAAAAAAACAATGAATAAAAGCAATAAGTAGCTGTGTTTTCAAAAAGCCACAAAAGTAATTTTAGACCAATTATATTTTTATTTTATTTTACTTTATTTTATTTCTGCTCATTTTGTGGTATGCAACTCTGGGCAACTGACAACAGTAATAAAAATGCAAACAGTACACGAAAAGAAAGGAAAAAAATATCCATAATTGTACTCAATCATCATTTCAACATCTGAGCTCCAACCTCACTTTTCCAGTGCCTGAAGAAAATGCCAGCTCTTCACCAATTTACTGAAGATTAAGTAGGTGGCGGTCTGCTGGATCTTATGTGAAAAGTGTTCCACAAGGTAGGGGGCTGCTGCAAAAAAGACACACTTCCTAGATCTGATTACCTGGCAACATTTAAGGAAAGGGACCTGGAGTGTGCACACACTGTCCAATCTATAACATGTGCACAGCCAAGAAGAGCCAAGGCATGAATGATCATGACCAAGGCCTCCTGGTTGAGGGATGGGCACAATTAGTGCACAAGATGTAGCTGTGAAAACACTCCCCTAGCTGTGGCTGAAGCTGCCACCAGATTCTTGAGCAGGAGTTGCAAGTCCAGGTAGACCCCCAAAATGCAATGTCTGGGGAAATGTTACTCCACTGATAGTCAAAGATAAAATGCCACTAAACTCGGGGAGCCAAAATCTAAAATCACTTCATCTTGATGAGGTTGAGCTTCAGCCAGTTCCTCCTCATCCAGATCCACAGAGCCTCCAGGCACTGGGTCAGCTAATTATATAATGCTTTCTTATTGCCTGCAGCTCTTCAATGAATTCGTATACCTAGCAATGATTCCAAGATGGTAAGTATTTGAAAAGAATTTTGAGTAATATGGAATGCACATAATAATTAGACTTATAGCACAGTATAGGGTTCTGATTTCATTTTCTCTAGATCAGTGGCCCCCAACCTGGTGCCAGTCTGGATGGGGAAGGGTATAGTTTTGTGTGCAATCTAGATCCTGTGCATGCTTCGCTCATCACATGATCTGATTCCTAACAAGCCATGTACTGGTGCTGGACCATGGACTGGGTTGGAGCCCTGCTCTAGATGGTAAACAGAATCCTACATATAACCTATTTATTCAACTTACTTCAGTCTTATATTAAATTAGAAGAAGGAATGAGGTACAGCACAATCAGCTTTGCAAGATTCTTTATAATAGACAATCTCAATAAAGGTTCAAGTTTTCTTACTAAGCTGCTTTCTGCTTTGGTCTACCTAGTATGTCTGATGATAGAAGATATACTTTGAAAATATTTCAAGTAATTCAAAATAGGCAATCTAGCCAATACAAACATATTATTCTAGTTCTTCTCCATATACATTGGCTGCCAGTCAATTGCTGGACCTCATTCCAAGTAGTGCAGTAGTAGTGCAGTGCAGTGCAGTGCAGTGCAGTGCAGTGCAGTGCAGTGCAGTCTGGTCTAGTCTAGTCTTTAAACCTTTAAGCCTTAAGACCAGGTTACCTGAAAGAGTGTCTGAGCCCATATACTTAAATAGTCTGTCTTACAGATTCTCTCAAAAAGGGGGTGGGATGGCCTCTGCAAGAGGGAGAGACTTTTTGGTAGTGGCATTCCATGTATGGAATTCCCATGGCTTGATTAGCACCCACACTAACATCATTTCAGTGGCAAGTGAAGAATTCTTTTATTTTTCCAAGTTTTAACCTAACTTTTAATTTTTAGCTGTTGAATGATGCAGTGCAAATGCCTAATTTATGTGGTGTTTTTATTTATTCATTCTTCTCTAATGTTATTACTGAGACTTCAGTTTGAAATTGCATTGGCATGCTTAATGGCAAAACTATTTCAGTACAATAAAACAAATAGTGTTTAGAAATGAAAAATAATCAGTGTTCCAAAATACATAAGATTTGACTTAATTTTTTTGTGTTAAATTCATATCCCTCCTTCAAAATCTATCTTCAGGAAGTAAGTACCAGATGTTTACAAATATTTGCAGGTGGCACAAACAACATGCTTCACTTGACTTCAATAACAGAATAAATTGCTTTTGGGATAATCAAAGTCAGAGAATGGCCAATATGAAACTGTGTTCTGACTCAGCTTCTGTTCTAATGGCATACCATGCGTTGCAGCAGGAATCATCCATCAGACTGACCTGTCATCACCATCATCCATCATCATCTCTAATAGTTACAAAGTATAACAACTAACTAAAACCAACCAATTTTCAGTCAACAAAACACCAAATTAATTAAAACTGCTGTGCCATTGCCTGTCAAAACTGCCAATAAAATAATTAAAGGGAATAAAACCCTACATGACAATTAAAACCTATCTATTATTTGTCAAACCAAGAATGCTATTTTACAGAATTAGGCTATGGTCAATTTCTTTCTTTTAATCAAGACTGAAATAAATGTAAGGTTTAATTTGAAGAAATCTAAGGAACTAATTACCTAATATAACATCCGCTCTGCCCTGAAAGCAAGAAGCTACAGTCAAAAGTTTCCATGAGGTTCCATGAACCACACACCCACACTTGGAAAATTAGATAAGAAAAATGATACAGATTATTGCAACATAAGACCCTGATTGAAAACAAAAATAATACTGAGCCCTTGGTCTCATAAGTGTCAAGATTGATAGAAGCCAGCAAAGAAAAGTGAGTTGCATACCAAAGCATATTAACACCTAGTAGATTTGTTACAACAGTGCAGGCATAAAATGACCAAAACTTGCACCAGGAGCCTCACTGCATAAATAATCAGAAAGTAGTGGATTCATCAGATGGAAATTAAGGATTTTGTGTTACTGCCAGAAATGATTGCAAGGACAGCCTATTATTCTCTGTTACCTCGAAGATCAAGAACTGAAACCCAAGTCAGTGAACAGCTCTAGTGAATGATCTATCTTGGAAACTGAATTTGGAAAGCTTTTGACCAACTCTGGTGAGTACCTACTATGAGGGGCCATACCCATCATATGGAGTTGCCAACCAAAAAATAAAATGGAAGTTATTCAAAAAAGAGGAAAACCAGGAAAGGCAAAGCTACTAACGACCAAGATGTTTGGCCGAGACTGAAGGATTTGATGATCCAAGGACAGATTTTGCAACATCACTACAAGTGACCAATTCAGGTATCATTTTACACCTGAGGTAGATAGTTCAGCTTAATGGAATGTCCTGCCCAGAACCTGTACTGAAGGGGGTCCCTGCGGTGCACGTTAGAAATATAGACTGTAAAATGTGTGAGGAAAATAGGGTCAGAGTCATAAGCAGGATGAAATTGGGCACCAATAAGGGGCTATAGATAGCAGTCCTCCTGAAAAGATGATGAGCTAGTCCTTACAAATATAAGCCAAAAGCATTTGTAGTTTATGTGTAATGCGGGAAGAAAACTACTATCTATTCCATCTCCTCTACCATTAGAACTACCATTAGAACTATAGTAAATGATAGGGCTACTTGTTTGGCACTGGCATATTCCCAGGCTAAAATCTGAGGCTGTTATTTTGGAATTCAGACAAGTGGTCTCTGATTCAAGACATCAAGAAGACTAACTACACTTCTTTGCTTAGGCACTACATTCATCTAAAAGTGACAGGATTTACTTAGATGTTTACATTCAACTAAATAAAGCTAAAGAAAATCAGTGTAATTGAATACAAACCTACTTATTCAACTGGAAAAAAACTTCTACTTAAAAAAAACCTAAGACTTTTCCTTACATCTTTCCTTTTTTAAAATAAAGTAAACCAAGGACCAAATACGTTTTTTTAAAAAAAACACATTGAAATTGGTGTTGTTTGTGTAAATTAAATTGGTTATTCAAGCGCCTTCTGCAAATTAGTCTTTAACTTACGATATTTATTTTTTTAAGTCCCTCTAGGCTGCCTCTTTTTATATAATGTGTATTTAGAACTCATGACTGTTATTGATGGGGCTAATGTTATAGCTTTGCCTAGATACATTATCTCCTCTTTATTTATTAAAAATCAGAAAGCAAAATAAGGACAGCAGCAGTTATTTAAAATTATTTTGTAGTTTCTCAAACATTATTCCCAGCCACTAATAAATGTCAAATGAGAAATCACATGACATCTCCTATCCAAAAGCTGATATGGCCAATGAATGAATGTTAAAACAAACCACCTGGACATCTGCACAGAGACCTCTCAACACTTATTCAACACTTATCAGTTAAGGAATCCCTATGATCACAAACATCAACTTATGCCTATTCAAATAGAAAATAAGATCCACTTAGCATTCTAGAAAAAAGGAAATTAACTGCAATCATTAAAGGAGTAAAAAGTAAAATTACTGTGTGTCATATACACTCATATGAACCTTTCAAATACATGTATATTGGATTACAGCTACTAGATTTCCCACAAAACAGGCTAAAACAATCAAAATACTCTTTATTTCAGACTGTTATATTGTTATATTATTATTTGCCTTATTTGATGTGTACTGCATTTGTAATAAGTACAATCTATCTTTTTCTATCTTGCCCTCATTCTGACTAGTTGATCTAGTTTACAGCTGTTAAGTAGAATTATAATTTTACCTTTTATTTTATAGCTACAACCTAACACTTTTCTTTCTATAAACTATCCTGTCTAATCATCAAAACCACAAATCATAAATTCTATTTACTATTTCATGCAAAAAGTCTATAAGGGGTTTCCAGTCAGCAATAAATGTAAATATTGTCTTTTCTCTGATTAAAGAAGTCAATTTAGCCATCTCAGCAAGTTCCATCATCTGAACCAACCATTCCTCCATTATGAGTAATGCTGAATCTTTCCATCTTTGTGTATGTAATAATCTTGCTGCAGTTATCATGTACAAAAACAACGTTCCATAACTTTTTTTCCCCGACAGTTTGTCCATCATTTCCCTAAAGAAAACCTCAAATCTCAATTGTTTATTAATCTGTAAAATTCTCTGAACAAGAAAGTGTATATATTTGAATCAGAATTTTTTAGCTATTTACACCAAACATGATAAAATGTCCCTTCTTGTTGTTCATGTTTCCATCATAAATTTGAATTCCTTTTATAAATTCTAGACAATTTCTCTGGTGACATGTACCAACGTTTTATGAAATGCTCTTTAAAACAGCATATATTTCCCCTCTGTCTACAATGGGAATATATTTTCCCATTGTTCCATGTGTATATTATAGCCAGCATTTTAGCCCACTTGTTCACTTGTTCTTCTGTTTCAAATTTTAATAAAAAATTATATGTTTTAGCAATTACATGTTCATCATTTCTACACAATTCAGTTTCAGACTCAATCTTACAATGTTCAAAACCATAAATACCTTTGCCTAGTTTAAACCTAATAACTATTAATAAGGGAACCAGTGACAACTATATCCCTATGCTCCCAGTTCTTGTTTTGATTTTATTCTACATTCCCCTGAAAAAAAATCTAGTATTTCATAATCATTAGTCATGAGTGTTTGCCTATTATTTCTGGTCTATAAAACGTTTCGTGTGCTAAGTCTCACAAAAAAGTTGTAGAAAACAACCTGGGTTTGTATCTATTCCATATTCTCAGTGCGACATCTATAATTATTTTTAAAGTCCATATTAACCTTGACACAATAATGTTTTTTTAATTTTATGTAATAGCAACATATGGTATATCAATTTATTGTAGTCATTAAGACTGCTGACTGGGAAATGAATCCTCTAGGAATGAGGGAAGATGTTGGCTTTGCATTTTTTGAAAGGAAAGCCTCAATAGTTCACTCCTAACCTTCACCTCTTCCAGTGTCTATGACTTTCCTGTCCCAAGTTCCCTAAAGATCAAAAAGACAAGAGTAGAATAAGATGTGATTCATGGTTGCCTGTTTGCTCTTCATTTCATGACTGACAAAGAAAAATAAATTAAAACCAACTGACTAGAACAAACCAAAAAATTTCATGGATGAACCTGGAGTATCAAAAGCTTATGGCAACATGTGCAGGAAAGCCCGCTTCTGCATGCAAACAGCCCTTGCTGTGTAAATGGCCAATTAATTTATGAGAGCCAGATGTTCTTGTATGCTGGAATTGTTTACCTTTCTGCTAGCTTCTTCTTTAGACTGATAGATGTCACCATGTCATAGCAGCAGGGTAGCAGGAGAGCTAGTGCTTCACCTCCCTGCCCTGATCAACCCATTTCAAACTTTTTACAATTCTTTAATGGCCTCCATGCCCTTTATTCTTCTATTTGTAAGTTATGGGGGTTGTACAAAAATAAATACTTATAATTAAAACAAATATAAGCTTCCTTTGAACAAATCCTTCTATTTGAAGAAAACTGTTAGACTAGAATTAACTCCCAACTTCTAGATTCCAAATGAAGAGTTGTTAAAGTTTTTGTTTAAACTACTTGAATGTATAAATGTTCTAATATTAAAGATTCAATGCCATTTACTTTCCAGTTCAGAAGATATAAGTAAGATGCAAAATGTATTAAGATGTATAACAGTGGTTGCGCTACATCAACGAAAGTGTGCACTAATAACTGGTGATACTAATAATGGCATATGTAATAATTTTTTCCACTCTATTTTAAAGCCAATTGGTAATTTGCTTTTGTTTCATTATGCATTCCTCAAAATAATACTTTTTTATTATCCATTTTAATCTACTTCTGACTGATTACTTTAAGAACATATTATTAAGAAGAGATAAAAAATATCTACTTTCTCTATGGCATTATAAAATGTCTTCATATGTTCTTCTTGCCTGTCTGTTAAAAATGTATTAATTTATTATATTTATATTCAACCTTTCTTTTGGTCAGTACAGATGGTATACACTTTTCTGTTCTCTATTTTATCTTTGCAACATTTTGTTGGGGTCAACTACAGCTAGTGACTGGCCCAATGTCATCTAATTAATTTTCATGATTAAATGCAATTTGAATGAGGAACCCGACTGTCACTTGAACACTCTAATTAACATAAAAGCCTGGCTCATTCCCAAGTCTTCTTCTGCAAGTGCATTTCAAAGTGCCACTACAGTGGTTGTTGAATAGCAATTCCCAACATCCTAGAAAGCAAAGTCTGTTTAGAAAGCAAAGCATAGTATAGTGCAGTGCAGTGCAGTGCAGTAGTTTTGAACATATACAGTTCAAGCGTGGAACTACCATCATATATACACATAGATGACAATAAGCTCTATGCTAAGAGTGAACAAGATATCAACTCCTCACTGATCTCCCTGACGTACTTCTACAATGAGGAGCATGTATGTATACACACACACATGTACACATGCACACACGCACACACACACATGATAAAACTCTGCAGACTTCCCAGAAAATACTGTGAACCAAAAAAGACCAAGAAATCTTCTATTATTAGCCATATCTTTTTTTGTGAAGTATTAAAACATCATATGAAATTGATTTGCATGACCAATTCTAATTTTCCCCATCTGTCACATCAATAATTTCTGCTTAATGGCTATTTTTGGAATGGTTCTGTGGACTTAGGATTTCAGGTGCCACAAGCAGTTCCGACGACTCAGGTTCTTCACCAACATTTAATAGGGTGGGGGGGAGAGCAGGGTTTATTCTGGAAACAGTATTAACGAAGTGAAAAATAAAATTCTTCTGAACCTACACTGAAAAAACTGAAGACATTGAAGCATTTCATTTCACATATAATTACAAGTTTATTTGCTCATTTAACTTGTATTAAAATCACTTGCACATGACTCTAGGCAGAGTCTACATAGTTTAACACAAAATAATAATTTTCTACCATTAAAAATTAAAAATGACCTCCATATAAGTTATAATAGGTTATAGTAACTTGTAATTAAAATAAACCTGTGAATCATTTGCAAATTAATGTATGTCACAGATTACCTTTGGTTTATAAGAGCAGTCATTTAATATGAAAATAATTATTGATATATAACAGATAGTCTTTTTTGAATGATATGGTATATTAATAATGTTAGGCACAGCACTAACATTGTAGAATGTTTTTACTGGACTACCACATAAAAGGGAGGATGGTAGACCAATTACTAACCACAAAAGGGAGCAGCAATTTGGTTTTTAAGCAAAGCAATCACTAAGTGAAACTGCAATTGTGCTTACAATGTTACCTCAGCTTTCCTTTGCTTTACAGTCTTGGGCCAGAGAATTGGTTGTAAATTATTTTTTTAATCTTTGCCCTAAATGGAAACTGTTGATAAATGAGGCAGTTGCTAAATATTGATATCATCCTTGCAAAAGCCTCTCATCTTATTTCTGGTATTAGCAACATGGCAGAAGGGATGTGTAGCAGTTCCAATTTGTCCTTGGATTTGCTATTTGAATCCAAAACATATTTTAGATCAGAATGATTGTTTTTTGCATTACTGATGAGAATTTTTTAAATATTAGAATTGCACCCAAGTCTACAATAATACTGTAAATTTGTATTTATAATCAGTAATATTTTAATCCAGCTGACAGCCCAAATGCTCACAGACTAATGTTCTGCAGCTCCTACATATTTATACTACCACTTATGTTTCTCTTCAAGACTTCATGCAAGTTTCCATAATATTTTATCTTCTTGTCAAAATATTTAACTGGTCTAAATGTTTTTCAAACCCTGAGAAATCATAGGATATTATTTTCTACAATCTAATATCCTTCCTGCCATGGTCCCTGGAAATTCCATAATTTATGGTCTCAAAACATTTAGAACTGGGCTCAGACAGGATTTTATACTCAGAGATAGGTAAAGGCATCCATAAGAAACTTGACTCTTGGAAGAAGCCAGAGCCTCCTCGCTGACGGACCATAGATCGCGACTCTCTGTGGCTATGGTCCATGCTTTTTCGTTGGAGAGCCCCGATCATTACAATTAGGGGCTGAAGCTGCCTTGGAGGGGCGGCAGAGTAAGGGGAAGCCATAAGCCAGGTTGAGGGGAGCCGCATCTCCCCTCCTGGGCTTGGTCTTTTCCCCCCCCGAAGACGACTGCAGCGGTGGTTTAAAATGGCCACCCCGAAGAGGAGGACTCAGCTGGATTAAGATTTGTGCAGGAGGGAAGAAAGAGGTAGATAACATCTGAACCAGGACAACTGGGTGATACAACTAAACAAAAGTACTCCGGGATTAAGGTAACATGGAATTTTTAAGAAAAGAAAAGTGAGCAGCGAAATTACAAAGGGACAGGAAAAAAAATAAGAAAATATTTTTGACAGCTAAGCAGGGCTTCGAACCGGGAAAGGAAGAAGCTGGAACTAAAGATTTAACTAAATTGGACTAAAATATTTTGGCAATAAACAGGCATAAAATAAAGCTGGATTTAAGATTGTCAAAAAATAATAATAATAATAATAATAAAGTTTACAAATTGAAGACTGGACTGTGCTGGAATATTGAGGTTCAAAAAACCCTAAACAAAAAAATAGGGGAAAAAGGTGAAGACTTTGTATAATGGAGAGTGCCACCTTTTGACAAAAACTTGAGCTCAAACAAAAGGGAAAGCATGAATGAACTTGTGTAGATATAACACTAAAGAAATATTGAAACAAAGTAAGAATCTTAGAAAGTGAAAGCAGAACCAGAATAAAGAAAAAAGCAAGGAAAGACTGACTGTGGGATTGATTGATGTTTTTGGTATAGACCCTGGGCTGGAATAATTGAGAACTTTAGAAAATTGAAAGAAGAAAGAAGGAAAGTAAAAGTGGGTTTTTTGTGGACTTTCACGATCATAAAATACAAGAGTGTGTAATGATTATATCTCTTCGGGAATTAAAAATGGAACTTAAAAATATGAGAGAATTACTACTCTGTGTTAGAAAAAATGGAAATGGCAATTGAAGAACAAGAAGAAAGAGTTTCAGAGGAGGAGGAGTCGACTCAAGGAGAAGACATTTTAAATAGACAATTAACACAAAGAACACTACAAAGAAGTGGGGAAAGAAGGAAGGTTAAAAAGTTGAGATTTAAGAAGGCCATCAAAAGGGGGAATACCTGTGAAGTTGGAAAAGGCAGAAAGACCCAGCAGAAAAGGGGAAAGGAAGATATTAAGAGAGGGATATAAACTGGAATGAGAAAAGATATGGGGAAAAGAGGGGGAGGAGAAGCAGTAAGAAACAGGTGCATGAAATAAAGAAATACGGAAATAGTAAAACATTGAAAAGAAATTGTTTTTTCAGAGATAACGGTTGATGAATTAAAAAGGGGATTCTGCAGGGTGACAAGGGGTAATAAGAATATTTCTGCAATTAAAAATATTTAGAAAATAGGGTAATATAGATACTGATAACTTATTAAAAATTAAGGGGGGGAAATATGCTGCGGAATCCAAATGAAAAGATGTAATGATTATTATTGTAACTTCTTAAAAATAATGGTTTATTGGGAATCAAGATGAGGGAATAAAGGTATATTTTAATCATTGAGGTGTCACACTCAAAGCAGTAAAAGGGGGGAAACCTATACTTGGTTTTTTTTCTTCAGTGTTAAAATTTGTATTAATCTAGAATTTATAAAAAGAATGTGTAATGGAAAGGGAATATGACAGACTAAAGAACCAACTAAATTAATAAGTTAATATAGACTATTAAAAGCAAGAAGAGACATTGGTAACCTTTATTATTATTATTATTATTATTATTATTATTATTATTATTATTATTATTATTATTATTATGCAAACACATATTGTTTATCTTTATTTTTAAAATAAATATTAAAGGATTATATTTGAAATAATTGAAATATAACAAAAATATGTTTCGATTGAGATTAATGAAAGAGGCTAGAATTAATGTGTTTGTTTCTCTCCTTACTGAAAATTTGGAATGGAAAAGGTAATAGTAGAATTAAGTATGCATATATGAATGTATAATTGCTGTCATATTTGTATGTAAAGGTGATGACCCGGAAATATGTTGTCCACTAAAAAGAGATTTTTGTTTTTAAGGTGAAAAACTGAATAAAATTTGTTAAAAAAAAAAAAAGAAACTTGAGTCTTAATGATTGCCTCTAATGACATTTTCTTGATAATAATATAGAAATATTTTGTTATTGCCATTGCCATTGCCATTGCCATGGCTGCTTTCTCCTCCTCCTCCTCCTTTTTTTTTTAAAAAAAAAATCTTTACAGGTCTAACAGGTCAACACATTACTGAATGCTTTATAGTATTGTACTTAGCTATTACTAATCTAGTTACAGTAAATATTTTGAAAGCAAGATAAAGGATTGTGGTTGCACAGATAACCACAAAACCACTGAAATATTTCAGAGAAAAAAAAATAATGCCATTAGCAAAACTAGAAGAAAATATCTAAAATGTTTCTTAAGACTTTCTGCAATTATAACATTTACTTAAGGTAACAGAATGATGTACCTACCAACTTCCTTCTACCTCATTTTCATTGTGGTAGAATCAGTTAATAATGCCAGCCTGTATTTTTCAACTTGTACTTGAAATATAGCTATGTTATTTATCTCTTATATTATTATTTATTATTTTCTTCTCCATTTCACATTTGCTGATTGAAACATGGTCAACTTAAATTTGTATTTTCCAGAAGAGACACTGCAGACAAAATGTACTGTATTTCAATTTCATGTTTTTAATGTTTTATCACAGGCTATACTTCCGTCCAAATTATAACTCTAGGATGTACAATAGAATCTATTCTACATTAACATGTAGAATAGGACTAACTACCTCAATTCCAACTACAACTGGCCTTAAATGCAAATTACTCAATGCAGGAAGCCTTGTAAATAAAATACCCGAATTCCTCCTCTTAATAAATACGGCTAAATTCGACATCATATTTGTCTGTGAAACATGGCTCAACGCATGTCTCCCTGACTCCATTACCTCAGTAAGAGACTATCATGTTTACCGATCAGATCGTGAAAACTGCAGAGGAGGTGGTGTCTTCTATAAAAAGTCCTTACATCTAAAAAAACATCCAAGTTAACCAAGAGCTTGCTCTTCCTGAGACCATTATCTATGAACTGACTTTAAATATCACATTTCAGTTCTTACTATGTTACAGAGCCCCTGATTATGATATCGAACATGTAAACAAGCTAAATACACTACTAACATGGAAAGATTCCTGCCCACACGCTTTTATCTTTCTTGGTGACTTCAATCTACCTCATATTAACTGTACCCTAAACGAATGTAAAACTGAACCCATACATGCAAACTTCTACAATGCTATAACAAATCTGGGACTGGAACAACTAGTAACCAACAATATTAGACTTAACAACTGCCTCGATCTCATCTTCTGCAATAGTTTGAATTCAATTTACGGAATACAAATTAAAGAACCCTTTTCCAACTGTGACCACAACATGATTGACTTTTGTCTCAACATACATCCACACAAAAATCATCATAACGACGGGATCCCCAATTATAACTTCAAAAAAAGCAACTATGATCTTATAGACAACAATCTCTCATCCCTTGATTGGCAATTTCTATTCACTGGATGCAATACTGTTGAAGACCATTACAACATATTTTTACTTGAAATCAAAAGAGTCATCAAACTATATGTACCATGAACAACTCCCAAAACCAGAAAAAAACAAATTACCCATAACAATAAGGAAGCTTCAGTCCAAAAAGGAATCACTTTGGCGGAAAAACAAATCTGGTCACGTTGCCAACTTCAAAAGCTGATACAAAAATTTATGCCACCAGATAAAGACTGAATGCACCAATTATCACATTAAACAAGAGGAAAACCTTCTACGCACCAATTCCACCCGCACTTTCTACAACTTTGTAAACAACAAACTAAAAGACTCAAGGTCCATCCCACCTGAAAGGACCTAATGGTAAAGACTGCAACGATGACACCATTAAAGCCAACCACTTTAACACATTCTTTGGCTCAGTATTTGTAAACAGGAATGGATCATGCCCAGTATTTCCTAGTTGAATCACAGACAACTACAATGATCTAGTACAATGGTTCCCAAACTTTTTCAGTCCACCGCCCCCTTGGTGCTACAAACTCATCCTCAATGCCCCCCACCCAGGGGCGGGATTCAAATTTCTGTGGGTGTGGCCTAATTTGAGGGTGTGGTTTGCTGGTAATGTGACTGGGTGGGCGTGGCTTGCTGGTCACGTGACTGGTGGCATGGCTTGCTGGTCACATGATGGATGGGCGTGGTTTGGTGACTGGCAAACCAAATACAAGTGGTTCTCACTTAATGGTCAGTTGCTTAGGAAGTGTTCTTATTTATGACTGGCCTCCCCAGAACTACTTGACCTGTTTTTGGAGTTTTGACACCCATGAACACACATATACACATACTCCCTTCCAACCCTGCTGGAGCAGGTCATTGGACTAGAATTGGCAAAGCATCTCTGATTAGATTCTAGTAGTGAATAAAATCTAGTCAGAGATGCTTTGCCGATTCTTGTTGATTTGTTTTATTTGTATTTCTTTATTTTATGTTGCTGAATTGCATTGACATGTGTGTCCCTTCTTGTGCACAACCCAGAAGCTTTTGTGATTCTTTGCAGCAAAAATTACTGACCTCTGGCTTTGCTCTACTATTCAAATGTGCCGGCACTCCACGTTCTAGGTGCCAGCCCCGCAGGTCCACCCCATTGAGCCTGTTGCACTGGAGGGACCTGCCCAAGCAAGTCCGAGCGAAGCAGTGCACCAAATCAATGGGGTGAGCCTGGGAGAGGGAAAGAGTGAGAGAGAAAAGAAAGAGAGAAAGAGAGAAGGAAGAAAAGAAAGAGAAAAGGGAAATAAAGAAAAAGGGACAAAGAAAGGGGGAGATGGGAGATGGAGGGGGAGGGGGAGAGAGAGAGAGACCTGATGCATCAGATTGAAATGAGGCCTAGTTTAGAGGCCCCTTTTCCACATCTCCTCATCCCTGCTGTCTCCTCCCTCTTCACCACCTCTACAGGGTGGCTTAGCCCCGAAACCAGCTAGCTCAGGGTGCTCCAGCGGCGAGCACGGAATGAAGCCTCGCAGAGACGAGGTTTTGGTCTGTCGCTGAAGAAGCTCAAACCGGGGCTTCAAAAAAAAAAAAAAAAAAAAGACAATCCTCTTATACAACTACTTGGAATTATAAAATGACTTAGGTCATTTCTCAAGAGATAACATCAAACTTTAGTTCCCACTAACTTTTCTTGTTCTCAGGGTTTAATAATGCCAAAACAGTTCCTGCCATCACTCAGCAAATCTAATTTAGTCATTATAATTTTAAAATAGCATAAATTGCTAAGATCTTATCCATTCTTATAGATCCATACACTTTCTGAAACTACAAAACTACTCGTGTACTAATACCATATGTATAGTACAGTACTTATTTCAAGTAATCCTTGTAATAAAGTTTTGGAAGGCAAAACAACACAGCCAGCTTTGATGTAATGGATGAATGTAAGCACATGTAATGTAACCTTTCATAGTACCTATCAAAGCAATTTTCAATATAGTTCTTAAAAGAAGGAGTTTGTAAAAGATAAGGTAAAATGTCTAATAAGCTTTAAGGGCTTATGTCTCTACCATTTGGTTTATTTCACTTAGGTTTTACCTATGCTAGATTTTTAATCTGGCTTTAGAGAAATTGCTTCTCCCAGGAAATTTTGCAGAATGTTATGTTAAGAAAGAAGTGAAAATCTCTGCCTGAGGATCTATAATATTTACAGCAAGTTGTAATTCCAGAAACTCTTTGGAAGTGTTTTGCAATGTAAAATACACAACTGTAACTTCTATTGCTTCTCTTGAGATTTGCCACATCTGCAGAATCTCCTAAAGGGTAAACCTGACTCTGGTAATTTGTTATTAGAAAACAGAGTACAAATTTGGCTGTAACCTCTTGTACAAACTTTTATTCTTCTTTTGAAAATACAACTACATACTTTAGGACTACTTAAATCCCAAAGACTTCATACTTTTCTCCCATCTGGTGATAAACCAGATTAGTGCAGCTCAGATCTAGTAGCCCTATTTAGCCCTGGATTCACTGGATTCAATCACTGGATTCAAAATGGACTTATTGAATTGGGCGTTCAGTTCTACGGAGGAATTATTGAGTCTGTCATCTGTATTTCTATAACTGTCTGGTTTGCCTTTGCAACCAAACAAGACAGACACAGACTTCAACGGATAATTAGAATTGCAGAAAAAACAATTGCTACTAACCTTCCTTCCATTGAGGACCTGTATACTGCACAAGTCAAAAAGAGGGCTGTGAAAATATTTACAAACCCCTCATACCCTGGACATAAATTGTTTCAACTTCTACCCTCAAATGATGTTATGGAGCATTGCACACCAGAACTAGACACAAGGACAGTTTTTCCCCCAATGCTATCACTAAGCTAAACAACTAATTCCCACAACACTGTCAAACTATTTACTAAGACTGTATTACTATTATTCTTCTCATCTTTCCTATTTATTTCCTATCTTCTCCCACTTATGACTATAACTTTGTTGCTTATATCTTTACAATTTATATTGTTCTATTTAATTTCCTAGTATGATTTGATTGCTTATTTAGTATCCTATGACTATCACTAAGTCTTGTATCTTATGATTCTCGATGAATGTATTTTTATGTACGCTGAGAGCTTATGCATCAAAGACAAATTCCTTGTGTGTCCAATCACACTTGGCCAATAAATAAATAAATAAAGAATTTTAATTCTAATTCTAAATTCAATCATAAATGGTCCTTAATGATCACTAATTGTTTTGCTTGTTAGTTATATGTTTTCATGGATGTGTTAACATTACTAATCTATGATAAATTTCTATAGCTAATGTCTTTAGGTTTTATGCTTTTCTTTAAATTATATAGCTTTAGCACACATTTTATGCAAAATTCATAACAAATTAAATTTGTATCTAGTAAGTTTTGTGTTTTTCTTTTTTGGTGATTTCAAATCAGTCTTGATTCCTGGTCATTTTGAACCAGTCCCTGTAGTTTTCTTAACAATGTATTTGGAAGTGGTTTGCCATTGCCTCTTTCTAGACAGTGACTGGCCCAAGAGCACCCAGCTGGTTTGGGTCTAAAGCAAGACTAGAACTCAGGGTTTCAGGGTTCTGGTGTCATAATCACTACCCCAAACTGGCACTTTAATCAGTTAAAAAGTGTTAATTATTAACACTTTGAAAGCATTGATTTATAAGAATCAAAACTTATTGTCAGTTATTTTTGTAAGGTATTTTCCACCATAGTAAGAGATGACAGGATCTGGGCAGATGACTCTCTGTGGATAAGAAACACTAAGCTACATATGCTTCTTAACAAACATAGATGATCAATAATGATTGCAAAAACTATTAGTAAATACAATTCAACTTTATTTTTCATCATGCAAAATGAATCAAGCAATACATAAATATTTTTTAAAAATACTACTGTATTAAGATTTATATTTTGCTTCTATTTTTGAAACTCTACCTTTTCATGTAAGCCCATGTTTCTCACATTCATCTCCCTATGCGATGTATAAAAATCAAAGATTCTTTTTAGGGGGAAAAAGAAATGTAATTCTATTAGGAATGCTGTCCTAAATAAAAAACACAATTAAATTAAATTAAACAGAAAATGGAACATACTTATTTAATAAGTTGAATCATAGCCATTCAAAATGCTTATTTCTCAGAAACAGTTTTCAAATAGACTGAAAATCCACCTTGAGCAGCAAAAGACTTAAATTTTATTCTAAATTTCTGTTAGCGGTTTTACATTCTGACCTTATATATATCTACCATAAGACTTCCCAGAGTTTGAGCACAGCTAGAGTTTTACTTAAAATAATACTTACATTAATCATGTTTATACAAATAAGTAATGGCATGCATTTTATAGTGAACTGTTTCCTTAAAGATCATATGCGATTTAAGAATTTATAACACAACTCTGCACTAAGAAATTGGATATGGAGAACTTTAAGGGAAACTGTAGAATATAAAACAAATAGTTATACCTATGAAGAATTATAGCTCTAGGGTTTTCTTTTAAAAAATGAAGATACAAATTTTTGACAGAAACAGGGTAACGCACATTTGGAACATTAGAAGGTGCTTTGTGTCATCTGATCTAATCAGATCAAATATTAAGCGGCCAAAGCAATGTAAAAGAATAAGGACATTTATTTCACGTTGAAATAGAGTGATAAATGGTGAAATAATCCTGAATTGTATTCTGATTTATTTTTTTAAAAGACATTTCTTTTTGTTGAGTTTCCATTTTGCTATGCAACAGAAACACATTCATTTCTTGTTTCTGTATGGATGCCATTCTGTAGTTGCTGTTGATTTCTCTCATCCTCTATCCTGTGTGATTCTGACCTTGTCCACTTAAATCCTCTCTTTTTCTTTTACTTGTCTTTTTTCTAAACCTCTCCTCAGGGGTGACAGTCTCCAAGTGCCAAGATAGGTCTTTGCCTACTGACTGCTCTCCTCGTCACCCTTCCAAATAGTTTATTAATTGTTTCCTTTGCTCCTTTTTTTGCCACCTCTCCCCCTCCCCCAGGCAAAGTTACCACAAAATTTTATGTTAAACCTTTTCAACACTTCTCCTAGGGGGAAAAAACCCTCAATAAGTTAATGTATTCTTCCTATGTTTGGTTTTCATGGAATTCTCTCAATGTGGATCCCTTCCAACGTAGCATCCCTCCTGCCAAGCCAACTGAGGGAAAGCCACATAAACAATGGGATTACAAAGAGGTGCCTGTAGTACTGATGTTCTGGATAGATCAACTATCGTACGAAAGGACAGCTTTTTGGTTTTGAACTAAGGGTGCACATGAAAAAGTAGGGGGGAAAAACAAGCTTTGGAACAGTACTTAGAAAGACAGAATGAGAAAAATATAATTGTTTTGAAAGGCAATCCATACACTGTAAAATGCTATAAAAGATAACATGACATACAAATGTTTTAGAGCAAAAATAGCACTTAGACTTCATAGTGCTTTACAGCCCTCTCTAAGCGGTTTTACAGAGTCAGCCTATTGCCCTCAACAATCTGGGTGCTCATTTTACCCACCTTGGAAGGATGGAAGGCTGAGTCAACCTTGAACCTGCTAAGATTCGAACTGCCAAATTGCTGGCAGTCGGCAGTCAGCAAAAATAGCCTGAAGGACTGTACTCTAACTGCTAGCCACTGTGGCTCTATAAGTAAGTAAGTAAATCTATCCACTAATACCTTTCTGAAGCCTATACTATCAACATCCTACAGGTATGCGGTAGATTTGCTCTGTTTTTACATGTGACTAGCTCAGATTCCTTCAGGAGGAGCATGTCTAAACTACAAGTGATCCTCAACTTACAATGAAAATTGAACCCAAATTTTTTGTTGCTAAGTGAGACATTTGCTAGGTGAATTTTGCCCCATTTTTTTGCCAAACTTGTTAAGTGAATCATTTCAATTAAGTCAATAACACCGCTATTAAGTAAATCTGGCTCCTCTATTGACTTTGCATGTCAGAAGGTCACAAAAGGTGATCAGATGACACTGGGACACTGTAACTGTCATAAATATGAATAAATTTCCAAGTGTCTGAATATAATAATAATAATAATAATAATAATAATAATAATAATAATAATAATAATAATAATAATAATAATAATAATAATAATACTTCTTTATTGTCATTGTACGTATATACACAGTATACACATACAATGAAATTCACATAACACCCAGAGACCAGACCCAAGATGCACACACACATGACAATCCCTGAACACCTCCCCACCCACCAAAATTCCCCATCTCCTAAAAACACACAAGCATCCACACAACAGACTAAGTAATACTGTCCAACAGCTCACTGATGGTGGTCCTTAAGTTCATTGTTAAGTGCAATTATAACTCTGGGATAAAAACTATTCAGAAAACATATGTTCTGAGTTTTAATTGTTCTGTATCTTCTGTAATTGTTCTGTAAGATCATGTGACCATGGAGATGCTACAATGGTCATGAGTGTAAAAATTGTCATAAGTCACCTCTTTCAGTGCCACTGTAAGTTCAAATAGTCACTAAATAAACTGTTGTAAGTTGAGGATTACTTGTATTGCTAGCAGCAAAGATGTACAGAATATATTATGACATATATTTTCCTCATTCTATAGGAAATGATGGAACTGTTATAATACTTGAAAGACTAATTGATTTCTTAAACAATGAAATCATAACTGAGTGATAATAAACTTCATTTTATTTCCAACATCAGTTCATTATATGCTTCCAGAGGCACTAGTATTATTTTTTACAAATAACATATGCATAAAATATTTGACATACCTGAGAAAATATGGAATGTCCCAGCCATCAGAGAGCAATGAGAACCATGCAGAAAGGAAAAAAGAATCTATTTTAGTCACATAGTAATTCTATGTGTATTCAAATATGCACAATAGTTACACTATTTATAAAACCATAAATGATAATATATGATAAAACTTTTGTAATTCAATCAAAAGTTTCAGAAACAGATATTTATTTTATAAGATCATATGACCATGGAAAACAAAACATTCCCTTTTATACACTACCTTGTCGTCCCCCCCATAAGTTGTCTTTTTTTTTCTTTATCCTCTTTAAAGTATTTTACTTAGAATTTACATTCTGTTATGCGATACGTACTCTGGAATAATTAATTGTTACATTTTCTTGTTTTGTCTTTTACTTTCATTATTCAATGGTATCTTCGTACTCATCATTAATTGGTTCTGGAAAGTGTGATGAGTACAAAAAATGATGAATACCAAACCATTTCCCCCATTAGTTATAATTTAGTGAGTCATAAGGCCACCGACATTGACAAGTTCTAGCTTACGTGTTGAGTACCAAACAAACAATGAATACTGGGATAAAATTTCCACATCAAAATGCGCCGAGTACCAAATTTGATGAGTTTTAAAGCAGCTGAGTACCAAGATGTCACTGAATATCAATACAGTTGTTCCATATCACTTGATGATATATAAAAATCAAGGTTTTTACCATTCCTCCCACATTGCTGTCATCAAGTCATTGTGAACTCTTAGTGCTAAAATAATTTTCTCTATGATTATCTGTCCCAAACCTGGTCTAGTAGATTAGAAGAAGTCATGCCCCTCCTTCCAATGACAATAAAGATAATCAACCAGAGGATTCAATGCCATTCCCATTCATCGTCTAGGTCAAAATCCTGACTGAAAATGATTCAAATAATCTGTTCTGACTAGGACCATTTGTTATTGAGGTTCCAACACTGTCTCTAGAATTTCCTCTAAAAAAGAGGTAGGAAATTGGGCTGAAGGTGATCTAGAGCTGGTCAACAGATGGTATCCCACCACCGCCTCAAATATAGCTTTTTCGTTAAGTGATTCATCACTTAATAATTAACAATTTGCCTTGAGTTTGCTATTCAGCACATTCAAAGACAAATCAACAGTTGAACTAAACATTTAAGCAAACAAAAGCCTACAGTGTAAGGTATTCAGTTCCCATAAATAATACACAACCAACTGGTTTTTGAACAAACAGTTTACGGAAATTGTCATGCCATATTATTGCACATGAGGTACAGTTAAAATTTTATATCCAGCATACCATAAATCTTTAGTTTTCTGTATGTGTAACAAAATGGCCTCAAGGGGACAGTAGAAGAATGCCAGATTGTATGCAAAGCAACTTAGCAGGGTACCAGAAAGAAAAATGATGACAAACTACAATTAGTCTGCCCTTCCATTGATGATATTCCCTTGTGAAGATGGTGGTGGACAAATTCAAAACACAGAAGATGTAAACAAATAATTAAAACAATTAAATATATCCTAGCACTAGGTGAGAAAAATGAATTAAAACTACAGTAATTCATCTCAAATTTTCAGGCATAACCGTATGTTTCTTGTTGCACATATATGTTACCTTTAAATTATGCTGCTGGATAAAAGTATTGAAAATACCTTGTACTGTGAGAATAATTCAATAGTAGATAAAATAAAAACCAGATTTTTCACTGGAAACATAAAGGTAAAACTCAAATATTTTGGACGTGCAATGTAAAGGCAAGAGGATTTGGAGAAATTCCTGAAGCTTGGAAAAAAATCAAGGGCAGCTGAAAAAGAGGTTCATAAAGGAAAAGGTGCCTAGACAGGATTACCAATGAGCCAGAGCTTATAAGAACTCAAATAAGGAGCTACTGACACATACATATCTCTGGCAAAATGATGTCTATCAAGATCACAAAGAGTTATGGAAAAAGTGGAAATGCTATTCAAAATGAAAGGAACGGTTCACACTATTATGATCCACTGACAAATTAAAATGAAGATTCAGTATTAAAATAAGTTGAATGTGTTGAAAATAAATATTTATAGATTCCCCACGGGGGCATTTAAAATCATCCACAGAGGCAGAGGAACAATAAGGGCAAAACTAAAGCTCTTCCTTTCTTAATGATATCATATTTAAAAATATTCACAAGCAGAAAGCCAAGGTTTGGATAAGATTAATGTATTTTGAACAAGATATCTCTAAATTCTTTTTTTTTTTATTTTTATTGGTTTTTAAAACAAACATAAACAAACAAAACATAAAAACATCAGGCCATCTTCCATATATGTACATACAGTGTGCCGGTTGGTTTACAAATTGTTTTGTGCTTCCATTTCGTAGTCTTCAATTACAATTACATTGTATATGATCTCGTATTTTCAATCCAATATTAAATACATTAGTATCATTATTAATCAATCATTTGACTATACTTTTATTCATTCATGCTTTAGGAAATCATATTTTACTTAATTTGTTTTATGACAATTCATATTATCATCCCAAATCTATCCTAAAATCATTTTGTAGATATAATAAGGAAAGAATACATCTTTATATATTTAGTATTTTCTAAAAGTCTACATATTTTGTTACTATACTTTATTGTCTAACCATTGATAGAATAGATCCCAAACTTTATAAAATTGTTTTTCATCCTGAATTTGAAATTAGATATCTCTAAATTCTAAAACCATTACGATTCTGATATCTTCAATGAGACATATCAATACTACTTTTTAGCAACCTGTGGGAACTTCATATTTATGGCAAGTGGCTTCTGAAGTGTGGCAAATGTTTTATGCGGTAATGAACAATATTGCATGGTATGATTATTCCAGTCACATGTCTATCAATGAAAAGAATTATACAGTAGTTATTTAGTAGAGAAATAGACATGTAGCGTTTTTTTCTCTGAAGCTCTTTCAGGTTCAGATTTCTTTTTAAATTTGGAGGTGGGCAGGTGCAGAAAGGTATGACAGACTTTCTTAAATAATTAAATAACTAAAATATCTGAAAACTGTCAGGTGAACTGAAATTAAATAAAGTGGGTGAGATATATTCTAGGTATATACCTAAAACTTAAATATAGAAATTAATGAAATTATATATTAAGATCTGTCTGTCTGTCTATCTATCTTTACATCATTATTATCTCTCCCTCTCTTTCACTCATACATACACATCCCATCTAAAAGCAAATCATACTTCCCCAAAAACTGTTAAGGGATCTAGTTTCAATCACTTTGATAATAACCCTTTGTCCCTCTCTTTTATCTAGTGCTTAGTCCCAGCAGTGAGAATAATTAGCATTGAAAGAGGAGTGTATCAAATTTCCTACTACTACATACATTCTATCTACCTCTATTGCCTCTTCAGCACATCCCTGTAACTATTTTTAGAGGACAAGCATGATAATCACCCAAGCAGGTGCTGACATTCAAAATATAACAGCTTCAGGTTATAAAATTATGTGTGTGAGAGAAAGTGTGTAAATAAGTGTGGGGAAAATACACAATCACTTGTGGCAACAGGTCAATGATTAACAGATCAAGCAACTGGCTTTGAGTTTGAAGAAAGCCCTGAGAAAGAGATACCAGGAAATAAACCTAATGAAACAGTTAAATATGAGAAAGACCTTCCAAATGAATCACAGGCATCTATTACAAAACATGCTTGACATTTTACTTCTAAACAGTATCACCCTAATACAATTAAATGCCAACTTCATAAGCATTACGATGAGTGGAATAAACTAGGAGCATTTCCAAGTATTAAAATTTCCCTGAATAGCAAGGAGAACTTCCATGGGGGGTGGGGGGAGAGAATGAATGTGATTTAAGCCTTTAGTCTCTCTTCCTCCTCCTTTCCCCACCACTACCCCCAAACTGATCTTTATCAGGGCCTTTACCTTGAATCTGCAAAAAGGCCCAAAGCTTTTGATTAAAATCAGGACCAGAGTTTTCAATGCAGAGCTAATCAGAAATGATCCGCTCTGCATATACAGCAAAAAGGGGGAAAGATCCATTTGCTACATTAGTTTTGTCTTATATCACTGAGTGCATTTCAGAATAAAATTTTCTTCTTCAGAAGCATTTTAAATGTAAAATTGGAACAACCCAGTTCTCCTTTTGAACAAACGATTTAATGAGAGTTGAAAAGTACAGGATTTAAATCATATATTCTATGTTGAATTTAAAAAGAGAAGAATGTGCAATCTTGAAAACCTTGTGGTTCACTATTATTGTTATTGGGAAGATGGATAAAGCAATTTAATTTTTCAGAATGGACAAGAATATGTAGAAGTGATATATTAATCATAAGATTAATTTTGTTTACCTGTTCCTAGATTTCAGATTTCTTTAAAGAAAAGCCCTTTTGTTAGGGGCTCTAACATTAGAACACAGAACAGAGAATAATAGAGTTGGAAGGGACCTTGGAGGTCTTGTAGTCCAATCCCCTGTATCATTTCAGACAAATGGTTGTCCAGTCTCTTTTTGAAATCATTTAGTGATGAAGAACCTACAACTTCTGATTGCTCTGATTGGTTGATTGCTCTCACTGTTAGGAAATTTCTTCTTAGTTCTAAGTTCCTTCTCTCTTTGGTTAGTTTCTAACCATTGTTTCTTTGTCTTGCCTTTTGGTGCTTTGGAAAATAATTGACCCCTCATCTTTGTAGGAGCCCCTCAAACATTAAAATAGTGCTATCATGTCATCGTCCCCCCAGGTTCCTTCTTTTCATTAGACTAGACATACCCAATTCAGGTAACCATTCTTCATACATTTTAGCCTCCAACCCTCCAATCATTTTTGTTGCTCTTCTCTGCACTCTTTCTAGACATCATCAACATCTATTCTGTATTGTGATGAACAGAACTGGATGCAGCATTCCACAGATGGTCACAAAATCAATTTCCAAACTGTATATGACAGGAGTGTCAAACTCAAGCCCCGTGGGATGCATCTGGCCCGCAGTGGGCTTAGATCCGGCCCGTGGATCCGGCCTGGCCTGGAAACAGCAAAGGACCAGCCTACATTGCTTCTGCCAGCAAGACACCATTTTCGCTGGTAGAGGGTTGCAGGAGACCATTGCAGCTGAAAAAAGCGCACGGGGCATGTATGTCCCTCCCAGCTCCATTTTTGCTGGCAGGGGGCTGCAGGAGGCAACTGAAAACTTATATTGGTTACAATTCATAAATATGTAAGATAAATTCATTGATTTCAAATAATACACAGAAAATTACTGCATTGCCCCAAACCATTTCTATGGAACAAATATACCGATTGCCCCTAATATAAGACGCTTTTTGTGTCCTAAAAATCCCCCCCAATTTTGTCGGGGCCCTCTCCTCCCCATACGAACAGTAATTGAAGCACCGCGGCCAGCACTGCCCTGGACCAGCTCAGAGGCCGCCTGACCCCCGCTGCGACCGGCTGCGGGCTGTCGGTTAAGTGCCCCTGTATGTGTGCCTCGGAAGGAAAGGCAAACCAGGAGCCGCCCCTGCCAACAGCCCGCCGCGCTCTTCCTTTTGCCTTTCCCTCCCCGAGGCAGCCCCCGGCCCCCCCCCTGACGCCCCCGCCGGAACCTCAGCGGAGCCTGGGCGGGGCCAGCCTCCTTGGAGCTGGGAAAGGCTGGCTGCCCTTTCACTCACGGATACACCTCAAACGGAAGAGGGGCGGGTTATAACAAACTATATACTCGTCTTATACACGGTAAGTGCTGATCCCAAATATAATGTGCACATGCATGATTTGTGAAATAGTACAGACCAGCAACAGACAAACTACTTCCTTCATTATACTCACAGAAAATTTCTTACAAAAGGGGAAACTATTTGAAATTATATAATTTAACTAGCCATGGTCTTAATTAAAGGTATCCATTACAAATCTGCTACCACAAAAACCTGACTCTGGTTCCTTCTACAGCATTGCTACAAAGTATTAAGTGCCAACATCTTAATTTATATTTCAATTAAAAATACTTAAATCCTAAATATATACTTAGGATATTATTTCATTAGTATATGGGATAAAATAATAAAGTGAAATTAATGCCTATAAACAATGGAAAAAGCCCATTTCAAATGAAAAGGAAGTGAATATGGTGAACTATAATTAAAAGGGAGAGAAGAATATAAAATAATTATTTTATACATGTTATTTCTCCCTCATTTTACAGTATCTGACATTGCTGCTATATTCAAATTGGACATTTAAGCATAAAACTAAAGAGAAAGGAACATGTGCCATGAAGTAATGCAGGTCCCCACTATTACTCCCTTTTTATGGCGCTGTAATCCCTTAATTTTGAGTAAAGTCAGGGAGCTGAGAGTTTATTGGCTGGATGTCTTTCCTGATGCCAAATGGAGTTCACAGCAGAGATTTTTTCTTTGCACCCTAGGAGAGAAATATTTGCTACTACCTAGGAATGAACTCTGAACCTTCCAAGTGGAGGGCACGTGTCTTGATATGAAAAAAACTAACAAATGCTTCACCATGAAGAACCTCTAAAGGCTGTTTATGAAGTCACTCTGCACTATACCTTTTGGCACAAGTCAAAATTCCAAACTTAGGGTCTAACTGGTCCATGGTCTGCTTTCTTCCTGGAGGAGAAAAGAGGAAACAAAGAGGAAACCAGCCTTCACTTGTGTTCTTCTCTTTTGATACTGACATCATGTTCCTAACCCAAATAAACGTTTTTGAAATTAATTTTTTATATGAATGGCTTGAATTTGCAGATCAGCTAATCAAAAATGAAGCCAAATGTTGGCTTGGTACTGTCTGTGAATCCACTATAGGTTCTTTCTTCCACATGCCTTTATCCAGTGAAAATTAAAGATCTAGTTAAATAAAAATGACACATCCTTGACAAGCATCAAATTGACCTGCCTCATATTACAGAAAATGAGTGAAATTATAAAAAGTTCATCTATATTGGAGGATAAAACTGTGTGTGTAAACAAATCTAGCCAAAATAAATTAGTAAGCAAATGTCAGTTGTGATGAATTTTCAGTAAATATTGTATTCTTCTCCTTTGGCTCAGAGCAAAACAAACACACTGACAAGTGTGGTTTGGTAAAAAAAAACAAAAACATTTTTGAGCTCAGCTTGCATTCTGGTGACTGCATCCATGCAGTTTTCTTGGCAATCAAACAACAATGATTTGGCATTATCCTCTTCGGAGATCTTTTCCCAATTTCCTCTCTAATGCATTGGACAATGGAGAAGAACTGCCCCACTGGCATGATTAAGTTGTAGCAGTGGCTTTTAGTTTGAGTCAGCTTACTCTGTTTTCTCATGCCTAATCAGTTTTCTAATGAGATATTAGCTTGTAGCTCAATTCTTGATTGAGCAATTTACCAAAAGAAAGAGTGAATGAACTGTTGACAAAGACAGAGTACCTGATAGGATATCAAGGTCTGTGTTTTGTTGTTTGACTTGCCTGTCAGGGCAGTGAAAAGTCAACAGGATCAGGTAAAGATATGAGTGTATTGTAGCTCTTCAATTATTCCACAGCAAGTGAGTGTGGGATCACTTTCAAGAGAATTTAAACATCCACCAGCTCTTAGTTGTTTGGTATATATATGTATTCACAATGGCTCCTAATAGGATATATCATATATGTCTTATTTAGTTTCCCACAGCTACAGAAATACTGAAGGTATTGCTCCTAACACCCATCATCTTTGTCTACTGTTTCTGATGCTATTAGAATCATACTATTTAGTTAACCTATTAATTTGACCTATTCAGTAGTCAAAGTAATTATTGATCTTAAGCTCATTTCATCTTTTTAATGATTGATGGTTTGATGTTCAGGGCACAAACATACTTTGGAAGAGATACATTTAATATAAACAAAAGTTGTTGGATATTGCATAGAGTTTAATTTCTGTCAAACCTTAGTAGAAGTTTCAAACAGAAATCATAGCCATTAACTCTAAACTTAATCCTAAAGCAAATTCTGACTTTCCACACAGAATAGTTTTAAAAATGTTTTATTTTTCATATAAATGTTGCAACAAAAACTGAATGTTGTAAAACACAGATTAGGGAGAACCAACAAATATCATTGAATGCTGTCTTGTGGAAATATTGAAGCAAAAAGAATACCAGTATCAAGCTTTCTCCAGAAATTCTGTCAGAAAATGAACATATTTTGTAACAGCCACATCAAAGAAATTATGTCTGCTTCATAAATCCTTTTCAATATTCACAAAGCCTCTCATTAACAACCAACGCTGACATACTAGCCCACATTTACCACTGCAAGTTCCCAGTAAACCGTCTTTCTGGAAAATTGTAATTTATATCTCAATCCTAATTATATGGTGCGGTCATAATTTTTCTGAGCTTTGCTATCATTTTTCAAATTCAATTTTAGACACTATTTCAGATCCTCTTGATGTTCCATGAGTGACAGTCGATTGAATGCAACAATGATGGTGCTAATGAAGTTAACAACCATAGTGATAGTGCCTGTGCATTGTGTAATGCAATGACAGAGCATTTCTATTACTGTTAAAAATTCTCTCCTGTCAATATTCTATTCCTGAGAAAAAGAAGGAAAGAGAAAAAAAAATATCCTCAAGGGATTAATGTAAACGTTGATGACAACATTAGTGCTTTTACTAAGCTTTGCAAATTATATTATTGGTGACATTTACTTTCCTTGAATAGCCCACACACAAAATTAGAACCAGAATTTTTTATTTTTTTAAAAAAGACATGGGTGAGGAACCAAACATTACTGAAAAATTCAGAAAAGTACAGTTCTTGAAAAGGAACAGTGAGGGATATAAACGTTTTTCCAGGCCAGAGACATCCTTTGGGAGATTTTAAAAAGCCATAGCTGTACAATCAATTACATGGTCGCTGTTATGTCTGGGAACGTGGGCGCAAGAACAGAGACGAGGCATCGAAATAGTGACTCCAACTCTTTATTAGTGACTTCAGAACAGAGCGAAATGACTTGGGCAGCAGCAGCTCCTTTTATAGAGCTGGCTGCTGTCACAACACCCAATGGTTTGAGTTTGCCACACTGGGAGCGTCCAATCAGCGGCGACCCGCTGTCAGCCAATCAGATCAGCCAAAAATGACCAATCACAATCCGCTATCAGCGGGCCAATCAGAAGTGCAGGTTTACAAACCTGTCGTGGAAAGAAAACTATTAGAATTGCAAGCTAACGAGCTTGCTTAGTTCAGAACACCCCTCCCCCCTAAGTTCCGTCTCAAGGGTGGGGTGATGTAATCTCGCAGGTAGGCAGGTCGTCTCACCTGTCTACCTGATCTGCGTTGCTCTACCAGTCTCTTTGCCCGGACTCTGGTTCCGGTGGGCTGTTCGTTGAACTCGGTGGCAATGAGGATCTGACTTCTCCGCTGTGTGACTCGGGGTTGTCATCTCTACTCCCGTCAAGGCTGTCATCCGGATTCTCTGGGTTTGCCGACGCCGCAGTGCTGCTTCGTGGAGAGACGACCATCTGCCCGGCTCATCTTCGGAAGGTGAATATCCTAGGTTTGGTTGCGCTGATTGCTGGGTTTCGAGTACTGGGTCGGATACTAGTTCTTTTCCGGCCCCCTCGATTTCCCTTCCCCCAGGTTTGAAGTTCAGGGCTTGTGATGGGGTAGGTGCCAGTCTGGAGCGTAGTTGGTCGATATGGCGCTTCCACAGTTTCCCATCAGCAGTTTGTAAATGGTAGGAACGGGGCCCCGTAAGTTGAGTTATAGTAGCGGGGACCCACAATGGGTCACCGGAAAAGTTTTTTGCAAAACCGGGTCACCTACCTTGAACGTGCGATACTTGCTGCTGGAACCCAGGGGCTTTTCCGGCGTGTAGGCAGGGTGTAGGCGGTCAAGGTGTGATCGAAGTTTCCTGCCCATCAGGAGTTTGGCTGGGGTTTTGTTCGTGGTGCTGTTTGGAGTAATATGTTGGAGGAGAAGCATCCTGGTCACCTTGTCGTGGATGTTCCCTTGCTCCATCTTGTGTAAGGTTTTCTTTGTGAATTGGACCATTCGTTCAGCCCTGCCGTTGGCAGGGTGAGCCGGCGATGTTAAAGCGTGGTGTATCCCCCGGTCCGCTAGGTACTGTTCAAATGCCAAGGCAGTGAATTGGGGGCCATTGTCTGAGACCAAGACATCTGGCAAGCCATGTGTAGCAAACAGTCTGTTTAGCTTTTTAATGACTGCCTCTGTGTTGGTGCTCTTCATTTTGTGGACCTCAAGCCAGTTGGAATAGGCATCCACTGTTATGAGAAATGTATGCCCCTTGGTGGGTCCCGCAAAATCGATGTGGATACGTGACCAGGGACCCCGGGGTGCTTCCCATTCTGTCGGTGGCACTTTTGGTGGAGCGGAGCGAGTTTCCTGGCACTTGTTGCAGGTTGCCACCCAGGTTTCTATTTGTTTATCTATACCTGGCCACCAAGCGTAGCTCTGTGCCAGTGCCTTCATTCGCACGATGCCCGGATGTCCATCATGCAATAGTTTTAGGACCTTATGTTGTAGTCTCTCTGGGATAATGACTCTGTCTCCCCATAGGACACATCCTTTTTGGGAGAACAGTTCTGTCTGCCTGTGTTTGAAAGGCTTAAAGGTGTCGTTGGGTTCGTTGTCAGGCCAACCTCTTTCCACCCAGCTGAGGACTCGTGCCAAACAAGGGTCCTTCCTTGTTTCTGAGGCGATGTCTTGTGCAGTCAGCGGTGGTGAAGGAAGTGTCTCGATTTGTAGTGTAGATAAGGTTGGAGCTGGGTCATCTAGGACTTCTGGTAATGGGGAGTGGCTCAAAGCGTCTGTGTGGGGAATGGCTTTTCCTGGTCGGTGTAGCAGTTGGTAATCGTATGCAGCTAGAAACTCTGACCAGCGTGTCATTCTTGGCGATAAGATGTGGGGAGTCAGTTTATTTCCCACCAAAATGCCTAGTAATGGTTTGTGGTCGGTGATTATAGAAAAGGATCTTCCATATACATACTCATGGAATCGTTTGATCGCAGACACAATAGCGAGAGCCTCTTTATCAAGTTGGCTATAGTTTCTCTCAGTTTTAGATAAAGTTCTTGAAAAAAATGCAATAGGTGCCTCAGTACCGTTTGGCAGGACGTGGCTCAGGATGGCTCCTACTCCAAATGGTGAGGCGTTGGTGACAGTTAAGGGTAAAGTCTCGTTATATTGTATCAATACAGCATCTGATGTTAAAAAGGTCTTTTACTTGCTGAAAGGCTCGCTCTTCTAGATGTCCCCAGACCCAGGAAGCCTTCTTGTCGAGGAGCCTATGCAGGGGTTCAGCAACAGTTGCCTTCTGGGGTAGAAAGATGTTATAAAAGTTGATGAGTCCCAGGAAGGCTTGGAGATCTGTTTTGTTTTTAGGTCTCGGGGCGTTTTTTATTGCAGCCAATTTTTTCTCAGTAGGGTGAATTCCCTGTTTGTCAAGAACCCAATGTCACAACACCCAATGGTTTGAGTTTGCCGCGCTGGGAGCGTCCAATCAGCGGTGACCCGCTTTCAGCCAATCAGATCAGCCAAAAACGACCAATCACGATCCGCTATCAGCGGGCCAATCAGAAGTGCAGGTTTACAAACCTGTCGTGGAAAGAAAACTATTAGAATTGCAAGCCAACGAGCTTGCTTAGTTCGGAACAGTCGCACTTGCCATTTTCACATACATACACATACACACACACACAAACAGGCACACACACAAATTCCAGGAGACAACCAAACTCTTATGGAATTTTACCAAAGAGAAGTGCTTCCTGATCAAATACTTCTAAATTGCACTGATTCCATTATAAATGTTTCAATCTTCTGACTTAGACTAAATGTGATTTAAACACTCTTAGTTATCCCACTTCAGACAGATTAGCAAAGAATAAATTCAATGGAGAAGGCTCTGATACTGGAAAGGTAGAAGGAAATAGAAGAAGCAGAATAGCCACAAGATGAATGGCCTCAGTTACAGTGGCAATGGGTACACCACTGGAAAATCTGAGGATCAGGAAAGGGACAGATCACCAAAATCTATGAGATTGACTTGATGTCTAATAATCAATTAATCAAATGCTCCTTTTTATCACCTAGCTTATTATATATATATAACCTTTTCTCTTTATTTTGCTGGTATAAAAATGATTCATTGCCCTTTTTAGTATACAACTTTCATGGGGTAGACTAAATCCTAAAAAATTGCCTAACTTGAATCTAAAGAGTAAAGCTGGAACAATTAATGTTATTTTTAAGAAGTAGGAGGATATCATCACATATCCCTGATGCTGGTGCATAGATCTCTCTATATAGAGGAGAAAGAATTCCATTCAAGGGAGTAAATATTACTTTTTGAAAGAACTGTTTCCTAAATTTATGTAATAAATCCGATTCAAAGGCAGAAGGATGTAGAACATCAAATAGAACCTGTCTGCAACTCCTTAAAGCAGCTGCATCTTTCTGGGACCATGTGGTTGCCCTTTCATCAAACTTAGGAGGAGACCTATTTACTTTGTAGAACTGCAGATGAATACTACGTGAGTGTCGCAGTGTTCTTTGAGGGATCTCTGAAGAGCTGTACAACCATATTACGTACATTAAAAAGGTATCTATTCCATCAACACCAATCTTGCCAAGAAACAGGAACAACTGGGCCTGTTAGCAGCAGCATTTCAAACACCAGCGTTGCTATCACTGTTGATGGTCTAAGGCATATTCAGAATATATGTCATACTTCTACTCCTCTTTTAAAAACACTGGCATGCAAACAATTGGTACAGCCTTTGTAATAGTCACTTAGCCTTACTATACTAGAAGAAAAAGGAATGCAAAAACCCATTTATAATTTTACGTGCTGATTGATTTGAGCAAGCAAGTACGTCATAAAGGGAAGTGGAAGGTGTTGAATTTCAAATGTACACAGGAAGATGCCCAAATAAGTTCCATGACTTTGAAAGGCTCAGTTTGTGTTTCCTGATCAAGTCCAGAGTTAACAGTTTCTTAAGAACTGAGAACTGAAAAAGGAGAATCAAGATTTGGGAGTTAGCTGCCCATGCCATCCAGTTTGGAAATTCAGATCAAAAACAGAAGCATAGAAATATATGCTAGTATTTGTAGCACACCTGGAGATGAAGACAGAACATGAACTGAACTGGAACGTTTATCTGTACCATGTCAGAACTGGGAACAGAAAGCTGACCTCTGAATATGCACATAGTTGCTCATTCTCTTGGCATATGAATAGCTTGGTTCCAAACAATTAAATTAAATGTTTTTTTTTTCCTTACATGGCTTTTCCAAATTAAGTAAATGTCCACATTATATAATGTGACCAGGATTACATAATAATTCTCATTATGTAAGAAATATAAAAAACATTCAACATCTCAGATTTATCTTGACCAATAACATAAGCTGTATCCCATATTTCAGGTGGGAGGCTGAAACACAGAAACAGAATTTTGGCTGAAGCTAATCCTAAATGTGTTATGATGTTTAGATTTTAACCCAGAGGCTTCAATTCATTAACTCCAGACTGTACCAGTGCTGCTTCAGCATCTTACTTCTATGTGTTCTTCAAAATATTTATTAAAAGACACTAATGTTAACCTTATATGGTGGGGCATCACTTAACTGCCAACAAACTTGTTCACTGGATTCTATATTTGTAGAAAAGGGTAGCCTTAACAAGCTCATTTTGTGACCATAATTAGCTGATTACAACTAGTTGGCAACTGCTGTCTGAAACTGATATAATTAAAATGCATATCAGAAGTGAGGGCCAGTTTGGTGTAGTGGTACACCAGGTCTTAACTACTACCAGGAGATGATGAGTTTTATTTCTGCCTTTGGCACAAACCCAACTGGGTGGTCTTGAGCCAGTCACTCTCTCTCATCCCCAGGGAGGAAACAATGGCAAACACTTCCAAAATCATCTTTCCAAGAAAACAGCAGGGACTTGTTCGGGCAGATGCCATCTAAAACAGGAGCTTCAAATTTGCACAATTCTTTCAACACACTAAATTAATATTTTTGTTATAAATTCACAGTTTAATGAACTGATAAAACCCTCATTTTTTGGTATGTAATTCCAAGGCACATATTTAAACTTTACTTCTCTTAAACTATACTATTACATTTAGGAATATTAAGTAAAATGGAATCATAGCATAGTAATCCCATAGCATTTCCATCACAAATAACACTGGTGTATCTATCAAATATGAAATTTTTTGCTGTAAAAATTTCATTTTAAGATCATAAAACCATGGTTAATATTTTTAACGCCTTTAGCCATTGATTTTTCAATATGGAGAATTCCAACTCTTTATTCCAAAGTTCCTGCAAATAACTAATACTGACCTTAAAATATTTTTAACAGTCTATTAAAATTTATAAGTTCAGAGTTCTCCCCAACCCATTTTCACTTATTAATAATGGTCGTGCTTTAGATGATGTTAAACTGTCTGGACAAAACTGTGAGATTAAAACTATTAATTGTTAATCAGATTTGTAGATGAATTGGGTTATTGCAAAGGAATTTTGAATTTATAAATTCAAAATTCCTTTGCAATAACCCAATTCATCTACAAATCTGATTAACAATTAACAGTACTGATATTCCTCTGTATCCACAAATTACCCCACCCCACTCCCTTTACCTGAAGTTTTTTAATCTAGTACTATATCCCACATGTAAACAGTGAATAAGGATCAAATGTGTTGGTATTTCATCAAATAGAAGTTGCAGCTTTTAGTGTTGCTGATAAAATAGAACGTTGACTAAAAGTGGATGAAATACCTTAATATATTATCAAAGGGCTCACACAAAACTTCTAATTCTGATCACCGTGATTTTTTGGAACTTTTGTCTATATCCTTTTTGGAAAGCATCAGTGGTTGGGAGTGAAAGGGTGGGATTTTCTTAGCAATCTTTTTCTCCTGTAAAAAGTAGATATTGCAATGTGTGATATGATGATAAAACTGATGGATTCAGAAGAAAGTTCTACAGCTTCTTTTTTGACAAGTCAGTTGCCTCTGAACTTGCCTTCCTAGCTTCAGTTAAATGGGGTCAAGTACAAGCTTTGGTATTTAGAACTCAGGATAAAGCTCTCAGGGAAGTGACAAAAATGTCAAAGTCCTCTCTAATTTGTAATCAAATATGCTCCAGCAGCCATTTTCTGTTAGTGACCATGGACAACCATGAAAGCAGGAAAACAACAGAACAAGTAGCAATGTAGTGATGCAAACCACATGATTTGTGGATTTCTAGGTCTCTCATTAGGACACCTCTACTAAATGCTGGAGCTTGCATTGTGATATTGTAGCCTGATTTTTGTCATTTTCATACCTGTGCAGTTTTTATGGTGGTGGTACCCATTAAAATTTCTCAAGTTTTTTTTTATGTATCCACAGATCCTATAAGAGTGAGGATTCCATTCTAAAATAATTATGGATAGTCTGAATATTCGGCAGTCAAGGGGAAGATTTGGACAGAGGAACTACTCACAAGAAAAGAAGCTATGAATAATGCAACTTCAAATAAAGAAGTCCTATATTTTATTACAATGCCCTCTATTTAGCTGAATAAAATGTGACTACTTCAATATTATTTCCTAAAATAATCTTTTTCCTTTCCATTCATAAAGCAGGGGGCATCTAGTTCATCAATCATACTTAGAATTTTTTTTTAAATAGGCTGAGCAAACTAATAAAAGAGGATTGTATTCAAAAATCTGAAATACTGAGATCCAGAAAGGACTTTCAAAGGACAATCAAAATTAGGATACTTGACAAAACAATCCAGCTGCTGCACCCAGCAGGAGAACATAATGGAATGAACAGCTTTACTTGTTTCACACTCTATCCTTATTTGCTCAGGTGTCAAAACAATTGCCAATGCACTGATTATCCAGGACTCAATAACATTAACAGATGCTCTGTTGTGAAATGTTGCTATCTACCGCTTCATCCACTGAGCTCAGCAAGAAGCTGAAGCTACTCAGCAACTTTCACATATGTTGGAAGGCTGCAAAACTACATTCCAATCAAATCCACTGATAATAATTTCCACTGCCAGATTTATAGGGCAACCTCTTTTATCATAAAAGAAACTGTGATGCAAAGTGCTAGAGCCCATTGTAACTACATAGCCAAAAAGGCATTTAGAGTTGTTAACCTAATCCTACGTAGCTTTTTCTCTGGTAATATCACACTACTAACTAAAGCATACAAAACATTTGCTAGACCAATATTTGAATACAGCTCATCAGTCTGGAACCCACATTACGTATCTGATATTAGCACAGTTGAGAAAGTCCAGAAATATTTCACAAGAAGAGTTCTCCACTCTTCTACTCGTTGTAGAATACCTTATGCCACCAGACTTGAAATTCTAGACCTAGAAAACTTAGAACTACGCCGCCTTCGGTCCGATCTAAGTGTGGTATATAAAATCATACATTACAATGTCCTACCTGTCAATGAACACTGCAGCTTCAACCATAACAACACAAGAGCACACAATAGATACAAACTCAAGTTTAACCGCACCAAACTTGATTGCAGGAAATACGACTTCAGCAACAGAGTGGTCAATGTCTGGAATACTCTTTGATTCTGTGGTTTCTTCCCCAAACCCCAAAAACTTTAACCTTAGACTGTCTACTATTGACCTCACCCCTTTCCTAAGAGGTCTGTAGGGGGCGTGCATAAGTGAACCAATGTGCCTACCATCCCTGTCCTATTGTTTCTTTTATTTTTCTTATATGTACCCATTTCATGTATTCATAACTATGTATATACTTATACCTATTATCTTGTAAGCGATTGACAAATCAAAATAAATAAAATAAATAAATAAATAAATAAATACAATGTACAATGTACTTTGAACTAAATTCCATGTTGTGGTTGACATACATACCGTTCTCAAACTGCATGTAGGAACCAATGTGTATCAGAGGGAGATGTTACATTTTACCTTTTTTTTTTTTTAAAGTGAAATAAAGTTGGCAATTGGACCATGACAGTTTGTGTCAAACAGGAAGAAAATCAAAAGATATTTGAAATTAATTTCTTCACTTAACAAATAACTCCCGCATCCCTTTTGATTTGTGAATTCCTGAACATTTTGGTACAGCATGCAGTGTACTTAACAATTTGCAACAATTTGACTACTTTATTGTGACCACACCCTAAACTAGCAGATCCTGTGCTCACAGTTTAACAGGATCATAACAAAGTGTTACCCTTCATTTTAGGACCAGCTCTAATTTAACATGTCATACAAATAGCCCAGAAGGGAGAACGGGAGAGCACCTCCCCACAAAAACAAGCCATCTGCAATTTCAAAAGAGCTTCTAGAAAATATAGCTCACATACGGATCCAATTTAAGTTTAATCAGAAGCAATTGCTATCTCTTGTATTTCTGCAAAAGAGCAGCTTTGAAGTATACAAACTGACAAAACAGCAAGGTAATATATATGGAAATACTGACACAAGGATTCCAGTTCCTGCAGATTCTTAGCAAGAGTGGGTTAAAAACACAGCCCCATACTTGAAGGCATGGCTGTCCATTAACGTAATGGCCTATAATCCAGGCTCTATGCAGGAGACAAGCTTGTTCATCCAGTGAAATTAATAATAGTGTAAATGCCCTCCATTTTTATCTGCTCAAATTCCTACATCAATTTCTCCTTTCCTCTCTACTTGTAAGTATTTCTATCCCTGGACAGCAAAAATCCAGTGATAAGATTTGAGTTATGCATATGAGTTATGAATTCTGCTGAGTGGAATAGGATCCTGACATCAGGAAGTAATCATCACAATGCTATGATATACTACAACTGAGCTTCAATATGCAGTCAAGGAACAGATTTGTGCCATAGGTGGTTATAACTACCACTCTGTTGCAGAAACTGTCTCAAATGTTTTATATTATCATTAAGCTCATTCACAAGCTTGCAAATTATGGGAATACAATTGGCCTGCAGTTTACTCTGGTGTCCACTATAATCATCAGCAAACATAAACAAATTCTGATATTGTTAAGTTTGGAGAATAATGGAGACCAGACATCTGACCAGTGACTTCAACTCTTTAATAACAGTAAATAGAACAGAACAGAGCAAGGCTATGGGGCAGCAGTAACCCTTTTATAGGGTTGGCTGCTACCTTATTAACCAATAATATGTGCAACAAGTTCAACTAATACCCAATAAGAAGTGTCCTAATATTGGCCAATCAGGGCCTTGTTATGGACCAATCCTTATTCGTTGTTTAAGGACCAATCAGGTGTGCAGGCTTTCAAAACCTGCTTTGCATTTAGGCTAGTTACTTTTTATTGATTCACAACAGATATGACCTTTGCAAATATGTGTACAGATGAAAAACATCATGACAAATCATCTCTCTATTAAGCAGATTAAACTAATATCCAAACAAAGTAAATAAATGAAATACATCATTTAGGCAACAACATTTTACTAGAGAGCATGATGATTGGAAAGCTTTCTGGGAAAAAAAATCAAATCTAGCCTTCACTAATCTATTTATAATTTTGCTCAAATATGCTTTGTGGCTCATAAAGCTATTCTAAATGGTTGCGTCCAGGGGTGGGTTTCTACCGGTTCTGTCCACCTCTGTAGAACCGGTAGCTCTGAAGAGCAGCAGACATAGAACCGGTTCTATGTCTGCTGATATTTTTGCCCACCTGCCCACTCGGGCTCTTACCTGATCTTTATTTCCTGATTTTTCAACTTCAGCTGCCGAATGAGGCACAGCTGTAGTTAAAAAAGCAGGAAAAGAGGGCTGTTTCAAAGGTTGCTTCTCTGCACGCAGCGTGCTGATGACGATTTACAGGCACGCGGCTCGCATTGTGCAGGGAAGCACATCATAAATCACCAAACCTTGTAAATCCTGAACCGGTAGTTAACCCTATCATATCCCACCCCTGGTTGAGTCCCCCTGTCATCCTGTAACTGGATGTCAGGTGCTTGGCAGCTGGTTACCTTTATGGCTGGATTGCAGCATTCCACAGTCACATGACTGCAATTTGCTACTTTTTTTTCCTGGTCTTTTGGTATTTTTGCTGCTTCCTGGCAAAAAAAAATGCTAATTCAAATGAATGGATTTGCACTTATGACTGCCATGTTCACTCAAGAACTGTGATATTCACTTAAAGACCATTAAATTTGCTAATGACTACCACAAAAAGGTTCTAAAATCACCTCTGGTCATGTGGGCATCTCAACCTATGACTATGACGACTTTTGATTGGATTTCCAGTCCCAATTACCTGTATAAATCTGGAAAAAAAACCAGCAGTATCCCATATTAAGCTGTTTCTGTTGCTCACTGTCTAAAATGTGACAAATACATGATGCTAGAGACAAAGTGATGGAAGTAGCTATTTGCTTTCGATACAACTCAAATAATTTGTTCCTATCTTTTATTCACTCTTTTATGTAACAACTGGTATGCTTTGATGCTTAGTGAAGAGGGATTTCATTAAGGCTGCCAAGAAAACCTAAGGTTCTTTGGAAACATGTCCATTCCTGTTGTCAATTAATGTCAATTAATCCATAAATTAATAGTAATAGTTACATTCAATGAAACTTGCTTTCATATATTGAATTCAAGAACTGAATTTAATACAGTAAATGTGCTTTTCAGTGTGGATATCACCTTATTGTAGGAATGAGACCATGTAGAGCCCTTGACAACATTTAACAGGAATTTATGACAATTCTATACAGGTAAGTCCTCATTTACCCAATGCCTCATTTAGCACCCATTCAAAGTTACAATAGTCTAGAAAATAACCTCTGGGTGCAATCCTTGCATTTATGACTGTCACAGCATGTTGCAGTCACTTGATTGTCATATGGGCACTCTGCAACCAGTGCACATTTATGACCATTAATTATCCTGCCCAAGACCCAGCATGTGCAAATACACAAGGAGCCATTTTGCTCTCTTTACTAAATGAGGTTTGCAAACACGCACTCTTGCAGTATAGAAACAGGTTCTCCCCAAAGTTCAGCAAGTCTGACTTACGAGAAGTCCAGACCAAAGTGCCAAGCAACAGAGCAGCCAGGAAACCTCTGAGCGTCAGAGTTTGTAGTAGATTTGTCAGCTGATAAAGGTTTGGAGTTAGGGACATGAAGCCCAAAGTTAAGGAGGGGAGTTTACAGGTGGTTATGTGATGATTCCCCCAGACGCTTCCTGTGAGAAGTACATAAAAATGAACCAACAGACTTTTAATAATCTGATCCATAGGATGCTTTATTAGGGAAAATACTGCAGTATGGACCCCTCTACTCTAATTTTCTGAGATTGTGGATTTGGGGTTTTCATAAGCTGTAAGCCATAATCATCACAATTATGACAAATCATGGCTTGAACTATCTTGCTTTGCATGTAATGAGTCTATCTCATATATTAGTTTCACCTTTTAAGATGCATTACTGAAATAAATGAACTTTTGCACGAAATTCTAATTTTTTGAGTTTCACCTGTAATTTAATCAGGAAAGACTAAATTTTTTCATACAATTACACATTATGTATGTAATTAATCATAACATAAAAAATAATGACTATATGTGATCATAAAAGTAATAAAAACAAAATAAAATATTCCATGCTTTCTTAAATGAAAAAAATAGATGAATATAGTAGAATATTCTGTACTAATAGCTTATAAATGGGAAGGAAGGAAGGAGGGATTCAAACTGTCGGAGAATGTAAAATCTGTTAATTAAAATAAAGGGTCCCAGAATTTAGCAAAGCCATTATTCTGAGCTGGAACAAAAATGAAAGGCAAAATGGAAGGCCTGAAATTCCAGGTTGAACTTTTTCATTAATCTTATTTATTATATTTTTTTATTTATTTTATTTTATTTATTTGTCAATCGCTTACAAGATAATGGGTATAAGTATAAACATGAGTAAGAATGCAGGAAATAGGTACAAATAAATGGGAAAAATAGGATAGGGACGGTAGGCACAATGGTGCACTTATGCACGCCCCTTTCAGACCTCTTAGGAATGGGGTGAGGTCAATAGTGGATAGTTTGAGGTTAAAGGAGTGGGGGTTAGAGGATGTAACAACAGACTCAGGTAGTGCATTCCAGGCATTGACCACTCTGTTGCTGAAATCATACTTTCTGCAATCAAGTTTGAAGCAGTTTACATTGAGTTTGTTGTGTGTTCTTGTATTGTTGTAGTTGAAGCTGAAGTAGTCATTGACTGGTAGGACATTGTAGCAGATAATTTTGTGTGCTACACTTAAGTCTAACCATAGTCAGCGTAGTTCAAGGTTGTTCAAGCCCAAAATCTCAAGCCTGGTGATATAGGGTATTCTGTTGCGAGCAGAGGAGTGTAGTACTCTTCTCGTGAAATACTTCTGGACTCGCATGATTGTATTAATGTCCAATATGCAGTGCGGATTCCAGACTGATGAGCTGTATTCGAGTATTGGTCTGGCAAAAATTTTGTATGCTCTAGTTAGCAATTTGATATTTCTGGAGGAGAAGTAATATTAGAAATAATATTGGATTTACAACTCTTAATGCCTTTTTGGCAATGCTGCTACAGTGAGCTCTGGCGCTTAGGTCATTTGATATGAGAACTTTGAATTATGAGGATCATCAACGAGGTCATATCCGCCTAGTTTGTATTTGGTGTACTGATTTTTTTTACCAATGTGTAGGATAGAACATTTGTTGGTTGAGCTTTGGAGTTACCAGATGTTTGACCATTCAGACACATAATCAAGGTCGCTTTGAAGGATAGTAGCATTGTCGGTGATGTTTAATTTTTATACCAGTTCCCATTATTACACATCTTAAAATGTATTTGTTAACTTTTATGGATATCTTTTCTCATTGTTAATAGGTTAGAAGTTCAGAAATTGTGAAAACTGCTTTTCTTAATTTAGAGAAAACCAGATTCTTAAGCAGATCTGTATGTTGTTACTGTGCATCTCATATTAAAACACAACACCACCACCCACCCCTCCCAAAGCACAAAAGGACTCCAGATGAAAAAACACACCATTTAAACATAGTTATACTAATACCTCGGTTTTCAATATCCAAGGGAATCTTTAATATATACTACATTGGAAAGATGATCCTTCTTTATTTACTAAAATGAGATATTTTAAGGGTGGCCTCACATTTGAACTGCTCTTTTGACCTTGAAGTTAAAAACTTACTTAGAAATATGAGGACACATCAGAAGTTTAGTTCCATAGCCTGTTCTCTGAGCTTAGTATCTGTAGTAAAAATTATAGATAATGAATTAACTTCTTGCATTTATTATGGTATTCACACGCTCATCTACAAAAATTTTCAAATTCAGATTTATAAAATTTCCTGGTTCTTTCTAAAGTGTGCAAATCAATTACATCTTAGGTTCCAGAATGCTGCCTCAAGAATTAGCTAATTAAATGACTTATTTTGGCTTGCCAAAGAAGTATCATAAACTAAGATTAGGATTTTATAGTGGAGCCAATTTATCCATTGCACAATGTTTTCATTAACGTAATGTGTTTGAAAAGCGCTTCATTTTGCTGAAATGACTGAACTGCACTATATTAACTTCCACAATAGGCATTAGACCACCAGTATCAAACTCTCCGTGTCACGTTGCCATCATGTGACATTTCACAACATTTTCCCCATTCGGGGAGCTGAGGTGGGCATGACCTCTGTGTGATGCATCTAGCTCAACGGGCCGCCAGTTTGAAAACCCTTCTTAAAGAGATCCAAGTAACTCAAAAGCCAACTAACATGGCATAAAATGTGAAAGAAGTGTCACGTAGTCCCTGGATAGTCCCTGACTTACATACAACTACTGATTTAGTGACCATTCAAAGTTACAACAGCACTGAAAAAAGTGACCTATGACTGTTTTTTACCCTTAGAACTGTTGCAGCATCCTCATGGTCACATGACCAAAATTCAGATGCTTGGCAACTGCTTCATATTTATGATGGTTGCAGTGCCCAAGGTCATGTGATCACCTTTTCAACTTTTGGACAAGCGAAGTCAACAAGGAAACCCGATTCACTTAGCAACTATGTTGCTAATTTAACAACTGCAGTGATTCGTTTAACGATTATGTCAAGAAAGGTTGTAAAATGGGGCAACATTCACTTAACAACTGTCTCATTTAGCAACATAAACGTTGAGCTCAATTGTTGTCCTAAGTCAAGAACTACCTATAGACTTTTATCTCATGTTTCTTCTAAGCAATAGGAATGCATATTGTATAGCTAAATGAAACTGACCCACTTTTGAAATCTAATTTCCTAATGTTGAAAAGGTAAAAAAAATTCTGGAAACTCTGTTTAATTAATAAACACAGTTATTAAATAAACTACTTCAGGATATTTATTTGAAAGTGACAACAGCTTTCCAGGAGAAACAATATACATTATTGTCTAATCACTGAACATCTGTGGAATATTAAAAGAGAAAAAAGTATAAAAGGGGAAAACAGCCAATAAATTTAAAAATGAGGAATAGCTACAGCTGCTACAGGATTTTTCTCTCTCTCTGAAAAGTCATCTAGTTTCTTTATTTTAAGCAATTAATTATTAAAATATAGTTTATATTGATCTCCAGAGACTTGAATGCATGCTCAAATATAGTTGACAAGCTGTAAAACATGTCAGAGATTGCTAAATACTGCCAGATTATAACAGGCCCATTGGCTCAGAATATTGATCTGCTTCCATTTTCTGGTATTTGTAGTTTGACACTTTAAAATGTTGCTGAAAACATACTGTATACCCCAAAAATGCATATATACAGGGATGGGCTTCAAAAATTTTAGCAAAGGGTTTTCTGCCTTGTTCCTGGGTGGGTGTGGCCATGGTGGGCATGGCCTAGTCGGCCTCCTGCACCATGGTGGGTAGGGGGCGTTTTTGCCCTCCCTGGGCTCCGGAGGCTTTTTTTTTTTTTTGAGCCTCTGGGGAGGCGAAAACAGCCTCCCTGGGCTCCGGAGGCTCTCTGGAAGCTGGAAACAGGCCCATTTCTAGCCTTCCCAAACTTCTGGGAGGCCCGTTTTTCACCCTCCCTGAGCCTCTGTTGTGCCCTGCACTTACCTGCATCCAAAATGGGTCGCGTGGGGGCTCCCGGGAGGGGCAAGGCGGGGTGGGCAGGGCCAGCCAGGAGTGGGATTTGGGGGGTTCTCTGAACTGCACAGAATTTTAGTTAGGGGCTCTTCCAAACCCCTGCAACCTCCAGCAGCCCACTTCTGGATATATACCCAAGCTTTTCCTAAAACTGGATTGAGTTTTGTGAGCCCCCTAAAATGTTCTGCTCAGAAACTCATCATTGGCAGGTGGAAAGGAGACTATTCACAATTTTTTCTCTCTGTGGCATTCCAAATAAATTAATGTACTTTCTCTCTAGCCATATAACAAGGGCCTTTTTAAAAAGTCTATCAAGGCACCCTTTTTTAAAACTAGGCAAATCATGTTGATACACCAAAGAATCAATCATTTTGGAACACTATTGTAAACACAACTTCCAATCAGTAGCATTTGTATGCAACCAAATGGCAGATTAGATATGACCCTTCTCTAAATATTCCTGAGTGGGCTTGGAAATATCTTAATAGATTTATAAATAAACAAAAACTTGTTTACACCTTAACTAGCATTTTGTTCACTGTGTGTAAAAGAACATGGCTTGTAGTATCTATTACACTGTTCCCATTGTTAAATTCATTAAAGTGAATATATATAAATACAGGGGTTTTCTTTTACTTTTATTTATTTTATTTACTAAATGTATATGCCTCCCCTCTCACCAATAAGACAACTCTTTTAATTTTTAGAAGTTTCCAGTTACTAATCCAGCGTCCAAGTAATTTTTGTTGCTTTGCAGCATTCTAATTACTCATTTAGGAAAAAAAGGTTTCAAAAAATCATCTCTGTATCTTTACGCTTGGTGAAAAGTTTGTGTAAAACAATTTCCTAGATACTCTATTTTTAAATAGAGTATTTTAAAAATTTAACTGAAGTAATATTATGTAATCAGTATAATTATCAAGTTTACCAGAGACATATATTTCTTTTTTCAGAACAAATAGACAAGCTATAAAACGCATTGTGAATTTTAACATTTTTCAAAAATAAATTTTTTTGTTACGCTATAATAAAAAAAAATATTAAAAATTATCCATATGCTGTTTTAAACTTAACTATAAAATTTTGAAAATACCAATCTTCATCATTATTTAAAATAATTTCCAAGACAAAGTTCTCCCTTCAACAAAAAAGAAACAAATCAATTCTGGGACAAGAACAAAAACTTCTTATCTTTAGAATGCTAAAGCACAACTAACCAAATAGGAGGGCCATAATTTCCGTTAAACAATCCACTACACCAAAAAAAAGTTATTCTTTTCAACAGGCATATGAGAGACATTTCCAATAGCTGTAGGCACTTAGTGGCAACATATGTTTTCGGAAATGCTAGATGGTATCTGTGCACAACTATGCCTTTATGTTCAAGCCAACTTCCAAAAGGTAGCAAAATACTATGGTTGCAAATTGTCCTAGGGAAAGAAAACTAGGCAGTAGAAATTTGCATAAAATTTGTACAAGTTAACTTAGTGGGGGAAACGGAAAACTTTGGAAAAAATCAGTGTTTTAGTGATGTGCTCTTTATTTTTAAGCTTGGAAGCTTAACATGCCTCTTGGCTTTATTAATTGCACATTTGTATGCTGCTTTTTCTTCTGACAATCACCAAACGAATTGACATGACTAATAAAGATAATGCAACATAAAACATAACGATCTCAAACACAGATCAGAAAACATATGCCACATAACAAAGAGCCCTGATACAAACTATTCCAAAACAACCACTGAACATTAAGTTCAATAAACAGTTTGACTTCTGCATAAGATACATTAAAGCAGGCGTTTGACAAATTTATATTTGGAATATTCTGGATAATACTGCAGAAAAAGGGTTTGCTTCTTATAACTTTTCTTCATAGTAACAGAGAAAGGTTTTAGAAGTAAGGTTTATTAAAGGCAAGCAAAGGCAACTTTACATGAATACAGTTAGTCCTTGATTTATTACCACAACTGAGTCCAAAATTTCCGTAACAGTCAACAGTTGATAAGTGAGTTTCCCCCACTTTTTATGGCCTTTCTTGCCACAATTGTTTAGTGAATCACTGCAATTGTTGAATTAGTAATGCTGTTGTTAATTGAATTTGGCCTCATTTATTTTGCTTGTCAGAAGTTGCAAAAGGGGATCACAGGACCCTGGGACACTGCAACCATCACAAATCCATGCCAGTTGTCAAGCAGTCAAATGTTGATTATGTGACCTTAGGGAGGCTGCAACGGTCATAAGTGTGAAAAATGGTAATAAGTCACTTTTTTCAACCTTTTGTCAAGGTGGACCATGCTTTACATATATTTTAAAAGAAACATTAAGGATGAGGGAACCAGTGATAACCAATTGCCTCCTTTGCTCCTTTCATAGCCATTGACTTCTTTAATTAGATCCAAATGTGCCTTTATCCAATTTTTTTGTAGGCCTTGGGGCCAAAATGTAATACCAGCAATGAGGACAGTCTTCCTCTGACCTTTTAGTCTGCTGTTGATTCATTTAAGTTGTAAACAACTACAACTAATTGCATGTATGCACACACACATATGTTTATTCTTTTTGCTTGTCCTCCTACTTCCCACTCGAATTTCTTTTAGTCAATCTAGCCACTTATTAACATCGCATTAAGTGGTCATTCTTCTTTCTTTAGTAAGAACTTATAACTTGGCCACAAAGAAATAACAGAGGGAAAGAGGAAAGACAAGGAAGAAAGCTACATCTGCTCTGTATTGCTCCATTCTACCTCATGTTCATGCTGGAACATAATCGTGATCTTGATTCATTTGCCAATTTATGAAAGCCAAACATGTTGATCTTGCCAGGTTTGATTTATTTAATTTCCAGCATGTGCTTTTTAATCTCTGTTCTTGCTAGATTCAACATACTTGAAGAATTGATGATTAAACCTAGTCTTCTAAACACAACTTGCATTTCTGAAAGATGGAGCTTTATTAATTATTCCAATTCTTTATTTTGAAGATGCAATAGCTATATAATGTTTGATACGACTATCCTATTTACCAGTACTTGCATACAATTCTGAACAATACTGTACTCATTCTTTGATTATACCCATATCATTAAATAAAGTTTGGAAGACCATCCAAAATCCATAATTGGTCAATATCTTTAAGGACCAACTATAAAGTAACAATGAAGAGAGACAACAGTCTGAAATTCTTTCCATGGCTAAGTGTACAAAAAGTAAGGAGAAAAGAAGAAACAAAAGAACTCCTAATTTAGATCATATGTTGCAATTACATCTACTGTATACTTATTTTAGATCTACAGCAGTAGCGAATAGAGATTGGAGATTGAAATGAATTGTTCGTTAATAGTTGCTGACAATATTAATTTACACACAGAATTCTGAGACAATCAAGCAATGGTTGATTCCTGTTTCTGAAAATGTAAATGCGGCTACATCGCTTTCACTTCATAGGCATCTGAAAGATAGGGCCTTCAGATTGCTATGACAAAAAAATTGACATCTGAATGCAAACATCCCTTACATGCCTCTGTTCAACTTTGCAGCACAAGGATGAAAAATTGGACCTTGCATTCTGATGTTATGATACACATTTTACATTATTATGGTTAGGAACACACAGCTATGGTCTCTTGACTTGGCTGAGTAAAAAAAGAAAACAGTAACGATGAATAGTTCAAATATGACTCAGATATTATACAAAGTGTCTGATGGAACAATGATTCTCATTTGTGATACTATTTCAGTGTTATCCACTTCATTTACCAATTTAAACAGTTCGAATGAAAAAACCTGCCCCAAGAAAAAGGTCTGTTTGTGAAATCTTCCATTGTGTTGTTTTGTTTTGTTTAATCTGCTTTGACTTTTATATTCAACAGGGCGCAGAGGAATGATGACTGATATTAAACATCATATTTGTTGCCATACTTGAACATAATTAAAGTTTATTGAAGCAGGATGGACAACAGTCACAAGAGAAGTAGCAATAAGTAAGCTCCTTGAAGCTGCCTCTGTTTACTGCACTATATTCTGCAAGACCTGAGCTGAAGATATTTCTTTCAGATGTGGGCATTGCCTGTGAATCCAGCTGCCTGAGCACTCTGGACACTTTAAGGCAATAATATACAAGAAGGATCTCTTATGACTGATACTGTCACTTGCATGCAAAATTATGATGTCAACCCCATAAGGTGCAGTCTGAAATGTCTTATAACTTCTTAATTTAAAGAGACAAATGTATATTCGTTTTCAAACTAAGAAGCATACTAAATGTAAAATAAAACACGCTGGTTGCATTTCTTTAAAGAAACCAAACTCTTTAATTTTTGTGTTTCCTTCCAGGCCCGATCCTTTTTACAAATCTGACTGCAGAATATCAAATAAATGAGGTCTATACCAAAAGTCAAGCAGGATGAAATCTGTAAGCCACGGAGAGAGCATGGTTACATAATAAGAACAAAGGGCAAGGGTTTTTTTTAAATCAAAGATCCATATGGCAGATCTGAATTTGGATACTTAGCATTTGCTATAAATGGGGAACTCCCAAGGAAAATGGAACTTCTGAATCAAGATCATCTAAGCATATTTTCAAGCTTTTCCTTTAGTTCTCTTTCTTTTCTTTTTTTCTTATGGGAGGAGAGCTTTCTGCTATTGGTATCGTCTTTAACTGACTAGCTCCTTTCCAAAGATAGCTACTAAAAATTAGAATTAAAAAAACTTCTCGTTTCCAAAAATTATTAATGGGTCACACAAAAGAAATTCCCTCAAACTCGGAACTTCCGGTTTGGGCTTCTTTGGCGACGGACCATATATGCTGCTGGTATGTTTATATTATCTATGCTGTTTATATTATCTATGCAACTTGTCTGGGCTCAAACAGCTTAGTAGGGTCAGTCCCATTATTTCATGGGTTGGAGGCCAACAGAAAATTCCAGGGTTGCAGACTAAGAAATTGAGAAACCATTTTGGAAGAAAGCAGCAGCAAACCAAGAAAACAATTGTATTATCATAAATGTCATGGCCATCTCTACCATAGCAACCACCATATATTTTATATCACAATCATATTTTTATTATTCTTAAAAATAGTACAATTTTAACAGTAGTGTGAAATTTAAACAATTCTCTGGTGTCTTTGTTTTCCTTATAAAGCTGGTCAAACCAACAAGGGCAATTACCAGTTCTAGAAAATACATAATTCTTCTAAATAATGTTAGTTATACAATGATAAACTTTGAGCATCTCCTGATATTTACCTATTATTCCTAAATTGGATTATTTAGGCTGAAGATATTCCACAAATCTAACAATAAAATCAATGTTTTAATGTGCTTGTTTCCTGATGAGTAACTCTGGTTCAAACAAACTCTGATGTTTCAAAAGAATCAATAATTCAAAATTTATCTTTTGTACAGTAAGAAGTTAGGAATGTTGTTTTATCCATTCAGATTGTGACATAATCTTCCAGAAAGTCTCCTGAATAAATGTATGGGATAATCGCATGCTATTCATTTTCCTCCAAATATTTATGATTATTCTGTAAGATATATGCTTATTCAGGTGAAAGACAATCCATCATCTATAAACATATCATTGTAAAGTTTCAACACTGGACCCTAATCCCATTTATATAATTTCTAAAATGTTGTGTTTGGCATCCTGTCTTAAACATACTAACTCAAATGATAATGTGAGCTAACTGCATCACATTAATGTGGTTGACATTGATCTTGACCAGGTATAAACAGAAACTGATTCAGTTATGATGTAATACAAAAACAGAGACAGATCTTTGCAAGGGAATCAATTCTTACCTAGCATTATACACTTATTTTCTCAATAATTAGATCCCTGCTGGGAGAAGAAGTTAATCCTGTTAAAACATATATACAAACTCCTTCAGAAAGATAATATAGAACTTGAATGATATGAAAGCATTGTTTTTATTAGCTTTTTATTAGTGACCAGAACTCATAATGTTATCTTTGTTTGGGTAATGAAATATCTGCCAGAAAACAACCAGGCTCAGGGAATACCAATGACCTCTCATGTCTCTACATTATTGTACCAAGTCACTTCCGGGTAGCTATTTTACTGTAGTTGGTAACACTATAGGTGAAACTCGAAAAATTAGAATATCGTGCAAAAGTTCATTTATTTCAGTAATGCAACTTAAAAAGTGAAACTAATATATGAGATAGACTCATTACACGCAAAGCAAGATAGTTCAAGCCGTGATTTGTCATAATTGTGATGATTATGGCTTACAGCTCATGAAAACTCCAAATCCAGCCTCAGTCCACTCCTTGTGAAAGTCCCCAACACTTTTGAATGGCCTTTTCCTGACAATCCTCTCCAGGCTGCGGTCATCCCTGCTGCTTGTGCACCTTTTTCTTCCACACTTTTCCCTTCCACATAACTTTCTATTAATGTTTTTTGATACAGCACTTTGGGAACATCCAACTTCTTTTGCAATTAGCTTTTGAGGCTTTCCCTCCTTATGGAGGGTGTCAGTGATGGTTTTCTGCACAACTGTCAGGTCAGCAGTTTTCCCCATGATTGTGATTCCTACTGAACCAGACTGAGAGACCATTTAAAGGCCCAGGAACCCTTTGCAGGTGTTATGGCTTAATTAGCTGATTAGAGTGGGACACTTTGAGCCCAGAATATTGAATCTTTTCACAATATATATCTTTTCATATATATGTGCTGTATTATCTTTGACTCTTTTTTTGCCATTTTTTATTTTTTAACAACAAACATAAACAAACACAAACACAAAACAACAAATAAAATCATCTTTCCACTGTACAGTGTGTCGGTTGGTACATATCTTTTGTGCACAATATCAGCAGTCTTTCCCTTCTACATTTAAATTATAATTCATATTATATATATCAACTATGCCTATTATATTATATTGTTATTAACACCTTATCAGACTTTAATTATAAATTCACATCATTCTTTTCGAGCAAATCTCAACTATTACATGACCTAATATGTAATATTCATTTCATTGTGATCAATTGTAACATATTATTACCTTATCATTACTGTCATGTTATATTTATATTATAATATATTTTATTTTCTTATCTAGCCATTGATAAAATAAACCCCAGATTTTATAATATTCTTTGTCTTCTTGCTCTCTAATTGCTAATGTCAATTTACTCATTTCTGCACATTCCATTATTTTCTTAATCACCTCTTCTTCTATCGGAATTTTTTCACTTTTCCAATTTTTGGCAAATACAATTCTAGCTGCTGTTAATACATTAATAATCAAATATATCAATTCTTTACTATATCCTTCAGGTAAGATACCCAATAAAAATATATCTGGTTTCAAGTCTATATGCTGTTTTGCCATTTTTTCCAGCCATGTAGAATTTTAGTCTAGTATCTCTTGGCTTCCACACACATCCAACACATGTGATAGTATGATCCAGGTATCTGATGATATTTCCAACATTTCTCCGATTTGTTCTTAAACATCCTTGCTATTCTTGCTGGGGGTAGATGCCGCCTGTAAAACATCTTATACAAATTCTCTTTATATGCTGTTGACATTGTTATTTTATAGTTTCGAGATCATAATTTCTGCCATCTTTCTAAGTCTATCCCATATCCAAAATTCCCACCCCCCAGGCAATCATTGTTTTGTTTACTTGTTCTTCTTCTAATTTTATTCCAAGTAAATATCCATATAATTTTTTAATCACCTTCTAATCAGTACCTGTCAAAATTCCATCTAATTCGGTAAGTTCGTTATAAAATCCTTCTGTCTTATCATCTTTATCATATCTAGAATGTATTTGCACATATGAACACCAGTTCATCTCTATTTCTTGTTCCTCTAGTTCTTGCTTAGGTTTGAGTTCACCCTCTTCATTTAATATTTCACCATATCTCACTGTTTGTTCCATTTTATAAACAATTGGATACGCAAATGCCTCTATGGTTGACAACCAGACTGGTATTTTCATGTAATGTTGTTTCCTTACTTTCTCCCATACTGATAATAGACCATCACAAATATGTCTCCTAAAATACCCATGTGTTTTACTTTCCTTATACCATAAAAAAGTGCGCCATCCCAATAATAGGTCATGGCCTTCTAATGTTAACAATTTAGTATTCCTTAAGACAATCCATTCTTTCACCCACATCAATGCTGCCACCTGGTAATATAATTCCCTGTTATCTTTGACTCTGGATGGGGTTGTGCTTCCCCAGAAAGAGAAAGCTGCTGGGCAAAGAGCAGGTGGAGATTGTCAGAGTATATTCATGAACTGGAATAGAGCTTGGTAACAAGGTCAGCCAATGAATAGGCATAGCAACTGTCAGCCAATGAGGACTGTTTTGGAAACTGAAACTAGAAGTAGCCTAGGCTTGGCTCTATATTAAACACTGCAGCTCTGAAGCTATGTTAAGCTCTGAGTCTGCCTATTGAAGATGAAACTGCTTCTTTCCTCTGCTTGCCTGCTGAACTAAAGTGAAACTGATGTTTGTTTCTGAAAACTGCTGAGTTGCTGCTGAAGCTCTGAACTTGTAACATGTCTACTTCTTGCCTGTTTGCTCCATGTTGGAGAAACCTACAACTGGTTTGTACTTATTATGTTTATAAAGATGTTAAATGAAGCATCAGCCATCTGTGTTTATTTTTCTGGAGTTGAATTAACGCTGCAAAACTCTGAATAGAGATTGTGGTCAGAATAATTTTTATGTAGCTTTGGATAGTGCACCAGTTAGAACTGTGGTAATATAACCTATTGATCATTTTATCATTTTCTGTAAGGCCTTTGTATAACTAGCAGTAAGTCTAGGAAGATGTGGGCATTCTTGGTGGGGGTAGGAGTATCTTTGCTCAGAGTGCCTCATTCTGTTTTGATTCTGCCAGTTTAGAAGGAATAGGAAAATGGGTGAAAGTTCAAGGTACAAGATACACAGTTGTGCTTTCTCATGGGACTTTCCAAACTTTCCCATGAGACTTTCCGTGGCTGTATGATCTCATTCTAGCAAGGTAACATCTGGGACTTTCCAAGATTGTGTGTTCTCATGCTGGTGAAGTAATCTCCTGTTGAGGTCATTGTTTTCTGAATATGCATACTGTATATTTTGCTTGTGTGTTTTCTCAATAAATACTGCTACCTGAGTTCTCTCAGGGTTGGCATTTTCTCAGAGACAGTTCCCTGTGTCTCATTTCAATGTCAAACCACCATAAGAACTGTATCTGGAACATGATGCGTTTATCTGGAACAAGAGCACAATCATTCATGCCCCTATCATCTCTCAATTAGATTACTGCAACTCACTCTACATAGAGCTGCCCTTGAAGTCCTGGAAATTTCATCTGCTCCTGAATAGAGCAGCACACATCCTTAGTAATTCGACCTGATATTGTCACATTATACCTTGACAGCATAATCTGCACTACCTACCAGTAGGCTGCCAAGTGCAATTCAAGGTGCTAGTAGCTGCATATAAATCATGGCTTTCTGGAAGCTGGTGAGACATGTCTTCCAAAGAACTTGGAGAATGATGTACCATACAGTAATTTCAATTCTTACTTTTAAATTTCTCAGTTCTACATAGTAACCAGAATCTAATTTGTATTTGTAGCTAGTTATTACCAATTTGTGTAAGCTGCCTAAAATCTAAATGGTTTCAAGTGGTCAGGTAAATTTTAAAATAAATTTTAAAACAAATTAATAGATGCATTTTCACTGATTGTATAATACAAGTGGGAAACATTTAATTATATGTCCTTTACTGATTTGCTTTGTATCTTGAGACATGCTACTATTTCTAGAATGAACCATATTTAATGGAAATATATCCATAATTATTAGCAAAATGTATACCTAAACTTTCAGGGATTTGCCACCTGTTTTTAAAGTCAGCTAGAAAGTTTCTACCAAGCACCATAGATTTTGCAAAATAAATGCAATCACAAAACAATTGCAACTACACATTAAAGTTAATTTATTCAGGATTCTTAGTGATAAAATGTAAGCATAGAATTAATTGACTGGTGAATAAAAAGATACCATTTAATTGCTCTATATGAAATGATGTAGATCAAACCAATGATCTCCAGGCTAAATATATTTAAAGCATGTCAGTGACAGGAATAAAAGTACTCTGGCTTATTGTAACATAACACACAATAGCTGGAAAGGCAGTACCCCAACCCTATCATATAATATCTTTTTTAGCAGTCATCCCATGCAACAAGCATACAGTACAAGGTCACCTTGATATATTTTAACTCTAGGATGTCCAAATGTAGATAATAGATTCTGTAACCAACAGTTGTCAAAGGCCATTTCTTGCCTTTGCCAATCTTTGGCATAGCCTCCAAATATGCTATGGGGTAGCAGAACAAGTAGAAAAAGAAAAGACAACTCCTGCTAAATCTTCAATTTTCAAGCTTTGCATATTCCAGTTTATAATGTGAATGTTTTCTTTGGAATCACAACCACAGTATATAAGGACTCCACGTTTTGTTATTGTAATGTTGAAGTAATTTTGGAGTGGGGAGAGGGCTTTCTTGCCTTTCTTACTCTAAAGTTAAAATGTAATCCATAAAAGGTTCACTAATTATCAGAAAAATATTCTGCATTCATGGAAAGATAGATAGGAAGCTGCTCTTTAATGTTCAAAAAAGTTGGCCATAATGTCAACATACAATCAGATTTGCTTTAGGCATCCTCTTCTCCTTCTCTCTCCCATCATTTTCTCATACACATATAAACATGCGCTCCATGCAGTTTCATCAAATGATGTCAATTAGTTATGCTTTGTTTTACCATGGGCATCGGGAATAATCATCTTGCAAATCTGTTGTATTACACAAATTGTATGCATAAAAGCACTCACAATGGAAAATATGTGATTCTTTGAAATCAGCAGAAAAATGTGAGGGTGGGCAGAGCTGGCTAAAATCTAAAATACAAGTATTTGCCTAGGATGGAAATATTCAAGGACACTGTATGCTTTATCCACTTTCAATAGAGGGCGGAGGATTACTGGTTTTGGTTTCCTTTCTTCATATAAGGTAAGTTCTAAGCTTGCAAAAGCTTGTAGGTAGTTAATGTTGGATAAAGAAATAAGATATCCATATTATCATCTAAAGAAACTGTCCATTCATGAGCTTAGCTGCAAATCTTGAGATTGTGTGGAACTATATGTGAAGAGGAATTAAGAAGCAACTGCACTCTAAAAATAGACTTCCCCATATACTTAGACGACCAGATGGGACATTGATGAGGACAGACTGAACTGAGAGACCAAGAGAAAGTTCTCACTTCCTGAACCATTCATAAGCTTTCAAACCTATGACATTACTATTCTTTCTTATTTAAGCTTATTTCAAAGACCCAAAAATTCTCTGTATTAGCTACCTGATAAGAAATCATTTGTTTATTTATTCACATATATTTTATTTGATGCTCCCTTGAATAAGTTTAGGTGCTTTACAATAAACATAAACAAATTCATTAGAATTTACAAAGGACACCAGTATATACAACATTCTAGAGAAAAAAATATTTAAAGTGCCATCATTGGTTGCCTAGTTTTACTTTAGTTAATTTCAGGGGTTTTTTAGGATTGTGAATAGGAGAGAAATCCAGTTTCAGTTACAGAAACCACTGCAACTAATCATATTACTAGTTAAAGGACATAGGAAACTTATGATTTTTCCAGAACATGTGAGCCATTTCCAAATACAATCAAATTGATATTTTTATATGGTACTATGACAAAATCATTCCAAAGAAAATAAGTTATACTATGTCCCCTCCCTATATTTTATCTGTCTGTCTGTCTCTGTTGTCTGTCTGTCTCCCTGTCTATCATCACCTACCCATCCATCCACCATTTCAATCATCCATTTGCAGCCTCAAAGTTGAAAAGTAGAATAAAAGCTGCTTCTTCCTGTGATGAATTTCAAATGATTCACGTTACATAATATATAATTCTAAAATTTGGCATAAACATTAACTCTCTTAGTATATATTTTCAGAAGCAGAATGTAAATAAAAAGCAAGCAGAGCCTATAAAATGTAATCATTTTATCAGAATCACTTTTATTATGGCATTTGAGCAAGCCTTATCTATGACAGTCACCAATGTGCCAGCTTGGATTTTATTTCAAAGAATCTGTGGGAAGCTGATATATAAAGCAACAGAATGTTAATATGTTTTATCAGCCAAATAAAATATTAATCATTTTATAGAAAACCACATTGCCTTTGTAAGTGAACATATCCCCTCAAAAATCTGATTTTATTACTTGAGCTGTCACATCAAAATAGCGGTGTCCAGTTACCCTCATTTACTTTTCCTCCCAAATAATCATTATTTTTTTTTGCATTTCTTGTGATGTTCTGAGTGAAGTGGGAACATATAAGATGGAAAATTAAGAAACCTGGCTCTTCCCCCAAGGGTTGAGATAAGATTGGATAACTGCAGATTAGAAGTTTAATTTGATGCCAGCTCTTTGTTGTTTTTAATGTTTTTAAATTTTAATTTGTTTATCCTTATAATTTTAATATTTTATGTATTTTAACTTTTGATTCGAGGGCAAGCTGATTACAGGATGAATGAATGAATGGATGAATGAATAAATAAATAAATAAATTTAAAAAAAACAAAGGATTTAAGCAGCTGAGAAATAGCAAACCAGAAAATCTTATCTTATTATCTGTTTAACACAATAGAGGAGGCAAATGTAACAAACTCAGGGAAATGTTGGCACAAGAATAAACAGCATTTTCAACCCAAAATAGGAAAAAAGATGGTAGATAACTGGAAAGAGAACTCCAAACAGTAATCAATGCAGATGTGTTTGACAATAATCAATTGTCTGAATTATGCAATCTTTTCACTTAAAGAGTTTGCTTAAGTAGAACATTGCATGAAGTATGAAATTGTTAAAAAGTTTAAAAATTGTGCCCCAAAGAAAACTGCAACCGAAGTAATACAGATAATTTAAAACATCAATTCAAATGACATATGTTACTAATTAGATTTGGAAAAACACAAAGTATAAACTATTATTAAAACACTTTTTCCCTTGCATATCACTACATTAGTGTTGATTGTCACTAAACATACACTTACATAAAAATATCCATACTTTCACACTCAGCATGTTCTCTGGGATTTTTTTTGTTTGTTTCAGCTTTAATAAAAAATAAGTTGTAAACAGTGCAGCAGCAGCAACATTGTTCCGCATATACATTTATAGTTTCTGCAGTATTTCTCCCATTATCTTTATCATGGTTCTCAAGGCATAGAAAATGGTCAAACATGTATAAGCAAAACATCTTTTTACATCTAGGACCACAGAAGCAAATTGTTTAACTTTATCTACTTTTCTTCCTCTACTCATTTCTCCTTGCCTTCACCCTTGACAGAAAACTAACCTGATTATTTGAAATTAGCTGCATGAAAATGGATTGCTTGCTCTATCCATCTCTTTTCCGATAATGTTTCCTGCAGTATGTTTCCATTGAAATTTGCATGCATCTTTGCAACAATGCTGCTAGATCTGTTAATTCATTTTCATAGCTCTTCATGCAGCTCCACAGCTTAAGCAGTAAAACATGCATTAGATAAAACCAAATGGATGTCTTGCACCTGTCTCTAATGAACATGAAATTCAGCTGAAAGGTTGTTGTTCTACAAAGATGCAATTAAATAATACATTCTCGTTGGTTTAGTATTTGAAAGTTTCAAAAGCAAGTGAGATTATATGTATGGGTATGTATAATATACTGCAGCAACAGAGATTATGAACACAAGATTATGTAATAGTCCCTTTTCAACAGTTAAGATTATGCATGCATTCTCTTCCTCCTGGAACAATCAGCATATAGAATGTTCCAGCTGTCAATCAGAAATAATAAACTTGACAATTGGTTATTCAAAGATTAAGAATAGAGTCTTGAGTTCCTTCCAGTTGTGACATCAACATTTGGGGTGTTGATTTTGAAGGCCATGGGTGATTTAGAGCAAGGACTGACTTTGAGGTTACAGTTCCAAACCCAATTAATAAATTAAAAATAGTGGACCCAGCAGGAAAGAATTTTATACCAGCATAAAATGTAACAAGCTGTATTCATGGCTGTTTTCAGTGAACTATGTCTCATTGTTACCAGCAAAGTTAAAATAAGCAGTAAACAAACTAAAAAAAATCACTTGCCATAGAATTTGGAAAGAAAAATCTTGGTCTGTATTCTCTAAAATAAATAATTTTGTCCTCAAGTCAATGAGTTCAGTATTTTTTGCTAAGCAACACAGTAATAACCAAGGTAATTTAGAGCAGAAACATTTATAGAATACAGGCATCAGTGGTAAACTCTTGAGCATAATTAATTTACAGTTAGATGCTCAATAAACATTTAGCATTGTGATTTTCAGAACTTTAGGTATGTGAAAGCCACATGAGTTTCTGTTAGAAGAAAGTCCAGGGACAGCCATAAACACTGAAGACACCATAAACAAATCTTAATTAGCTTGGTAAACAAACAGATCATTGATATATACATCCAGGCAATGTTTAGCCTTGCAAATTATCAAGTTTGAGTCATATATCCTAAGACAAACAAAAGACTTTTTGCATGCAAATCTACATATTTTTCTACTTTAAAAACTTTGTTTACAATTTCCAAACAACTCATTCCACAAAATGTGGAGAAAAAGCAATTATCAGTTCTCCAAACAATATCTGCAATTCAAAGAACTTATTTATGGAAATCTTGGTTCAGATCAAAACCTCCAAGTCTTCATGATTCCATATTGGGCAATCCATTAGAAGATCTCAGAGCCAACCTCTCATTTATTTTACATATTTAAAATTTTCAGAGCTACATTTTGGGTACTAGCATCTGCAGGAGGAATCAAAACAGACAAAGGGGCACTTGTGGCAATTCTAATCAAAGTTTCATTCCTTTGTGTGTAGCGTTGACATATATACAAAAAGGGCAGAATCTGTACTGCAACATTATGACCACTATCTTGCCTATTTTGATACTACTTGAATATGTTTTTAAGTAATGTAAATATGGCCATTACAAAAAAAAATAAAAAAAAATACAAAAGACGGTATCTGTGTAGCTTGTGAACAGGTTCTGAATAGTTAAAACACATGAATTTCATTTGAGACACCCCATAATGCAATATAGTACTATAATATTGATCATGGCATTTTTAAATATTAAATTCTGCAATGTAATTACAGATAGGCATAAATACTACAAAAATTATTACTTTTGGTAAAGGATAGAAATAGAGTAGAATGTCTGAAAATTGCTGAAATTATTCTTTGTCACTAACTGCAATAATTCTGGTCATAAAGACTTCTTATTATATGTTTAAACAATGTCATAAAGGTTACATAATCTTTCACATTTGGTTGATTTCTCTCTTGGAGCAGTCATTAATGTCCCTTTTTTAAAAGATGAAAACCTAAACTCTACAAAGTATATGACGGGATCATTACTGGTAACTGTTGGGAAAAAAAACTGTTGTAAGAAAGACCAATCTAAACATGTCTACAGTCACAAGTCAATGTCAATTATATCACTGACTTTTATTTTTTACAAAGACCCTGACTAAACTATAGGTTTAAACTATATGTACACTACATGTATTGATATAAACCAACCTATGCTACATACAGTTTAGTATTCCTAGTATGTGATTAAACTAGTTGCAGATCTGCAGAAACCCCAAAAGCATCATGTCCAAAGTCTAGAATGTCAGTGTGACATCCAGCAATTTACATTTGTATCATTTCCCTAAAGTAATATAATTTTCCCTCTAATGGGCTGGTCTTTAATATTTACCTAGGCATAAACTCAACCAGTCATCCCAACAACTTCTTATTTCAATGCAACTGAACCTAGAGAGTTCAAATATTGAGGATAAGGCATTTTTCCTCCACATTTTTCATGTACAGAAATATTTCATATGACTAAAAAAGAACAAAACAGGAGATAAAGAAAAATCTTTTGTTCAATTCTCCTGTGGAGTTTCAGAATTCATTTCATAATTATTGTTGCTACATCAGAGTGGGCAGCAGAACTACGATCCATTTACCATGCAAAATGTATCATTTACATGATAAATGGGATAATGACTTTTCCTAGTTTGCACAACAGGAATTGGAGCAAAAAGACAGCAAAGAGCTAAAGTAGTCTATTGTTGAGATGCACATTGGATTTGAATCCAATTTAAAAGATTAACTTTGTGAATTGTTTAGCTCAAACTGTTACACATTATTTTTCACATTTGAAAATATTTTCAATAAATGAGGTTTTTTTTAAAAATAAATAAATTCTGGAGTCATTATGTATTCTGCCGATGTATATTTGTCTACTAACAAAATCTTTGTTTTATGCTGGGTTTTGACAAAAAAAAAAAAATCACATGCTCCCACTCTTGAGATTCCCACCACCTGCAAAAAAAAAAAAAAATCCCAGTTCCAGGATGGCAAAGTCTGCTCACTTTTACAGAGAGAGATAGAATGGTATCACAAAGCTTTCTGCAGCATATGATTCAGTGACCACATACCTTTCATGAACCCTAAACCATTCCAAACATATCAATGTGCCCCACCAAAAATCCAATTGTCTAGGTCCAGGGCAAGGCGCCTTGAAACATGATACAAGAAATGTGTTACCACTTCAAACAAAAGGACTCCCTTGGAGAAGCTTAAACAAATGTCAGTCCATGCAACCTAATGTCTAGGTAGTTATAAGGGCATGAAACTGTTGGATATTTTAAAAAAATACAATGACCATAGTATTCTATTGATGAAGCCTTATGCACCAACAGAAAGAGTTTCCACTTGTACATATTGGTTGAGATTATTATTTTTATTCTGACAAGATTGTGCTGCTCTGAGGGGACACTGTAGAGAAACGTAGGAGATAAATCTTTGGGGTGGGAGCAGAATACCACCCAAAACCTTTGGATCTCAGCCTTCAATAGGAGCTAGTCTTACACTATGCACTACTCAGGGCATAATAGTTAAAATACATTGCTTAAAGCCTTATTCCTATTTGTCAATGCATATTTTGGTGACACTTTCTTCCGGGGAATAATTTATCACTCTAAACTCAATATTTTTTCCAGCAAAAAATGAGATTGCTTTCTGGTTTCCAGTTAAGTGCATTAATGAAAACAGAATTTTATTAACTACTTTTTTCACATTAACAAAATGTACATATAATCTCTAGTACTTCTTTTTAGATTCATGATGGAGAAAAAAGCCCAATGTCAGAGAAGCAGAAAATCTATGACTTTCCTTTGATGTAAGAGGGCCTGCCTGGAACACTGTGGGAAAAGTTTGTTCTCTTCTAAAAATCACTGCATAAACATCCTGTGTGACTGTGTGATGTTTAGAAGCTGATACTTAGACTAGCTACGATAGCACTTAAAATGGAAGAGTTTAATATGGGATCACTTTCAATAGATGGTGCCTCAGGAAGTGGATAAGATACTTGAAGAGTTTCATCCGGCTACATGCTCAAACTTTGCGTATCTTGATTAATTACGTAAACTTGAATATGAATGTCCAAAGAATGTCTCTTTGTTGTTTTATTGTATTGTTCTAGCTTTTTTTAGAATGTTAGTAGAAAAAAGTGCCCAGAGTCATTTGGAAGTTGGGCTTCCTTTATATTTATGTCAAGTTATCTCATAATATTTGAATTGTATGGTCCCACTTATCTGAAATTGATGTGGGTGATTATTTGGTCAATAGTCAGATGATGCTCATTTCTATTTCTCAGTGTCATCACAATTAGTGAAAATTGTGAAGTAGTAAATTTGTGCTTGAACTCAGTTGAATCTTGACAAGCTAGCGGTATCATTTCCAGAGTTTAGAATGTGCAATACAGTTTATTATGGTTAGGGTTATAGTCCCTGTGGAAGACTAACTGACCAATTTAGGGACACCCTTGGATATAATGGTATTAATTAAGCACTGTTACTAGAAGTGGTTTGCCAATGTTGATTTTTCTTAGACCAAAGTCAATATTTAGAACAGTATTTAAAAACCAAAATGTTACTAAAAACCTCTTTTAAAAAATAATTTGCTAACCAAAAGTTAGCATGCTCTGTTAACCTCAAAGGCAAATGCATAATACATGAAGCTGTCCACAAACACAGTACAATAATTACAAGTAAAACTGGAGCCGCTTTCTTACTTAGTTGTACAGTCACAATACAAAATTACCTTTACTGCCTATTTGTTTTGAGTGAAGTTCAAGGGGTTGGTTATTACCTCTGAAGTCCTAAATGTCATGGAATCCAAATATATTAAGGATTACTAAAAGTATATTAAAGAGAGTTGAACCAAACACATTATCCAATCGAAGAAATCTTAAGTGTCTTTGGGTTTTAGAACCCCCTGGTTCTGGGGTCTTTCCATCACTTATTCTGGATGAGGTTCCAGTGCCCCAAAGAGTTGTTGAGGGCAGTTTAGGGGTTCTCCTGGTCTTGTGGCTCCAGCTGAAAAAGCAAGTGTCAGCCATGATCAGGAGGGCCTTTACATTTTTGTGTTGTGTGCCAGTGGTGCCCATCCCTGTACAAGGGGGCCCTGCTCACAGTTACTCATGCCTTAGTCCCCTTATGATTGGATTAATGTGTTGTGCATAGGGCTGTCCTTGAAGTCTATTTGGAAGCTTCATCTGCTGCAAATGCAGTGGCTCAGGCAGTTATGGATGCCAGTCATTTGACATATGTGACATCTCTGCTCTGCTCTGGCAGCTCTTTTGGCTACCAGCACAATTCTGGGAACAATTCAAAGCAATGATGGTTATCTTTAAAACCCTTCATGGCTTGGTTCTGGATTATGTACAAGACAATATTTCTCAGTGTGTCTCCCAATATTGTAGATATAGATCCAGCAGGAAAGCATCTGGGTCCCGGCTGCAAGAAAATGCCATCAGCTGAGACTCAGAAAGAGAGCCTTTTCTGCATGGCACCTTGTCTTCCCCTCAAGAACAGACTTGTCTCAATTTTCCTTGCCTTTCACAAGGCATTAAGAAACCAGTTTCCCATCAAGCATGGGGCCCTAATGTTTCAGGGGTGGCATTCAGCGGGTTCTGACCAGTTCTGGAGAACAGGTAGTGGAAATTTTGAGTAGTTTGGAAAATCAGCAAATACCACCTCTGACTGGCCCTGCCCCCACCTATTCTCTGCCTCCTGAGTCCCAGCTGATCGGCTGGGTCTTCTTTTGCTTCCCTGCACAGGAGAACGGAGCTGGAAAGCAGGTTAGTGGGATGGGAAGGGAATGGGATTTTGCAGTAACCTTCCCCCTGGAGTGGGGTGGGAATGGAGATTTCACAGTATCCTTCCCCTGCCACCATGCCCACCAAGCCACACTATGCCCACCAAGCCATGCCCACAGAACTGGTAGTAAAAAAATTTTGAATCCCACCACTGCCCTGTTTCTAGGTTGTATTGATTGTGGGATGTTGTGGGTATTCTCAGTTTCTATTTTACACTATTCATGTTTACCATTTGGGTGGTGGTTTTACTGTTTTAAGTTGTTTAATTGTTAGTCACCAGGAGTCATGTATATGAGATGGTCAGCCATTAAAATAATAATAAAAATAAAAAATGAAGTAAAATAAAATAAAAATATTTTGCCATATCATAATTCCCAAGATCCCTAGAGGAAACCCAATCTCTAGAGAGGAAAAAAAAGCCACTAAATAAAGAATGTTTTTTTATCATAGCAATCAATTCTGGAATGTCCTGCAGAATTCAATTAGACATATTCTCCATCTTCTCATGCACTTATAAAGAAAGAACTGCATAGTTATTTTCCTCTTCTTCATGGGTGTAGAACATATAGAGAATGGGCTTGAAGGAATGAGGAAGAGCCATGACCAGAGCAACAATCAAATAAGAGGGGCTTGATCTCAGTCGGAACACACACCAAGCTAAGATGTCAATGACACTTGGTAAGATCTACCATTTTCATGACTCAGGCTCAAACCCCTCTTATCTGATTGCCACTTTGATAGCAGCTCTTCCTTCTGTCCTTCAAGGCCATTCTTTCTGTAGTGGGAAAATATTTTCTCATGGAACAGAATTTTGAAAATATTGCTACAAGGTGAAAATCAACAGGCCTCTGTATCTCCACCATGCATTGGGTATTCATTCTAAAAAAAATTTAAAGTTCCAAGTATTTTTCATTAAAAGGATTTTGGTTTTTCACAGCTATGACTACTACAATGTAATATCTAAGTCACATGAAGTTTCTTTAAACAAAAACATCTAGCAGATTAAAACATTTCATTTTTAAAAAGTTGGTGCATAACTGAGCTACAGTACATGTAGGACTATCAAAATGTAAATGGCTTCAGGTCATCACTGAAGGGACAATATTACCAAGATTTTAAATCACCTCAATTTATTCAGTGATTATGATCTGTCACTCAGTACACTTGACCATTATCATACTACAGGAAAGAAACCTGTTTTAGAACAATTAAAATTAAAATATGAGGATGGAATAAAAACTGAAGCATCCAATGTTACATACAAAACAGGTATACCTACCTACGTAAAGGTCCTCTTTGTAGACTTCAATTCAGCATTCAATATTATCATTCCAGACACTCTTCTAAGTAAATTAAACCAACTAGCGGTACCTGAACACACTTGTAAGTGGATCATAAGCTTCCTAACAGACAGGAAGCAGCAGGTGAAGCTAGGCAGAATCACATCTGATACCTGTACAATCAGCACAGGGGCCACCCAAGGCTGTGTGCTATCTCCACTTCTCTTCTCCCAAAATACCCATGACTGCATCTCAAACGATCCATCTATTAAAATACTGAAGTTTGCTGATGACACAACAGTGATTGGTCTCATTCGAGACAACGATGAATCTGCATACAGACAGGAGGTTATACACTTGCCTCGTGGTGTAACCGGAACAATCTGGAACTGAACACACTCAAAACCGTAGAAATGGTGGTAGACTTTAGAAGAAACCCTCCCATACTACCACCTCTTACAATACTAGACAACACAGTATCAACAGTAGAGACCTTCAAATTTCTAAGTTCTATTGTATCACATGACCTAAAACGGACACCTAACATTAAAAATGTCATCAAAAAAGCACAACAAAAATGTTCTTTCTGCGCCAACTCAGAAAGCTCAAACTGCCCAAGGAGCTGCTGATACAGTTCCACAGAGGAATTATTGAGTCTATCATCTGCACCTCTATAACTGTCTGGTTTGGTTCTGCAACCCAACAGGACAGACACAGACTTCAGAGGATAATTAGGACTGCAGAAAAAACAATTACTACCCACTTGCCTTCAATCGAGGACTTGTATACTGTGCGAGTCAAAAAGAGGGCTGTGAAAATATTTACAGACCCCTCACATCCCGGACATAAACTGTTTCAACTCCTTCCTTCAAAAAGACACTACAGAGCACTGCACACCAGAGCAACTAGACACAATAACAGTTTTTGCCCGAAAGCCATCACTCTGCTAAACAAATAATTCCCTCAACAATGTTCAACTATTTACAAAGTGTGCACTACTATTACTGTTAATCTTCTCATCACTCCTTATCACCCATCCCCTCCCACTTGTGATTGTAGGACTGTAACTTTGTCACTTGTATCCTTACGATTTATATTGACTGTTTCCTAGTATGATTTGATTGTTTTTTGTTAAAGTTTTATTTGGGTTTTCACTCACACAAAAAACATAGTACAAGTAAAACATCTTTTTTGAAAATAGCATGGTCTCGGGTTACACTTCTTTATACAGACACAAACTCAATTTCATGCTCATTTTTGTGTTCTATTCCATATCTTATTACTATTTTGCATTTACTATATAGTTTTTTCCCCCTCTTTTAACTTTCTCGATTTTATTTTGATTATCTCATCTCAATTCAAATCATTATATTTATACTTTTGTCTGTCCTGTTTCAATTTCATATTATCTTTTCTCATTAAACAAATTTTCTCCTGTAGTTACTAATTGGAGTATGACACTTTTATATCTTTTAGTTTTATCCATTCAACTCTTATTTAAACTTCAATATATACCTTAAGGTTGTAGCTTTCAATATAATATATAATACAT